>NC_045779.1:27819832-28133091 GCF_008692025.1 Phocoena sinus
ACATTTTTATTCTGCAGTAGAAATTAAAAGTCTTTTCTATTTATTTCAGTGATACCAAATCTCCCATTTAGTCTCCCATTAAAATCTCATATATGTCTGTTGCTGGTCTATAAGTCAGAAATAAATATTTGTGTTTATTGTTTGTTTATAATCAAATATAAACATAAAATATTGTATTTGAAATATATACCATTATGTAAAATAAAGTTCATTTTTTGAAAACTAAACTAACTAAAGATAGCTTGAAAGACTTGCTTCCTTCCATAGAATCCTAGAAGGGGAGCAACTGTTTTGTGTTAGTTTAGTTTAAGAACAATTTTTTTCCATGAAACAACTTGTTTTACAATTTTAGGCATTAGTGCTGGTCAGTAATTGTCTAGTGTGGCATGGAAAGTGTTCTCATTCACAAGATTGAGAAGGACAGCTCAGTCAATAAAGGATCATTCTTGTGGGGCGTATCTTGCTGACACAGCAAAAGCTCATTCATTTTTTTTAACACCTTTATCAGAGTATGATTGCTTTACAATGGTGTGTCAGTTTCTACTTTATAACAAAGTGAATCATTTATACATATACATATGTCCCCATATCTCTTCCCTCTTGCATCTCCCTCCCTCCCACCCTCCCTATCCCACCCCTCTAGGTGGTCACAAAGCACCAAGCTGATCTCCCTGTGCTATGCAGCTGCTTCCCACTAGCTATCTATTTCACATTTGGTAGTGTATATATGTCCATGCTACTCTCTCACTTTGTCCCAGCTTAACATTCCCCCTCCCCATATACTCAAGTCCATTCTCTAGTAGGTCCACATCTTTATTCCCATCTTGCCCCTAGGTTCTATGGACCACTTTCTTTTTTTTCCATTTTTCTTTTTTTAGATTCCATATATATGTGTTAGCATACAGTATTTGTTTTTCTCTTTCTGACTTACTTCACTCTGTATGACAGTCTCTAGGTCCATGCACCTCACTAAAAATAACTCAGTTTCATTCTTTTTTTATAGTTGGGTAATATTCCATTGTATATATGTGCCACATCATCTTTATCCATTCATCTGTTGATGGACACATTGGTTGCTTCCATGTCCTGGCTATTATAAATAGAGCTGCAATGAACATTGTGGTACATGACTCTTTTTGAATTATGGTTTTCTGAGGGTATACTGCCAAGTAGTTGGATTGCTGGGTCATATAGTAGTTCTATTTTTAGTTCTTTAAGGAACCTCCATACTGTTCTCCATAGTGGCTGTATCAATTTACATTCCCACCAACAGTGCAAGAGTGCTCCCTTTTCTCCACACCCTCTCCAGCATTTATTGTTTGTAGATTTCTTGAAGATGGCCATTCTGACTGGTGTGAGACGATATCTCATTGTAGTTTTGATTTGCATTTCTCTAATGATTAATGGTGTTGAGCATTCTTTCATGTGTTTGTTGGCAATCTGTATGTCTTCTTTGCAGAA
Source organism: Phocoena sinus (assembly GCF_008692025.1). Classification (NCBI taxonomy): domain Eukaryota; kingdom Metazoa; phylum Chordata; class Mammalia; order Artiodactyla; family Phocoenidae; genus Phocoena; species Phocoena sinus. The sequence goes on from NC_045779.1 coordinate 27,821,294, forward strand.
AAGTCTGTTTAAGTCTTCTGCCCATTTTTGGATTGGGCTGTTTGTTTTTTTGATATTGAGCTGCATGTGTTGCTTGTATGTTTTGGAGATTAATCCTTTGTCAGTAGCTTCATTTGCAAATATTTTCTCCCATTCTGAGGGGTGTCTTTTCGCCTTGTTATGGTTTCCGTTTCTTTGCAAAAGCTTTTAAGTTTCATTAGGTCCCATTTATTTTTGTTTTTATTTCCATTTCTCTAGAAGGTGGGTCAAAAAGGATCTTGCTGTGATTTATGTCATAGAGTGTTCTGCCTATGTTTTCCTCTAAGAGTTTGATGGTGTCTGGACTTACATTTAGGTCTTTAATCCATTTTGAGTTTATTTTTGTGTGTGGTGTTAGGGAGTGTTCTAATTACATTCTTTTACATGTAGCTGTCCAGTTTTCCCAGCACCACTTATTGAAGAGGCTGTCTTTTCTCCACTGTATACTCTTGCCTCTTTATAAAAGAAAAGGTGACCATATGTGCATGTGTTTATCTCTGGGCTTTCTATCCTGTTCCATTGATCTATCTTTCTGTTTTTGTGCCAGTACCATACTGTCTTGATTACTGTAGCTTTGTACTATAGTCTGAAGTCAGGGAGCCTGATTCCTCCAGCTCCGTTTTTCTTTCTCAAGATTGCTTTGGCTATTCGGGGTCTTTTGTGTTTCCATACAAATTGTGATTTTTTTGTTTTTGTTGTTCTAGTTCTGTGAAAAATGCCAGTGGTACTTTGATAGGGATTGCATTGAATCTGTAGATTGCTTTGGGTAGTAGAGTCATTTTTACAAGGTTGATCCTTCCAATCCAAGAACATGGTATATCTCTCCATCTATTTGTATCATTTTCATTTCTTTCATCAGTGTCTTATAATTTTCTGCATACAGGTCTTTTCTCTACTTAAGTGTTTTATTCCTAGATACTTTATTCTTTTTGTTGCAATGATAAGTGGGAGTGTTTTCTTAATTTCACTTTCATATTTTTCATTATTAGTGTGTAGGAATGCAAGAGATTTCTGTGCATTAATTTTTTATCCTGCTACTTTACCAAATTCATTGATTAGCTCTAGTAGTTTTCTGGTAGCATCATTAGGATTCTCTATGTATAGTATCATGTCATCTGCAAACAGTGACAGCTTTACTTCCTCTTTTCTGATTTGGATTCCTTTTATTTCTTTTACTTCTCTGATTGCTGTGGGTAAAACTTCCAAAACTATGTTGAATAATAGTGGTAAGAGTGGGCAACCTTGTCTTGTGCCTGATCTTAGTGGAAATGGTTTCATTTTTTCACCATTGAGGACGGTGTTGGCTGTAGGTTTGTCATATATGGCCTTTATTATGTTGAGGAAAGTTCCCTCTATGCATACTTTCTGGAGGGTTTTTATCATAAATGGGTGTTGAATTTTGTCGAAAGCTTTCTCCACATCTATTGAGATGATATATGGTTTTTCTCCTTCAATTTGTTAATATGGTGTATCACGTTGATTGATTTGCATATATTGAAGAATCCTAGCATTCCTGGGATAAACCCCACTTGATCATAATGTATGATCCTTTTAATGTGCTGTTGGATTCTGTCTGCTAGTATTTTGTTGAGGATTTTTGCATCTATGTTCATCAGTGATATTGGCCTTTAGAAACTAAAGAACCTCCCAGGAGAGGAGGTGTGGATAGTGACCTGTGCTCGAACACAGGCTTCTTGGTGGCGGCAGCAGCAGCCTTAGCGTCCCATGCCCGTCTCTGGGGTCTGCGCTGATAGCCGTGGCTCACGCACATCTCTGGAGCTCATTTAAGAGGCGCTCTTAATCCCCTCTCCTCGCACACCAGGAAACAAAGAGCAAGAAAAAGTCTCTTGCCTCTTTAGCAGCTCCAGACATTTCCCAGACTCCCTCCCGGCTAGCCGTGGTGAACTAACTAACCCCTTCAGGCTGTGTTCACGAAGCCAACTCCAGTCCTCTCCCTGCGATCCGACTGAAGCCCAAGCCTCAGCTCCCAGCCCCCGCCCACCCCGGCGGGCGAGCAGACAAGCCTGTCGGGCTGGTGAGTGCTGGTCGGCACCGATCCTCTGTGTGGAAATCTGTCTGCTTTGCCCTCCGCACCCCAGTGGCTGCGCTCTCCTCTGTGGCTCTGAAGCTACCCCTTCCACCAACCGCAGTCTCCGCCCGCGAACAGGCTTCCTAGTGTGTGGAAACCTTTCCTCCTTCACAGCTCCCTCCCACTGGTGCAGGTCCCGTCCCTATTCTTTGTTTCTGTTTTTTTCTTTTGCCCTACCCAGGTACGTGGGGAGTTTCTTGCCTTTTGGGAGGTCTGAGGTCTTCTGCCAGCGTTCAGTGGGTGTTCTGTAGGAGTTGTTCCACATGTAGATGTATTTCTGATGTATTTGTGAAGAGGAAGGTGATCTCCGTGTCTTACTCTTCTGCCATCTTGAAACTGCTCCGAAAGCTCATTCTTAAAGCACAGGTCCATCAATGAGTACCTGTGCTCCATAATGAATAGAGACTTGCACATTCCCTCCATTTTATTAATCAGGTCAAGGTAATGGGAGAGAATCCTCTCATTGCATATCCAAGAGTCTATATTTGAAAATTAGAAGAAGTGATGCCAACCACCTAAATCTGATTACTTTTGAGACAGCAAGTGATTAAAGACAGCCCAGTCTTTGAGTACCCTACAGTCTTTAGAAATGGGAATACTGGATATGAAACAGTTGATTATTCTATCACATCCTTCCTTGATTGTAAAACAAACAAAAATACCTTATAATAGTTTATCCATTAGTTATTATCTACCATAAGGCACAATCAGTGTATATTTTCTTCAATCACTTACTTGTTAGTTTGAAAAAAAAAGACTCATTAAAACTCTGTATTTTAGACATTCATTTATGTACACTGTGAGATTTTTATGTTAGTTTCTTCTTTACCCTAGAAATATAAATAAAACAAGCAGTGAACTTAAGTATTAAGGAATACAAGTATAGAAAAGTCTTTTTAAAGCATGTGTTTTGATTACTATAAATAAAGTTGCTTAACAGTTAGATATTTATATTTAATTTCAGATTGCATGAGAACACATGGCTGGAATTTAGGAAACTTGTGCCAACTTTTATTTTGCCTGTGACGGTAGATAAATCAGTAGCTGAATTGAATGGCAGATGCATTGTTTTTTTTGCAACCAAAAGTGAATGACTTCAGGCAATACATTTGCTCTTCCGGTTGACACAGTTGCCATCACTCCCTGTAGCAGTATAGCTTGAGGTTAAGACTATAGTCTCCAGAGGTAGAAAGCTTGAAATTGAATTCCACATTTGCTTATGGCATGACCATGGCCACATTACTCCAGGTCTTAATTTACATATCTGAGAAATGAAGAGAATCATAGTACCTTATAGCACTTTTGTAAAAGTTAAATAAAAGTATATAAATATTTCTTGAAACCATATCTGGCATATAATAAGCCAGCAACAATTGTAATAGCACTAGTAGCAGTAATAATAATATCTGGTCTTTCCACAAATATTTTACCTGCTTGGCTCCAGAAGATATTTGAATTTGTAACAGAAGCTCTAAACCCTAGTTTACACTGTTCCAGAACAGAGTGACATGGTTATTGGCAGAACTCCTGGCCAATCTGCTTTCCAGTCTACAGAATCTATTACTATTTTTGTAATTCCACCACCTTGACTGTCTTCCTGTTCACTGAACTTTTGACTGTACATAGAAGCTGACAGGTGTTTTCCCAGAGGTGACACCAACTGCTTCACACAGCTGCTATCTGACAGTTTTCAGGTCCTTCTGAGGAGAGCACATGACAGAAAGGCCATCAGACAAGCAGGCCAACAGTTACATTTGGCATAATTACATGCTTCTTCGAGGAAGGAAACAGTCAATCTCACAGTTTTTAGTCAGGCTGATACTATCCACCTATTTTGCAAGGTACATTCACAAAGTTCAAATAGTTGATTGACTGAAGCTGAGGAGGAAAGTCTAAATGTCAGCCTTTTAAGATGGAATTGGTGGCAGCTCTCTAGCAGCCTGGCAGGTAGAGTAAAAGTCTAGAATTAAGAGTGACAGAGGAATGGCCAGTGTTGAAGAGAAGACTGTGTTAGCTGGAAAAGAAGAGTCAGCCCGTGGTTAGAGTATGTATGGGTTTTGATTAGGGGTAGAAAGGCTAGAATGCATACTGATTTATGTTTGCACAATTATTTCAACATTCAAAAGAGAAACGTCCGTGATTTTACTAAGTTAAAGCTTTAAATCTCTTTACTTTTGTGATGTTAATATAAATTCCTCCTTTTACAAACGATCCCAAGATACCGAGATCCTGCTTAAAGATCATTTTATATATTTATTACGTTTTTATCATGCTGGTCTCTGCTTTAAGAGGTGTGAAAATCTAGGAAAATAATAAATATATTACATTGATAAGATGGCAGAGGATAGATAAAATAAATTCAAAGTTAATGAGAAAATAAAATATGTGAGAAGTTTTGATTCATGGTATTTCAGTATAAAAATAAAGTAAATATTTTAAATAGTACAACAAAATAGTAGATAAAACATCTTTAATAAAACTCAGCATCTAGGGCTCCCCTGGTGGCGCAGTGGTTGAGAGTCTGCCTGCCAGTGCAGGGGACGCGGGTTCGTGCCCCGGCCCGGGAGAAACCCACATGCCGCGGAGCGGCTGGGCCCGTGGGCCATGGCTGCTGAGCCTGCGCGTCCGGAGCCTGTGCTCCGCAACGGGAGAGGCCACAACAGTGAGAGGCCTGCATACCTCAGAAAAAAAAAAAAAAAAAAAAAAAAAAAAAACTCAGCATCTAATGTGACACCATTAGCTTTACTCTGTGTGTTTCTAACACTAACTCTTTTTTCCCCCTTATTGTGAAATGAGAGGCAATTAAATTCATGTATTAGAAACCTGGATTATTAGAAGTCATTGCATAAATTAAACACAGCCTTCTTGCTCTTCAGAATTGGAGAAAATTGTGAGAAGATGAGAATTATTATCTAGATTCTGTCCTATTTTTTTCATTAGTTAAGAATCCAATAAGTTTTCAAGAAAGAATTATGGTTATCCAGTTCTATCCAATAGACATGCCATGTGAAACACACTTAAATTTAAATTTTTATACAAATCTAAAAAAGAAACAGGGGAAATTAATTTGTAATATATTTTATTTAACCTACTATTTAAAATATAGTTTCAACATATAATCAATGTAGAAACTATTGTGATAATGCACAAAATATTAAGTGGTTAACCAATATAAAATTATTAATGAGATTTTTACATCATTTTTCATGCTAAGTTTTCAAACCTTGGTGTGTATTTTACACTTACAACACTTCTCAATTTGATCAATAGCCACATATGGCCAGTGGCTATCTACCACAACCAACCACACTGATTTACATACTTTACCTTCATTTCATTCATTCACTCATTCATTCATTCATTCATTATGTGCTCGAAATCCATAAGTGAGATAGTAATTGATGCCAGATGTATTTTATTTTCTAAATTACATACTAAACTGTATTTTCAAGTTCTTTTTGGTAATAGTTTGTTTTCAGCTAAAGAATATCCACTGTTAGAGGTTTTTCTCAGACGTATCATCATTATAAACATTCTTAAAATTATTAAAAACATTGTTCCAGTTGCTATTGCTGCATAACAAGCTACCCCACATTTTATCAGGATAAGACAACCATTTTGTCATGCTCACAGATTCTGTGGCCAGTATTTAAAGGGGCAGAGCAGGAGTGGCATATCTATGATACCCAAGTTCCGGAGCCTTGAATGTGATTCAGGAAGTCTGAAGAATGACGCAATGTCTGGGAGCTGGAATCACCTGGAATCTTTTTTCACTCCCTTATCTGGTGGCTCATCTGGGAGAACTGGGAGACAAGAATTACCAAGCACAGCACCTCCATCTGGCCTCTCCCTGTGGTCTGGCTTCCCCCTGTGGCCTGGCCTCCTTATAGCATGGCACATCAGGGTGGTTGGGCTTTTCCCGTGAGGCTCAGGACTCCAAGTGTAAGTGATTCAGCAAATAAAACCCAAGTTGCATTGTCTTAAAATTCCCACAGTGTCATTTCCACTCCTTTCTATTGGTTACGTGCTAGTCATTAAAGTTCAGTCCAAATTCAAAAAGAGGTGACTCACCTCTCCATTTGAGTGTCAAAGAATTTGAGAACATATTTTACAATCATCATATAATTTTGCTTTTTGAAAACTTTGCTCCCCCATGTCCACAGTTATGTGTGCTCTATGAACTTTCCTCAGTATTTATCTGTTGTAACTCCAGATAATCACTGTATTCAGAGATTCATCAGAGATCTCATTTCTGCATGCCCAGAGTCTGACATAATGCCACCTTACTGCACACATAAGTTATGGACTTGTGAGGATTACATTAACTGATAACATGGTAAGTATTCTGCAGAGGCTTGGAACACTTTATATACTCAATAACTGTTAGCTTTAAGTGTCCTAGAGAGCTATTACCATAATGATACTCTTTAAGTTCCAGCTCTACTGCCTTTGACATGTTTTACCTTCATTAAGTTGCTTCAATTCTCTAAGTCTCTGTTTCTCCTTTGTAAAAGGAAAATAATAGTCAATTTTATAAGATATTAGGAGTAATCCATATAAATGATTATTATAGTGTCTGGTACATAGTAAGCAAAATATTTTATGAAAGTTTGTCCTGAAGTTTTAATTCCAACAAACTTCTCTATAGACTATTCTGTGGAGGAAGGACCTTTAATCAACAATGCAAAGGAAGAGGTAGTTACTTATTCTAATCAGTAGAGAGGGACAAACCTGGGGCAGTTTAATGATGATATATTTTATTACATAATATCATTTGTGTTCTTGAAATAGTCTAAGTATAATCAAATCAAATTTCCAGATTGATATTAAAAATGAATGAGCATTGAAAACATTTATAATTAATTAAATAAAATTAGGATAATTAGGTGTCTTCTTACATGTCTGATTCTTACCCTAGTGTAGAAGGTTAAGAAAAAAAGAGTTCCACACAATGTTTCATTGTGATATTCCTTTTCATATATTTTAGTACATCCAATACTTCCAAAGTGGCTAAGAATTGCTCTTCATATATGTTCAACATAATTACATACTCCAGTCATGACTATCAGAGTTTAAAACTCTGGTTAATTTTACCAATAAACATTGAAGACTTTTTGAACTGCAATGATAACTACTGTTATAAAAAATGTAACTTGGATTTTTTGTTCAAATTTTACTTTTATTTCCTGAACAGTAAAAAGACATAAATGCATAAAGAATCACACTTTCTTGGAAATAGTATATCAGACTGGTGAGTTAGCTTCAGCTCTTACCCACTTCACAATGTAACTGAAAAAAAGTTCCAGGCATCCTACTTAGCTTGTTAAAAGATTTGTCATTTTTCCACATGACACATTAGATTGGTATTGCTACAAATATGTAATATTTTCTTTCTTTTTGTTTGTTTGTTTTTGGGTTTTTTTGCGGTACACGGGCCTCTTATTGCTGTGGCCTCTCCCATTGCAGATCACAGTCTCCAGACATGCAGGCTCAGCGGCCATGGCTCACGGGCCCAGCTGCTCCGCGGCATGTGGGATCTTCCCGGACCGGGGTACGAACCCGTTTCCCCTGCATCGGCAGGCGGACTCTCAACCACTGCGCCACCAGGGAAGCCCTGTAATATTTTCTTGAACATTGTTGTTATCCTCCTATTTATAGTTCACTTATGATGGTAAGAAAACTATTTTAAAATGTAGAGGAAACTGTTTAGTAAAAACATCACTGAGAGGAGTTAGGAGAGCTGGGTTGCAGTCCTGCTCAACTGCTAACAAAGTAACTGATTTTTGAGCATGCCCCTAACCACTCCAGGCAGGTTTGGTATGTAATGGTCGGTATGGTCTAGAAACTATAAGGGCCTCTATCTACAAATGTTCGTTGATTTCATAAACTATGCATAGATTTGTGTCTCATTGTAATGATCAATATTAAATATACAATTTTTATAGACTAAAAGCTATATATAGTTTGGGATGTTATGAAACACTAATTTAAACTTCCTTTATTCCTAAGTAATCAATGGCATTCTTAACAATGACATCCTTCCTGACTCCCATGTATCTGCATACTAAACCACACTGAGCTGCCTTAGTGACAGAAATCAATGACAGTGATTTGGTCTTTGATATCCTTGTTCCCTGTGTTTTATTTTTACGATAAAAACTGACCCAATATTTTCTTGATCTTCTGATAAACAGCAGTGCTCTTTCCATGAAATTAAATAACCTTATAGACTTTTCAATCTTTAGTTCACATGTGAATTTACTAAAATCAGCTTGTGGCTAGCTAGGGTAAGAATGCTTCCAGATTGTTGAGTCAGAAGGTTTTCTAAATTAATTGTTGAATTCCAGGATATGAGTAATAAAGTTAATTGATGAAAGCTATGTCTGTATATGGTAAACTTTCTTCCTATCTACTTTGAGACCTTAAAACGATCTTTAGATTGTTTTATATTTCTGGAAGAGTGAAGGAAACATCCCTGAATAATTATAAAGTTTAGTCCAAAAAAAAAAAATCCAACATCTTTGATGACATAGTATATGTCAAGCTTTGCTTGGTAGCTAAAATATCTTACATCATTAAATCCTTGCAACAAGGGTGTAAGTTGTTATTGAAAAGTCAAGAAAACAGAGGCTTAGAAATAGTGAAATTATTAGCCACATTTATTCAGCTGGGAAAGTTTAGAGCCTGCATATAACCCATGATCACAAAGTTTAGGATACCCACACATTTGATGATATTTTAATTGGAAAAAGTCAGATGATATCAGAACATATTATAAGCAGAATATATACAGAAAACTTATGGAAGCAAATACACCACATTCACATAACTTCTTATTTTTCTTAAATACTGTTAGAGATTTACTCTTTAATAAATACCTTTAGAGATAATATAGATTAAACTTAATAAGGATTTAATCATTTTGATTTTTTTTTTCTTATTCTCTTAAGAAAGTTATTAATATTTAAGTGTATTTTCTTTCAAGTTTCTTTTTCCATGCAGTAATATTATTTTGTTATGGCCTGAGATATGCAGAAGCAAAAGAAATTCGACTGATACTGTGTTAAAGAGCTGAGATTGTGAGTTGAGAGAAAAATAAAGTAACTATCACACAGAGGTAACGGATCCACTAAAACATATCTCTTTTCCATCTCCTAATATCTTCTTAGGATGATGGAGAAAATGCTAGACAGATGATTTTTCACTTCCACTAAAAGCTTTTAGTAAATGGCATTTCCTAGAGTGACTCTGTTCTCTGCCATGTTACTCAGCATCTAGGGAAATGCAACCCTTTTTGCTGCCTTACTGATTGCTCAATGAGTAATATATTCAGGGTCCTTCCTTGACTTGAGACATTTAAGTCAACCTTCATCCAGAATGTGTGCTTGAGTCTTTGTGGTTGCTATGGGTATTTTTGATAATGGTGTTGAATTGTGGTAAGCAATTTAGAATCTCTCACTTTCCTCTTAAATATCAGGTATTGATGTATGTTCCATGATGTCACTCATTCTTCCCCTGAATGCATTAACCTTCATTCTCTGTGTTTGTGTCTGGTCTGCCTGTCTAATTTGGAATTAAAGCTGTCTGGGAAAAGCCTAATTTGGTGCTGTGTACATTCTAAAGTCATTGCATGAGCTCAGTAAACGTTTATTAATGAATATAATTGTCAACATTGTTAGTGGATATTATTGATTCATAGTAGTGATAATAATATGCATTGATTATTACTGGAAGGAGGTAACTAGACCTAACTTGTCTTAATGAGAGAAATACAGTTGTGTGTGTATACATATACATCTATATGTATTTATGTGTGTATACACACACATACACAATTATATATATATATATATGTGTGTGTGTGTATGTATATTTAACAATGGTTGTTTTCAACATCCACATTGTAACAGAAAATGTTTCCTGGATGACTGTTTTATGCTTCATTTAAATATACGTTAATCTAAAATGACAAAGGAAATAGGTAGCATACATCTAAATGTTTGCATTGGCATTTTAATTAATTCAGAAAATACCTTTTATTTATACATTAACATATTTGTCAAATGTGCAAAATACTCTGCTACATATTGGAGACAAAGGAGAAACAAGAAATGGTCCCTGTTTTCAAGCTGCCCATCATGCAAGGTACATATGAGTAAGCAGACACTTGCAGTCTTGGGTGCTGAATGCTGAGACAGGGTCAGGTGTGCAAAGCTTATCTAAGATTCCCTTAGGAAATTTGCTTTTTAGGATTCTTTCTTGATTCCAGGAGAGGGCCTTATTAAGCACTACCATGTACTAGCCCAAGTTAAGCTTCAAAAGAACCATAGGAGGTATTTGATTTCCATTTCCATGTGAGAAAACTTCAACTTAGCGTTATTTGTGATTGACTTGTCCAAGGTCACAGAGCAGCTATTTGAATTTAGGCTTGCGATAGCCGAGTCCAAAACTCTTTCTACTTAATGACTCCCTAAATCAAGCCCTCAGATCCAAGCACTTAGAAAATTAGGAAGCCTTCCTTCATTTGATCTATTAATGGATGCATAATAAACCCATGATTTGGCTTATTAAGAGTTATTATCCATAGAAGAATAGTAACTAATATTTATTTATTTTTAAACATCTTTATTGAAGTATAATTGCTTTACAATGGTGTGTTAGTTTCTGCTTTATAACAAAGTGAATCAGCTATACATATACATATATCCCCATATCTCCTCCATCTTGCGTCTCCCTCCCACCCTCCCTATCCCACCCCTCTAGGTGGTCACAAAGCACCGAGCTGATCTCTCTGTGCTATGCAGCTGCTTCCCACTGTAAGTAATATTTAAATGCTTAGTCTCAAGCTAATATTGTAAAATTAAGCTGGAAAATAATGTTAGTAATATTTTCTTTAAAAAAAACTACATTGCAGGTTTCTATATGCTCCTAGGGCTAAAGGTAAATCTAATATTCTTCTTAATATTTAAAAATATGTCTTATGACCTGATAATACTCTGAACTTACTGGAGAGGCATATTGTTTTCTTGTGCTTTGACTCGGTAATGTAAGAGTACCATATAAGGTATTTTTGTGATGCCAACATCACTGTACCAAAATTGTATGACTCATTTTCGTTCACTTTATCTGAGTTAAAAAGCAACATTCATGTCCAGGCCTGAAAAATGGATGGCTACAGCATGTATTATTAAATACAGTAGTCAGTGAAGTCAGCATAAGCTTCAAGTAGCAAGCAGTACTCACCCTTGAGGAGCAAAAAGTACAGATATAGCCCAGTCAAATGCAATTTTGTTTTTCTTGTTGTTGCCATTTATCTATTCATAGAACATAAGGTTATGGAATAAACATAAATTAAAAGTGGACATATTTTTCACTCATTATGATGGGAACATTGAGATACAGTATATTTGGGTAAATGTTATAGTATCAAATTATATTTTCTATTAATTTTTAAGTTTACTTGAGGTTGCAAGTTCCTTGAGATGGAATCACAAGAGACTAAGTCCTAGAGAATCACTCACTTCTTAAGGCATTGATAATTGACTTTAACCTACAGTCCATTCCCACTTCAGAGCAATCATATTGAATTTCAGAAGGCTGTATGTTAGTTTTTAAATTTTATTTTTAAGTCCACAAATTGTGTTTCAGAGACACTTATTCCATAAGATATAATAGTATTGACAGTTTATATACAAAAAGTGTTGTGTAAACAAAATTAAATAAGTATGTTTTTTCTATAACACTTTTTAGAACTTTTCATCTCCCAGAAAAGAGTTACAGAAAGCAGGGTTTCCAAACTTATTTGACTAAGAATTTTTTTATGATTAGAAACTAAAATTAAGGATTTTCCAGGCAAAATACCACAATAGTTATAATATGCTGTTTTCATTAGCTGAAATTTTAAATTATATGTATAAAACATATAAAATTTACATAATATACAAAACATATAATTTATACATCTATATAAAACTTAAGGACTTTCTAGATGTCTCAAGTTATTGTTGAAACTCTGACACTGAGAACAACAGCTGATGCTAGTCCACAACCTACTTAGAATGGCTAAACACAGTCATAATAAGTGAGTAAAAACAGGTGTGCTTGGCAGTTTTTAAGTCTCCTTCAACCCATATAAGAGAATGCCAGAAATTCAACAGGATGATGGCATAAAGCCATGGAAATAGAGTTGTCAGCCTCACTAGAGACTAAAACGTCATTTCATATGCCCACTTCTATTCTGAGCCTGTACCACCCCTACACACACACACACACACACACACAGGAGTGCAGGGGACTCCTACTACCTCTCTAAGCCAAGGGAACCACTTCACAGCTTTGTGGTTTTCTGGAATGTCCAGGGTGGCATTGTTCTCCTCAGTTGGTGAAATGCTGAGCTGAAGAAACGGGTAGAACTCACGTGTGCATTTGAGGAACATTTAGCAAGATGATTCTTTTTTTTTTTTTTTTTTTGCAGTACGCGGGCCTCTCACTGCTGTGGCCTCTCCCGTTGCAGAGCACAGGCTCAGCAGCCATGGCTCACGGGCCCAGCCGCTCCGCTGCATGCGGGATCTTCCCGGACCGGGGCACGAACCCGTCACCCCTGCATCGGCAGGCGGACTCTCAAGCACTGCGCCACCAGGGAAGCCCCTAGCGAGATGATTCTTTAGAGAACTTGATTTAGGTCACTAGATTAAGGAATGTACGTGAACATAGAGACTAGTACCTGATTCTCATGCCTAAGCTTTTTCAAGCTGTGGACAGTTACGGTTTAAAAAGAAAAAAGGAAAAAAAGGGCAGAATGAGGAAAGAGGTTTCTGTTTCTTCATGCCCAGAGTATGTTGAATGTATGAGTTTAAAGTGGACCAAGTGGCTCAATCAATCATCAAGATGACTTTTGCACAGCAGCCACCTGAGAAGGCAGAAAGAAGCTGTAAGGTGTGCCACTGGGAATGGCTGCCGGAGGCGGAACTAGCGTTAGAGTCACCTGACCTGCTTTAGGGAGCTGTGCAGAACGCTGCGTAGGGTATATGGTATAGAGCAGTGTCACGAGGATGTCTTTGAGGAAATCACATATGTGCCTCACAAAAAAGCCAGTATTTGTAGATGGGCCATAGTGGAGAGCGTGATGGTCAGCCAATATTAGCCAGATGAGAACTACTAAGGAACTAAGACTTTTGCATGCCTGCCTGAAATTCCTCCTCGCTTGCATTGACCCTGGAAAATACAGGAGATAGAGGTGGCAGGATAGCTGATGACTAAGTCACACTCCCTTCCCCACTGGGAGATCCAGAACCACAGTTCAGACCAAAATGAAGGGAAAAGAAGAGCATTTAACTAGTTATAAATGTGAATTTTAGATTTATTTAGGACTAGAGTTATTAATAAATAAGAGTTGTTTTGTTTTTGTTCTTTCCCCCATCCCCTGATACGGGACTTGTTCTAATCAATGATGGTGACTATAAAGCTATAACATCTTATGGAGATGTATTCTAGGGATCTGAAAAGGATTCCCCAAATAACACATTGAACACGTGGGTCTTGAGAAAAATAAAGCTTGTTTTTTTACATTTATTTTTACTTATTATTTATTTATTTTGGCCATGCTGGGTCTTCATTGCAGTGTGCAGTCTTCTCTAGTTGTGGTGCGTGGGCTCAGGAGTTGTGGTACACAGGCTTAGTTGTGGTATGTGGGATCTCAGTTCCCCAACAAGGGATCAAACCCAGGCCCCCTATATTGGAAGTACGAAGTCTTAACTGCTGGACCACCAGGGAAATCCCAAGCTTTTTTTCTTAATTGTATCCTATTAGATTCTGCCCATCCAATATGCCAGTTACAGGCATTATGCTTAATTTCCTTGAAATTAATTTTATGTTGAATTATCACGTATTCATTATTAAAATAGTACAAATTTACTAAATTCAGATGAGGTTAATGATGCCACAATCTTGGAAGTAGCATATATTTCATATACAGGTGCATAATTTATATATAGTAGCTTATGAAATATTAATGAACATAATTGTGGAAATACATATTTTAGAACATCAGATTATTTATCAGGAAAATACTTTTAAACAGCTAATATTGTATTTTGTTATCCTAATTCATAGCTTAAAGCCCAATTATTAATCATATTCAGCTGATCATATCTATCACTGTCAGAGAAAGAGGTCTAATGGCAACTTAAATTAACATCTGTGTCACATTTTAGGAGAAGAGCAATAAGAATGCCAAAAGGGGAAAAGAAGAATATGAGTATGAAATAAACTCAGACATTCTGTGTTGTAAAATTATTTTAAGTCATATATAATATTTCTATATCATGTAGCTTGTGGCAGAGACATCAGTCATCATATTACCTGTACATTGAACATGATGAATTGATTGTGTTCCAATGAGAGGACCTAATTACTTAGAGAAATGAAGAGGACATATGAGAGGTCTTTAGTCCCAATGGCCATATATTATCATTAATAACACTGAACCCTGTGTGGTTTAATTCCTCTGTTCTGTACATTTTGGAGCACAGAATCTTCCTAATTCATTTCTTTTGAGAAAGATCAGATAATTAATCATTCTCCTAAAAATAGCAAGGGAAAATTTCACATGAAATTCAAGCAATAATGATCAGAAGTTTTGCACATCAAATTTTTTTTCGGTCCTTGTTAAACCCCCATAGGTAACAAACATTAAGTTTATGCATAATCATTGGTTCAGAATATAGTTGTTAAACTCATTCAGTAATTTCTGTAGCATATGTGATCATCAAATTATGTTGTCACCTTGCTACAGATATAAAACAGAATCAAGACTCAAAATTATTTCAACAGTCTGGAATTCAAGGTAAAAATTAATAAGATGAAATTTAACAGAAGAAATGAAAACTTGTGTGTTTGGGCATTAATGATCATTTGTGTAAATGTAGCATATGGAGACATATGTTGATAAATGAACTGCTGAATAAGAGCCCACTTAAGAGTGAGAACATTGCACAACTGTTGAAGGACACTCTTGTGAAAGGAGGATTAGAGCTGTAAGCAGGTGAAACTATGGAATTTATCTTCAGATGGTTTTAAATTCAAGAAATAACATGTTAGGGTTTCCCTGGTGGTGCAGTGGTTGAGAGTCCACCTGCCGATGCAGGGGACACGGGTTCGTGCCCTGGTCCGGGAAGTTCCCACATGCCGCGGAGGGGCTGGGCCTGTGAGCTGTGGCCGCTGAGCCTGCGCGTCCGTAGCCTGTGCTCCTCAACGGGAGAGGCCACAGCAGTGAGAGGCCCGCGTACCACAAAAAAAAAAAGAAAAGAAAAGAAAAGAAAAAAGAAATAATATGTTAGCAACCAGAACTATCAAATATGAAAATGACTACTTTGCAAGATAGTGAATGCTTTCTCCCTAGTGTCCTTGGATACTTCCAAGCAATGACTATATAACTATGACAGGAAGGCTGATTATATAAAAAACATTTCTGCAATCAAATCTGGAAGAAATTATTATGTCACTAAGGTCCCTTCTGATTTTAAGATTCCTGGATTGTATTTTTTTTTCACTTATGTAACCCATCAGCTCTCTCCTTGACATTTATATTCTATCTTGCTATTCACAACTGTTTATGTACATGTCTAGGTTCTTGCTAGATTTTTTCTTATACAGTGAATTCCATAAGATTAGTAAGTGCATTTTATTTATTGTCTTACCTCCTATAGGAGGTCTAGAAGCCTTGAACATAAAAGCACACCATAAATATTTGGGAATATTATAAAATTAATATGTAATAGTACTTTCTTGAACGTATAACATTTTCATGAGAGAGGGCTCTCAAGAACTGTGAGAAGTCTGAGGTTTTACCCAGCTTGCATGTTAAGAGGTTAGCCCTACCTCAGTTTTATGTATGCTGACTGAACACTCAAGATTCTTGGGTCAGAGTATGTTAACAGAGGACCCAGGATGCCTGGGTTAGAGACACAGGATTTTATTACTCACAATAGAGTGAAGACTATGAGCATTAACATAAGTCAGTTCCCCTTACCACCAGGTATGGGTGGCGGGCGGTCATCCATATGGGCCAAGATGGTGCATGCATGTAGCCAATGGGTTGCATTACAGAAGACACACCTGAACTTGGAACCCCAAATATTTTATAATGGAGAGTAACCACATTTTTCCTCTGCTCCAGAGGGAGAAAATATATCATCCTAGGCTGTTTGTTATATGAATATCTTCGGATGAAAAAGTAGTTCAAAGGAAGTTTAGTTGGTGCCTCTCACAAGACATGCAAAAACACAAGAGACCCATGAAGAATTATCTCCCACTTATAAAATACTTCTGCATTGTGAACAAAGGGTGCAGAGTTTGAGCCACACTTTGATATAGCACTGTGTGAAAATGATGGGGAAAAAGAAAGAACCTGGAACATGAAATTTATAAATACATTGTGTTAGAAGTGACCTCAAGACTGAATTACCATTAGATAAATAATTTGTACAGGGTACAAATAGCAATGGCTACCTATGGCCTCTCACGATATTGGTGACTTTTTCATTGTTAGAACAACTCTGATTCTATCTCCACAATAGTTTATTTCTTTTTTGATGTTCAGATGTTACTTTTGTACCTTTGTTAGTCTGTACTTTAGTTCTTATTTTACTGGCCACACATGTGAGCAGCTTACCTGTCATTTTGAAGGGATGGTGTTCCTAACCAGGATGGGAGACTTAAAAAAAATGGCCTATAAAACACAACTTCCAAAAAGACAGGTCCTCTATAAACATTTCTGTAACTTGGTTGGTTTACATACTTTAGAGACCAGCAATTCTATTTAAAGGCATAAGAAGATGATAGTAGATATTATCATGAAAATATACAGGGACAAGTTTCAGAGAGAGCAAGTTCCTTTTCCAAAATAACAGTATTCACTCTATTCAGAAATAACCAAGGCCTTCATTCTCTTTGCTTTCTTTTTTCTTTCCTCTGTAGATAGGCAAGGTTTGTAAATTATATAGA
The DNA here is from genome assembly GCF_008692025.1 of Phocoena sinus. Taxonomy (NCBI): domain Eukaryota; kingdom Metazoa; phylum Chordata; class Mammalia; order Artiodactyla; family Phocoenidae; genus Phocoena; species Phocoena sinus. The sequence continues at coordinate 27,838,404 of NC_045779.1, forward strand.
TCTATTTAGGATACACAGAATGTATGGTTTAAATTTCTTTAAATTCTGTGGAACTTTTTGCTATAAATAATTACTAATTTTAATTGAATGGAATCTGTTATCATCATTAACATCAGGTTCTATTTTTGAAGTACTTAATTGAATGTGGGCCTTTGAATACTGTTGAACAATGATAATTAATGCATACAAAATCAAGTAGATGATTATAATGATATATTATCCCACAATAGTAACTGAAACAGAGGAAATATCCCATAACTTATAGTTGAACTGAGCAGACTGGGTTTATGAGGACAAAGAATAAAAATCAGAATTTTCATAAAATGTTTCAATAATTATGAAAATAACTGAATATCATTTTCATTATTAAATTTTTCATTTCTGCCTTCATCATTCTCTGATTTTCATACAAGGATAAGGATATCATCCACTAATAGGTTAACACTGTCTTATCTAATACATACATTTTTAGCCTGCAGGCTCTCTGAGAACCACTGAGACATGCTTCTTGGGTGAATATACTGCACTGGTAGATTCCAAAACTACATTAAGAGCATCAACATTACACATGTGCTCTTACACCTCATCTACTTACAGTACATTTTAAAATGTACTTGTTTGGATCTTATTCTTTTACTTTAACATAAGAATAATGCAATGACTATCTTATTCGTTTCAGAAGAAAAGGTGGTGTCTCTAAATGTTACACTGAGGTTCCAGAGACCCTTATCCTTTCAATGTGACAAGGTGGTCTGAGCACAGGCAGAAAAGAGAGCTGGATGGAATCCTCACTCTACCCCTAACTCTTTGTGCTACATACAACACGTTCCTTAATCACACCAACTTAATCCTCAGTTCCCTCTTGTTTAATGGTGGCAATTCCTACCAGATGAGGGTCATGCATATCACATGAGACAATATATACAAAGGACTAAGCATAATCCTTTGCACGTATTCAACTATATGATTTCAGCTTCTCTGGGTCTTAATTTCTTTAACTCTAAAAATAAGATTAGACTATATGATCTCTAAGGCATTTCCAGCTCTAACTTTATTGGAATTTTACCTGGGGTTCCTCATTTAATATTGCCTATAGTTCTCCTTACTTTTGTTATCTTTCTAGGGTAAAGTTTTTTTCTTTGTTTGTTTGTTTGTTGCTTTTTATCCACTGAGTATATAGTACCTAGAGACTAGAGTACAAATGTGTGATTATAAATATATTGCACACCATCATGACAGACATCTAATAGTCAGACAGGGCAAGTGAGGATTTTTGATACATAGTCTTGCTACTCTCCTGGCTCTAGTTCACCTTTGATAACCAAATCATTGATGAGGACCAGCAAGAGAGGCAGAGAGGCAGAGAGGGAGGGAAAAAGGAAATGAGGGAGGAAGGGGAGGGAAGAGGATGAGCATCCCATGGATTCCACAAACTGAGTGCTACCTAGATGTTGATTAAAAAGATCAAGGGATAGGGTATGACAGAAATCATAAGCATTCTACAGAATTAGAGTTCTAGATTCGGAGCCTGTTTTCACTGAGAACTGCTCTTGATATGCAGAAATGAGCCCTATATTTGTAAAGGCCAATTGACCAAATGTTGTTAGACAGTAAACTCAATTGTCTCTTAAATTCTAGATATTATCTGATGCTATATTAGATACTTAAAGTAGTTTAGAAGCTTTTTCAGCATGAAAAATAACAGTAAACAGTGTCTCTAGTGTATTTAATGAGAATTAGCAGATAGGTAATTTAGAATGTATATGGGAGGCATATGACTCAATAATTACCTACTTTCACTAAAAAATTACCCATTTTCTTTGAAGTTGTAACTGTAGATGTTTTAATTTTTAGAGGAGGCAATCATGCACATACATATAAATAATTAATTAAAGACCTCATGACCACTGTCTTATGCAGAAGTCCAGATAGGTTTTCCCTTGCCCATGAATGTAGTTACAGATTTAGGAATTGTACTAGATCATTGTTGGTATATCTGATATAGCCCTCTTGTTTCCCTGGATTGTAAATAGCTAAAGGACTCTGTCTTAGTCATTGATATAACATTAAGATACAGAAAACGTTATCATCCTTGTCACTGAGGAAATATGTGCTGAAACAATGTGAAGTTCAATACTTGATTTTTCTATTTTGATCTAAAAATTTCAAAGACATAGAAAACAAACGTATGGTTATCAAAGGGGAGGAGGGGGGGCTTCCCTGGCGGCACAGTGGTTGAGAGTCCACCTGCCGATGCAGGGGACACGGGTTCGTGCCCCGGTCCGGGAAGATCCCACATGCCCCGGAGCGGCTGGGCCCGTGAGCCATGGGCCGCTGAGCCTGCGCGTCCGGAGCCTGCGCTCCGCAACGGGAGAGGCCACAACAGTGAGAGGCCCGCGTACCGCAAAAAAAAAAAAGGGGGGAGGAGGGAGGAGAGGGATAAATTAGAATTTGGGGATTAAAATATACACACTATTATATATAAAATAGACAACCAACAAGGACCTGCTGTATAGCACAGAGAACTATACTCAATATCTTATAATAACCTATAATAGAAGAGATTGTAAAAAAAGAATATATATATTTTTATATATGCATATGTATAAACGAATCACTTTATTACACACCTGGAACTAACACAACACTGTAAATAAACTATATTTCAATTGTTAAAAAAGTAAAAATAATTCAAAAATCATTCTAATATATCTTAAAGGAATAGTTTAGTGTCTCAAAATATTTCTGTAAATCTTATGTTTTTGCCCATAGAAATGCTGGTTTTGCTTTTCCAAAGTGTCTTCAGTGGTCTTCCAAGTTGAAATGTATGGGGTGCCTTTGAACAGCATCAGGGCTTTTCTCCTTGGCTACAGTCAGAATTCTGAGAGTATCTTTTATCTCATCAGTTGAGTGTTATATGAGAAATAAGCTAGCCCACCTCTCTACTTCTGTGATGTGGGGAATACACTTCCTACTTCAAGAACCTTACAGAATGTTCCTTCCTCTATGAGGTTCTCCTGAAATCCCCTAGACATGTTTAGTTGAAATGTCCTCTATAAGCTAGCAATACTTTGTAAACACTATTACTATAACAGTCATCACTTTGTATTGTAGTGTGTTATCTTTGTCTTTGTCTCCTTTGTTAAACTGTGAATTACCTCATTAAGCCAACAACCAACATCTCTTGGTTATGTCATCATGAGGGTGCCCTCCTTGAGTCCCATACATTGAGCATATTATTTCAAATACATGGCATGAACAGAATACAAGTTCTCTCATGCTCGCTTGGATCCAGCCCAAATGAGAATGAACTGAACAGAATACTTTAAAAAGTATGACCTACAAAATGTTATTTCCAGTGAACCAGCTCTTCTGTTAACATTCGCTGTATTATTCTCAAGGGAAAGAAATATTTTTACTCTTCTCAGAATTAGCTGATTGTTACCACTATGAGGTTGGGCGTTACTGTTGTGCCCTCTCCCGTTCGGGAGCACAGGCTCCGGACGCGCAGGCTCGGCAGCCATGGCTCACGGGCCCCGCCGCTCCGCGGCATGTGGGATCTTCCCGGGGGTACGAACCGGTGTCCCCTGCATCGGCAGGTGGACTCTCAACCACTGCGCCACCAGGGAAGCCCTAAAAATACTTATCTTTAAACATGACACATATATAAAATTTACCTCTTCATTTTAAATGATTTTTATACTAAGGACAGAGAAAACATACACTGAACAAACATTTGTTATTTTGTTACTTTGTTACTTTCAAAATGTTGACATAAGTTGCAGTTATACAATAAAAAGACTTTTTCCTGTGATATATTTAGCACCATAGTTTAAAAAACTGTGATCCTATAAATCTCAGTGTTCCTGAGGTGAATAGGGTCTCTTGAAAGAAAGTGGAGGTCACAGTGGATTTACTTTATGTGTCAGATGTGTCACCTTTGGACACTGTATTAGTTTCCTAGGGCTGCAGTAACAAAGTACCAAACTGGGTGGCTTCAAACAAAAGAAATTTATTTTCTCATAGTTTTGGAGGTAGAAGTCTGAAATTAAGGTGTCAACAAGGTTAGTTCTTTTTGAGCTTCTGGTGACAACCAGCAATCCTTGGCATTCCTGGGCATGTAGATGCATCCTCCAGCCACTGTCTCTTTATCATTGGCATTCTCCTTGTGTGTCTCTGCCGCTTCTTATAATTTCATCAGTTTTTTTGGATTAGGGCTCACCCTAATGACCTCATTTTAAACTGATTACATCTGCAAAGACCCTCTTTCCAAAAATGGTCACATTCACAAGTACTGGGGGTTAGGACTTCAACATACCTATTCATATCAAACACATATGTGTTCATTATATCAAACACACACATTCATTCAAAATATATGTATTCAATTCAGCATCTGACAGGCACAGTTGAGTCAGGGTTTGTAATTCCAGCACTAGAAAAAAAAGACAGACGCTGTTTGAAATTCTCAGCTTTACCTATGCTAACAAGCACTATTGGGTGTTTTGGGGGTTTATGTCTGTGTGCATTAGTATATCAGTTCTATACCAGGAAAACAATTGAGCATAGCACACATTATAAACACAAAAAACTGTTTTAAATGAATTAATAAGTTTTAATAGGAAGATCATTGAACATGTGATCTAGACACTTGATTTTACAGTACAAGAGGCTGTTGACAGTATGAATATTGAAACCTAGGCTAGTCTCTTAATCACTTTTATGAATTTTCAAAGTTTAATTTGTGAAGAAAGAAGTCCAGGAAGATGCCTATAATACATATTGACACATTGATTTTTCATCACAGGTAAAATTTTAAAATTGCCTAAGAATAAGAAAATCTCCACTTGAACCAAGTCATCCCCTACATAAACAGATGGGAGTTTTCTACAGGAAATCCACTGCTAAACACCCAAGGAAAGAATGGTTTCTGCTCATTTGATTTGGGGATTTTCCCTTTAATTCTTATTAAAGATCTTTCTGCATAATTCCATAGCTTCATAGCACACACTTAAGACAGTGTAGATCGTGGAATTGCAAACATCTTCATGTAAAATCTTCTGGTAGCATCTTCTGAATTCGTATAATAGAGACAAACTTGTATTATGTTATGTAGTAACAAGGGTGATTCTTGTAATGGAAAATGTGGAAATGGGGCAGATAGGTGTCTGTGACACACAGCCAAAATTCAAGGGAATAGGAAAAGATATATCACTATAATCTATGGACCCTGAAAAGTTATTAATAAACTGATAGAATCCATTTTTTTGGACAACAGCTTTTTGAGATATAATTCACATATAGTGTATCACTTTAAAATATACAATTAAATGATTTTTAGTATATTCACAGGAGTGTACAACTATTACCATAATCAATTTTAGAACATTACCATCACCCAAAAAAGATACCCCATGCCCTTTGACAGCACCCCCTCCCCATTTTCCATCTACCCCCAGTTCTAGCCAATGACTAAACTACTTTCAGTCTCTATGTATCTACCTATACTGGACATTTCATAAAAATGAAATCATACAAAATATGGTCTTTTGTGACTGGATTCTTTCCCTTAACATATTTTCAAGGTTCATCCATGATGTAGCATGTGGATATACCACATTTTATTTATCCATTTATCAGTTGATATAAATTTGGATTTTTCTACTCTTTGACTATTATGAATAATGTCACTATGAATATTTGTGTACATGTTTTTGTGTGTACATTGGTTTTCTTTTCTCTTAGGTACACACTTAGGAATGGAATTGCTGAGTCATATGGTAGCTTTATGTTTAACCTTTGGAGGAAACGTGAGACTGTTTTCCAAAGTGTCACCGTTTTACATTCCCACCAGCATTGTATAAGTGTTTCAATTTCTCCACTCCCCTGCCAGCACTAGTGTCAGCCTGTGATTATAGCCATCCTAGTGGAAGTGAAGTGGTATCTCATTATTATTTTAATTTGCATTTTCCTGATAGCTAGCTAATGATGTTGAACGTCTTTTAATGCATTTAGTGGCCATTTGCTTATCTTCTTTGGAGAAATGCTTAGGTTTATCAGATACATGATTTGCAAGAATTTCCCCCATTCTGTGGGGTTTTGTTTTCACTTTCTTGACTGTGTCCTTCAAAGTACAAAGTTTTTGTTAATTTTGATGAAATCCAATTTATATATATTTTTTCTTTGGTTGCTTGTACTTTAGGTGTCACACCTAAGAAAACATTGACTAATCCAAGATCATGAAGATTTACATCTATGTTTTCTTCTAAGAGTTTTATAATTTTAGCTCTTACATTTAGGCTTTTGCTCCATTTGAGTTAATTTTTGTATATGGTATGAGATAGGGATTCAGATTATTTTTTTTCTGCTTCTGTAGTTCTTATATTACCTACAACCTGATTCAGACTCTCCCCTGTATATCTGATCTTCTCTACCTCATGAATTCTGCTCACTCATAACTCCTGATTACTCATAGTTTCTGCAAATCAAGCTTTCAGCTGTTTCACATTGCCTATGCTCTAACTTAAAGACTCTTGGCTTCTTTTCTATCAACTGATAAACTTTCTCCATGTATCTCCAATCTCCAGTTGAGTGTCCTGAAAAAGAAAATCTGGCTGACACTAGACTCCAGGATCTTAACTTGGGCTGAGCTTTGGAAAAGCTCCCTAGTAGCTTATCAACTGGATTTTATCCAGGATATGCACAGACTTTTTAGCACCTACCCTTAAATAGAGGACTATATGAAACAGGATGTGGACACTTAGTATATTAAATAGTATGTAGCCATGTGCCTTCAAACAGAACAGAAGTGATGGACATGTTAGAAGGTAAGCTTTAAGCACACAGGCATTTTTGGTTTTATGTATCCAGTGTAAATCTCTGTATGTACAGACCATTTGTAATTTCATGGATTGTATTTTTTTGCCTCTAAGCTGGTTCATTTAAAGCAGAGGCCAGAAGAGCATACACATTTTTCATCTTAGGCCTAGAGGAATATTGCATATATTTCTTTGGTTTGAGATATAGCTTTTCCTTGGCAAAGTGAACATCTTTCTTCATAGCTGCCTAAGTTCAGGTCTAGGCTCTCTACCTTTTCCTAGATTGAACACACCCATAGATGCACCAGTCTTTCTTAGAACCTCCCCATCTGCTTGTGTAAATTTATCTTCCATGTGACTATACCTCATGAGCCACTATTCTTTTCCTCACTGTCTCATTCATGGTAGCATTTGTGCCCATTTTAATGGTCTTGTACTTTTCTACATCAGTTTCCACAATGTTTTCTTACAGATCTCAACATTTTCTACTTAGCTTCATTTACATTCATATCTCCACCCTAATCTTCATTCAGTTCCTATGATCTGGCTTCTAATTTCCCAGCCCAATTTCAGTATCATCTATCAATCAACCCCAATACCTAAAAAACATTAACATCTCTGAAATATTTATTCTTATTTAATAACTTAACTTTTTGTTAGAGATGGAAAGAGTCATAGTATAATCTACAATGAATTAGACAAAATAAGATACTTTGAGCAATATAAAAATGTTGCCTAGCATTTAGTGATATACTAAAAAATCTTCTAAATTATTAAATTATTCACCATAAGACAAAAAAGTTCCTCCATTTTTGGTCCTAAGTGGAAACCTTTTAAGAGTTTATTTTATTATCAAATTATATTATATTCTACATATATATGTAAAAATGAGTATAATTTGTTACAAACAAAATCAATATTCAGAATATTTATATTGTTATCAATAGCATTGGGGTAGCAAATAATTGAAGCATTATACTTTAACTTAAAAAATGTGCAAACAACAATCAACCTGTCTCTTTTAATAGAGAATACATTTTATTATTATAACACAATCATTATTTCTCCTATCTCCACAATCATTACTTCAGTTACAACCAATATGCTTTTGGCTAACATAGGAGAGGAGACATTTTCATGCTGACAGCCCTGAGATTATTTTTTTTTTAACCTAAATGATTCCAACATATTGATCCTGAATCCAAATATTCAAATAAAACTGGTTAATTTCATTAATGGAATGTTTAAAACAGAGAAGTCTACCAAGTTGTAGTTTCAGCTTGAATGAACCATCTCCATTTAGAAAATTGATAGTCCAGTCACACTTTTATTGACCTTGAATTTTTAGAGCATGGTTGCTTTTAAAGAGAGAGAACAAGCGAGAAATTATCTCTAGTAACATTTTACATCATTGACAAGTTAGAGTCAGATATAAAATGGACATTAGAAGTAACTTTGTTTATAATAACCTCTCCCCACACAAGTTAAATGAATAATGCATGTATTTAAATATGTAAGCTAGGTAACATGTAGAGCAGTAAGTAGGAAGTACTGCTGAATAGCTGCTATGACACAATGCACACTGGTAATTCTAAAAAAGAAAAAAAAAACTCCAGTAAAAATAATAATTCCCCAGTGATAACTTTTATGCACCAAATTATGATAATAAGTTAATAAATTATTGAATCATATTTATGAATGCCTCTTGACTCATTAAGAGAAAGGCATTGTTGGGATATGATTTGGTGCCCAGAATTAACTGGACACAAGATGACTCAATCTAAGCAGTTCACAAAATACTAGAATACTTACTGGAATACTGATTTAGAAGGAGACTATTTGATGGAGTAGCTAGAATGCAGGTTTGGAGTCTAATACTACTAGATTCAAATCCTGGCAGCAGTGCTTGAAGTTATGAGTCTTTGGGTAAGTTTCTTAATTTTCCTTAGCCCTTTAAAGTTAGGATAACATGTACTTTCATAGATTTGAATGTTAGACAAAGTATTTGTAGTTGTGATTCCTAAAAAGGAGCCGCTCTAATAATGGTGGCAATAAAATATGAAACATAACTGCTAAGGGCCATAGAAAATCCCATCTTCTGGCAACAGCATTTTTCCCTCTGTAGAAAATCACAGGGAGTGAAATTAAAATCAGAAAAGTGTTTTTGGTGTCCAAGAAATCAGAGCAAGAAGGATTTGTACTATGAGCCTGATGTTTAAGACACACACCTCCAAAATAAAAAAATATATGTCATGAAAACTGAGCAGGCATGATCTTTAGTGAGGTTAAGCCTTCCAGGGAACAGGGTTAGAGAAACTCAGACACCTGCTTCCCAAAACTCCCATTCTTTCCATCTGGTTACCACATTTCAAGTGACATACATGTTCCTTAGAGGGAACATGAGAATTTGGGCCAGCACCATCAGTTTTCCAGAGTTAGAAGAAACAATCTTACTCAGCAAAGAACACCTTGTTCCCTCATACATTTTTGTTAAGCTATGCCTCTTGGCAATTTATGTAATGTCATTCTTAGGTTTCCGCACAGGATTAGTTCCAGGACCCCCACAGATACCAAAATCCATGGATGCTCAAGTTCCTTATATAAAATGACATAGTATTTGCATACAACCTATGCACATCCTCCAGTATACTTTAAACTATAGATTACTTATAATACTTAATAGAGTAAATGCTATGAAATAGTTCCCAGCATGCAGCAAATTCAAGTTTCACTTTTTGTAACTCTCTGAATTTTTTTTTCCAAATATTTTCTATCTGGATATTTTCTATGCAGATTAGTTTAATCTGAAGATGTAGACCCTGTGGGCTGAATGTAATGTTAAATTCATTGGCCTTAACTGCTTGATTGTCATTCTTCCTAGCAGACAGTCTGGTGAGAACAAGTTGTGATGAAGCCAACCCAGCCCAAATACAGAAACAAAAGTGAATTCACTTTTATCAAGTCTCCAGTTTCTGTCTAAACTGCTTTTTGATACCTACAGACAAATTCTTCCTGGTCCCAACTCCCCTGAATAATTCTTAATTACCCAGTTGAGGGTATAGAGAAGAAAGGAATCCCAGGGTTTACAAGCATTTTTTTTTCTTTCATTGGTATTCTTTGATTTGCTGTTGCCCTAGCTTCCTTCCTCCAACTCTTCAGCAGGGACCAGAGTGCTCAGCAGGGCTCTCCTGGGAACTTGGGAGGGTTCAGTAGCTGATACAGTGTAGACACACATCAATGTGTGAGACCTTTTGCAATGTTCAAGTTACTTTTGTTCTCCAGCAACAGAAATCCCACTTGGGAGTTTAAAAAAATAGTTGGTTACCATTCATGTATTTTTCTTTATTTCCAATTAAAACACTATGTTCAGATAAGAACATTTTGTAAGTTTTTAGTTATCAATGTTCAGATGATAGTGTATAACTGACCATAAAAATCACTTACAGATATTTTATTTTATTTTATTTTATAGTTTTCATGCATTGATCTCCAGGCAAGTCAGTAAAGAAGACTTGAACCGTATTTTAATAAAAGTTATCACTTTATTTATTTATTTATTTATTTATTTATTTATTTTTAGGCATCCATTTTATACACATCAGTGTATACATGTCAATCCCAATTGCCCAATTCATCACACCACCACCCCACCCACCGCCACTTTCCCTCCTTGGTCTCCATAAGTTTGTTCTTTACATCTGTGTCTCAATTTCTTCTCTGTAAACCAGTTTATCTGTACCATTTTTCTAGGCTCCACATACATGCCTTAATATATGATATTTGTTTTTCTCTTTCTGACTTACGTCACTCTGTATGACAGTCTCTATATCCATCCACATATCTACAGATAACCCAGTTTCATTACTTTTTATGGCTGAGTAATATTCCATTGTATATATGTACCATATCTTCTTTATCCACTCATCTGTTGATGGGCATTTAGGTTGCTTCCATGACCTGACTATTGTAAATAGTGCTGCAATGAACACTGGGGTGCATGTGTCTTTTTGAATTATGGTTTTCTCGGGTATATGCCCAGTAGTGGGATTGCAGGGTCATATGGTAATTCTATTTTTAGTTTTTTAAGGAACCTCCATACTTTTCTCCATAGTCGTTGCATCAATTTACATTCCCACCAACAGGGCAAGAGGGTCCACTTTTCTCCACACCCTTTTCAGCATTTGTTGTTTGTAGATTTTTGAATGATGCCCATTCTAACTGGTGTGAGTGATACCTAATTGTAGTTTTGATTTGCATTTCTCTAATAATTAGTGATGTTGAGCAGCTTTTCATGTGCTTCTTGGCCATCTGTATGTCTTCTTTGGAGAAATGTCTATTGAGATCTTCTGTGCATTTTTTGATTGGGTTGTTTGTTTTTTTAATATTGAGCTGCATGAACTGTTTATATATTTTGGAGATTAATCCTTTGTTGACTCATTTGCAAATATTTTCTCCCATTTTGAGGGTTGTCTTTTTATCTTGTTTATGGTTTCCTTTGCTGTGCAAAAGCTTTTAAGTTTCATTAGGTCCCATTTGTTTATTTTTATTTTTATTTCCATTACTCTAGGAGGTGGATCCAAAAATATCTTGCTGTCATTTATGTCAAAGAGTGTTCTGCCTATGTTTTCCTCTAAGAGTTTTATAATGTCCGGTCTTACATTTAGGTCTCTAATCCATTTTGAGTTTATTTTTGTGTATGGTGTTAGGGAGTGGAGTGCTCTGATTTCATTCTTTACATGTAGCTGTCCAATTTCCAGCACCACTTATTGAAGAGAATGTCTTTTCTCCTTTGTATATCCTTGCCCCCTTTTTCATAGATTAGTTGACCATAGATGCGTGGGTTTACCTCTGTGCTTTCTATATTGTTCCACTGATATATATTTCTGTTTTTGTGCCAGTACCATATTGTCTTGATTACTATAGCTTTGTAGTATAGTCTGAAGTCAGGGAGTCTGATTCCTCCAGCTCCGTTTTTTTTTTTATTTCCCTCAAGGCTGCTTTGGCTATTCAGGGTCTTTTGTGTCTCCATACAAATTTTAAGATTTTGTGTTCTAGTTCTGTGAAAAATGCCATTGGTTATTTGATAGGCATTGCATTGAATATGTAGATTGCTTTGAGTAGTACAGTCATTTTGACAATATTGATTATTCCAATCCAAGAACCTGGTATATCTCTCTGTTTGTGTGTATTACATTTAATTTCTTTCATCATTGTCTTATAGTTTTCTGCATACAGGTCTTTTGTCTCCCTAGGTAGATTTATTCCTAGGTATTTTATTCTTTTTCTTGCAATGGTAAATGGGAGTGTTTCCTTAATTTCTCATTCAGAGTTTTCATCATTGGTGTAAAGGAATGCAAGAGGTTTCTGTGCATTAATTTTGTATCCTGCAACTTTATCAAATTCATTGATCAGCTCTAGTAGAGTTCTGGTGGCATTTTTAGGATTCTGTATGTATAGTATCATGTCATCTGCAAACAGTGACAGTTTTACTTCTTCTTTTCCAACTTGTATTTCTTTTATCTCTTTTTCTTCACTGATTGCCATGGCTAGGATTTCCATAACTATGTTGAATAATAGTGGTGAGAGTGGACATCCTTGTCTTGTTCCTGATCTTAGAGGAAATGGTTTCAGTTTTTCACCATTGAGAATGATTTTAGCTGTGGGTTTGCCATATATGGCCATTATTATGTTGAGGTAGATTTCCTCTATGCTCATTTTCTGGAGAGTTTTTACCAGAAATGGGTGTTGAATTTTGTCAAAACCCTTTTCTGCATCTATTGAGATGATCATATGGGTTTTCTTCTTCAACTTGTTAATGTGGTGTATCACATTGATTGATTTATGTATACTGAAGAATCCTTGTATTCCTGGGATAAACCCCACTTGATCATGGTGTATGATCCTTTTAATGTGCTCTTGGATTCTGTTTGCTAGTATTTTGTTGAGGATTTTTGCATCTATATTTATCAGTGATATTGGTCTGTAATTTTGTTTTTTGTAGTCTTTGTCTGGTTTTGGTATCAAGGTGATGGTGGCCTCATAGAATGAGTTTGGGAGTGTTCCTTCCTCTGCAATTTTTTGGAAGAGCTTAAGAAGGATGGGTGTTGGCTCTTCTCTAAATGTTTGATAGAATTCACCCATGAAGCCATCTGGTCCTGAACGTTTGTTTTTTGGAAGATTTTTAATCACAGTTTCAATTTCATTACTTGTGATTGGTCTGTTCATATTTTCTATTTCTTCCTGGTTCAGTCTTGGAAGGTTATACCTTTTTAGGAATTTGTCCATTTCTTCCAGGTTGTCCATTTTATTGGCATAGAGTTGCTTGTAGTAGTCTCTTAGGATGCTTTGTATTTCTGTGCTGTCTCTTGTAACTTCTTTTTCTTTTTTCTTTTTTTTTTTTTTTTTTTTTTGCGGTACGCGGGCCTCTCACTGCTGTGGCCTCTCCCGTCGCGGAGCACAGGCTCCAGACGCGCAGGCTCAGCAGCCATGGCTCACGGGCCCAGCCGCTCTGGGGCACGTGGGATCTTCCTGGACGGGGGCACGAACCCGTGTCCCCCGCATCGGCAGGCGGACTCTCAACCACTGCGCCACCAGGGAAGCCCTGTAACTTCTTTTTCATTTCTATTTTTATTTTGATTTGAGTCCTCTCCCTCTTTTTCTTGATGACTCTGGCCAATAGTTTATGAATTGTGTTTATCTCTTCAAAGAACCAGCTTTTAGTTTTATTGATCTTTGCTCCTGTTTTCTTTGTTTCCATTTCATTTATTTCTGCTCTGATCTTTATGATTTCTTTCCTTCTGCTAACTTTGGGTTTTGTTTGTTCTTCTTTCTCTAGTTCCTTTATTTGTAAGGTTAGATGGCTTATTTGAGATTTTTCTTGTTTCTTGAGGTAGGCTTGTATTGTTATAAACTTCCCTCTTAGAACTGCTTTTGCTGCATCCCATAGGTTTAGGATCATCGTGTTTTCATTGTCATTTGTCTCTAGGTATTTTTTGATTTCCTCTTTGATTTCTTCAGTGATCTCTTGGTTATTTAGTAACGTATTGTTTAGCCTTCATGTGTTTGTGTTTTTTTATGTTTTTTTTTTCCCTGTAATTGATTTCTACTCTCATAGCATTGTGGTCAGAAAAGATGGTTGATGTGATTTCGGTTTTCTTAGATTTACTGAGGATTGATTTGTGACCCAAGATATGATCTATCCTGGAGAATGTTCCATGCACACTTGAGAAGAAAGTGTAATCTGCTGGTTTTGGAAGGAATGTCCTATAAATATCAGTTAAATCTATCAGGTCTATTGTGTCATTTAAAGCTTGTGTTTTCTTATTAATTTTCTGTTTGGATGATCTATCCATTGATGTAAATGAGGTGTTAAAGTCCCCCACTATTTTTGTGCTACTGTCAAGTTCTTCTTTTATAGCTGTTAACAGTCGCCTTATGTATTGAGGTGCTCCTATGTTGGGTGCATATATATTTATAATTGTTATATCTTCTTCTTGGATTGATCCCTTGGTCATTATATAGTGTCTTTCCTTGTCTCTTGTAACATGCTTTATTTTAAAGTCTGTTTTATCTGATATGATTATTGCTACTCCAGCCTTTTGATTTCCATTTGCATAGAATATCTTTTTTCATCCCCTCACTTTAAGTCTGTATGTGTCCTTGGGTCTGAAGTGGGTCTCTTGTAGACAGCATATATATATGGATCTTGTTTTTGTACCCGTTCAGCGAGACTGTGTCTTTTGGTTGGAGCATTTAATCCCTTCACGGTTAATGTGATTATTGATATGTATGTTCCTATGACCATTTTGTTAATTGTTTTGGGTTTGTTTTTGTAGGTCCTTTTCTTCTCTTGTGTTTCCCACTTAGAGAAGTTCCTTTAGCATTTGTTGTAGAGCTGGTTTGGTGGTGCTGAATTCTCTTAGCTTTTCCTTGCCTGTAAAGTTTTTGATTTCTCTATTGAATCTGAATGAGATCCTTGCTGGTAGAGTAATCTTGGTTGCAGGTTCTTACCTTTCATCACTTTAAGTATATCTTGCCACTCCGTTCTGGCTTGTAGATTTTCGGCTGAGAAGTCAGCTGTTAACCTTTTGGCAGTTCCCTTTTATGTTATTTGTCATTTTTCCCTTGTTGTTTTCAATATTTTTTCTTGTCTTTAATTTTTGCCAATTTGATTACTGTGTGTCTCGGTATGTTTCTCCTTGTGTTTATCCTGTATGGGACTCTCTGCTCTTCCTGGACTTGGATGGCTATTTCTTTTCCCATGTTAAGGAAGTTTTTGACTCTAATCTCTTTAAATATTTTCTTGGGTCCTTTCCTTCTCTCTTCTCCTTCTGGGAACCCTATAATGCAAATGTTGTTGCATTTAATGTTGTCCCAGAGGTATCTTAGGCTGTCTTCATTTCTTTTCATTCTTTTTTCTTTATTCTGTTCCACAGCAGTGAATTCCACCATTCTGTCTTCCAGGTTAATTATCCGTTATTATGCTTCAGTTATTCTGCTATTGATTCCTTCTAGTGCATTTTTCATTTCAGTTATTGTATTGTTCATCTCTGTTTGTTTGTTCTTAAATTCTTCTAGTCTTTTTTAAACATTTCTTGCATCTTCTCGACCTTTGCCTCTATTCTTTTTGTGAGGTCCTGGATCATCTTCACTATCTCTATTCTGAATTCTTTTTCTGGAATGTTGCCTATCTCCACTTCATTTAGTTGGTTTTCTGGGGTTTTATCTTGTTCCTTCATCTGGTACATAGTCCTCTGCCTTTTCATCTTGTCTATCTTTCTGTGAATGTGGTTTTTGTTCCACAGGCTGCAGGACTGTAGTTCTTCTTGCTTTTGCTGTCTGCCCTCTGGTGGATGAGGCTATCTAAGAGGCTTGTGCAAGTTTCCTGATCACAGTTTTTTTTATAAATCTATTTTCCAATTACCAAACTATTCCATCACATGTGTAATTTTGTTTCTTGACAGGACAAATATGTTTTCTAACATTAACCTTCTCTATGGGCCAAGAACTTGCTTAAAGTTTCTACTAAGGCAGCCTCAGTGATTCTACTGAAAATCCAGTGATTTGTGTCTAGCAACTAGAGGAACTCATACCAATCAATGGAGCAGAAAGGGGGAGATTGGTAGGGTCTCCCTGTTACCTAAAGAAGCAGGTGCAAGCTTAAGGAAATATAAAATAAATAACAGAAAAAAAAAAAACACGAGGTTCAATAAACTGAGTATAAGCTTCAATATGAAAGTTAACCATTTTAAAAACTAGCTTCTCTGAAGTAAGAAAATTTCAAATAATGCAAGGTGTCCAGTGCAGTGAAGTATGTTCAGAAGTATAAAAGCAGAAAGAACAGGCAAGAGTCTTTCTAAAGTAATGAAACATAGTTTTAGTTAGTGCAGTGGAATAAGCCCTTGGTCGCCATGGCACGTAAACTTCTCAGAATTCTCCGAATCTATCATTGTTTGTCCTAACCTGCACCCTGTTCACTTAACTTCTCTATCATATTTGGTGATATCACCATCCACCTAGTCATTCACTCCAGAAATCTGTATGTATTTTGTGATTTCGCCCTTAGGTTAATCTCTTAATTACCTAATTCTGCTGATTCATTGCCCAAACATTCCAGAATTTTCCCCCTTCCTTTCAATCTCTACTACCAATATCCTTGTTCAGACTCACATAATTCTTATACTGAGTGAATGAAATAGCCTCTTAATAGGTCCCTATGACTCCAGTCTTGTCTCATTCAAGCCCATGCTCCATAGATTTGTCCATAGTCATACATCTAAACAAGGATGAGCAAACTACAACTTGTGAGCCAAATCTGACCTGCTGTCTACTTTTGTACAAACTGCAAACAAAAAATGATTTTTATATGTTTAAATGGCTTTGAAAAAATCAAAGGAAAGTAACATTTTGTGACACATGAAAATTATATGAAATTCAAATTTCAGTATACATAAATAAAGTTTTATTGGAACACGGCCACACTTCTTGTCTCGGGGTGTTTTTGCACTTTAACAGTAGACTTGAGTAGTTTCAATAGGGGCCATAGGCTCCATGAAGTCTGAAATATTTACTATCTGGCCCTTTGCAGACAGCGTTTGCCCAGCCCTGCTCTAAAGCAAAAAGATGACCCCATCATTCCTCTGCTCAAAGTTTTTTGCTGATGCTTCATCACCTACAAGATAAACCAGTCTCCTGAGCATGACATACAGACCTCCGTTATCTGGGTCCTATGTCTGTTCAACCTCAGACTCTTTGTATTACTTTCTGCTATGTGGTAGTACCTTGCCTAGGTTCCTATGTGTTTCTCCCTAGAATGCCTCCTTCCCCCCTTTTGTCAAGCTAAATGGTTCTCCTCCCTTTAGTAGTATGGAAGCCATCTCCTCCAGGGATTTCCCTAGACCTCCCCCCACAATGATGTGTCCTCCCTGACTTCTCTTGTCCCACTTATGACATATTTTGTGGACATTGATTTATGCATGTGTCTAAATAACAAGCTCCGGATTTTAAGCCTATTAGCTGGAAAAGAGTCTTGTTTACTTTTCTACCCCTGGTGAATATCACAGTGTGTTTCACTTAATATTGCCTCAAGTAGTGTTTGTTGAATAATTTAAAAAACCTGACATATGAGTTAATTAAAAATAGCTTAGGTTTAAAAGAGGACTTTGTATATAATTATAAAAAAATATCATTCTATAACAAAAATGTAACATAAAATTATTTCCAAACATTTAATTTTTATAAAACATTAGAAAAAAATATGTGATTTTCAGTTTGGGAATATTGCAGAAAGAAGTGTATAAACTTAAGTTAGTTTTTTACATGGAAAAATAAATTTCTATCATAGGGCTGGATAACACATTTAATAAATACTTAAACAACTAAGCTTGTCATTATCCCTTATTAACATGTATCACTGACCAGTAAAATTTCATAAATGTGTTATGATTATAAATGGAGAAAATTAAAACCTCATGTAGCTGAAATACTTTATATGCATTCTCTAGGCTAGAAGAAAAGATTTAGTATGGTGACATTACATTTCTAGATGATACTTTGTATATATTTTGTGAGTCAACAAACTATATAACAAAATAAGCTGCTTCATCCCATAGGAGCTAATAAAATAGCCACAGTAAAATATCACTATTTAAATATTAGTGAAATGTTATTTTAAAAAATTAAGATAGTCTATATTTATTGAACTTACTATGATTAAAATTTACTCTTGATTATTGAGATATAAAAAGGAATTACTTCCTTTGATATTTCTAAGGAAGAAAATCTTGTGTTTTACCATTCATTTATTTTATCACTTCCCTCCAAAAAAGCATGTGGAATGATTCAATTGTATGTATTGGGTTGGCCAAAAAGTTCTTTTGGGTCTTTCCATAACATCTATGGAAAAACCCAAACGAACTTTTTGGCCAAGCCATAAATGTATGTGTGTGTGTTTCAAACAAGGGAAGCTTTGCTTCCTATATGAAAAAAAAAAGGTACTCTTGCTTCAAACTAATTGTTCCTAAAAAGGACATTCTGTTTTTGTTATTGCAGAGTGATGTGAGAAATCAGTCCAGGGTTTAAGAGGGTATATACATATATTCTTTCTTTTGTGATCAACCTATTCATTCTCTTGGCCTGATCTAATTTGACAATAGGATCATTTTCTGTTTTGAATATAATTTTTACATTGCCACTCTTTGCCAAATTGATGGGTAGTATCCTAAGCATATACAATGCTGGGTTTTCAATCACTATTTGACTTCATTCCTGAAACTTTTAATTTAAAAACGTGCTGTTATTTTTTGCCTTAATTTTGGTTTTATTATTTTGCTTTTTTTCCCTGAAAGCAAAATAGCTGGTATAATTACACTCTGTCCCCTAAGGGGGACTCATTCTTATTTCACCAAATTAATTCATTTTTTTAAACTTTTTATTTTATATTGGAGTATAGTTGATTAACAATGTTATGTTAGTTTCAGGTGTACAACAAACTGTGTACAGTTTATGTGATTAACTGTGATTCAGTTAAGCATATACAGGTATCTATTCTTTTTCAAATTATTTTCCCATTTAGGTCGTTACATAATATTGAGCAGAGTTCCCTGTGCTATACAGTAGGTCCTTGTTGGTTATCCATTTTAAATATAACAGCGTGTACATGTCAATCCCAAACTCCCTACCTAATCCTTTTTTTTAAACTATGTAAAATAATAACACCGATCCAGGGGATGAGCTGAGGCATTTGGTTCTTTTTTGTACCGACAAATCATGGACTGATTGTGAGCTATTTTCCTACATTGTTGGTTTATGTTAGACTCCTTCTCTCAGCTTGATTTATTTAACCTTGTGACCATCCACTCTCTGTTATTTGCCTGCTGAGCACACACTCTCACTTTTGCGCACAGCCTAGAAAGGTCTGCTCTTTAAGAAGTTAATAGGTAAAGAGAGATTGGTATTTGAGGCACAATGTATTCCTAGGAGGATATTCATCGCTGACATTTGCTTTCTTTGCAGATCTCCCAGTCTGAATTTGCAGGCCTTGGGGCTCCATACACAGCCCATCTGGTGAAGCAGCCCTATGCCAAGATGATTTGGATATGACTGAGGGGAATGAGGAGGGAATTTGAAAAAATTACTTTTATGAAGATTTGTTTTTCTTTTAATGCAAAACCCCATTGTTGGAATGAACATGATTCTGCCACCCTGAACAAACTGACAACAAGATATTAGAACTAAACATCAAAGACAGCCTGCTGAAATGTCCATTTATATTGGGAAAGGCATCAGATTTAATGTTTCATGTATTTCTACTTAACAGTTTGCATCATTGTGCTGTTAGTTACCATCAGGAATTAATTAGATTCAATAAGAGGTTTAGGAAATATTTAGTGAGCTCCTATAATGCATAAAGCAAGGTTATAGAAAATCTTAGATATGTGAAGATATCTAAGATATGGTTCCTTCCTTCAAGAAGTTTCCAAAATGGCAGAGCTAAGATGTAGTCAGAGAATGCTATAAATACATTTGATATATACAAATAGGATACTATTAATATTGATAACACATATCTTAATAGTATATATTATTACTTCACTAAACTATGTTACAAATTATTTAATTTAATAATTTAATCTTATAACAAGTAATCCCCATTTTACAGGGGCAGAAACTGGGGCCACAGAGAAGTTGTGGTCTCATGTTACATAGGTAGTCAGGAGTGGAGCGTGTCTGTCTTATTTCTTAACCTATGATATTTACCACTAAGCAACAATACCTAGAGAAAGCAAAGACAGAGAAGAGGAAACCAAAAATGTGTTCAATGCTGTGGTAGACGAATACCTCTATTGGAGATGATATAAAAACGAAATACTCATTTTTACCAGCCTTCCTGAAATAATGACATTGGGGCAGATTCTACCCAAAAGTCTACTGATGAGATTTTAAGTAAGTCAGATGAGGCTGACTCTGCTTGGCTTCACCCTACCCTGTCTTCCTGCTTTATACACAGATACAGTGGCCAAAGCTGTTGCCACCATCTTGTAACATAAGAGAAAATGCAAGAGAATTCTACAGACCTGGATCAGAGGACTTTATGACCATCCCTAGCAGCTGTCCTCCTCTATACTTACTGTATATTGAGAACAATAATGTCTGCTGGTTTAAGTCAGTGTAAAGCAGGTTTTCTGATATTTAAAGCTGAACAGTAACTTAATAACAAAATCTACCTTTAACCTAAGCTAGTGATGCTGTGATGATATTAGCATCTTCCTCCTTTTGGACATTTTTGCTTTCATTGATTTTCATGGCTCTTTTCATTCTTGGTTTTGGGATAACTATCTGGTTAGCCATACTATATTTCTTCTGTAGACTCTTTCACTTCCTGTCTCGATGCAATTCCCATTATTCCCCAAGGTCACATTATTTTCTTTTTTCCAGCTTTACTAAGATATAAATGACATATAACATTGTTTAAGTTTAAGGTGTAAAATTTTATACATTTATATATTGCAAAATGATTACATGACCTCACATAATTATCATTTAATTTTTGTGGTGAGAACATTTAAGATTGACTGTCTTAGCAACTTGCAAGTATATAATACAGTATTGTTAACTATATTCATCACACTATCCATTAGATCTCAAGAACTTATTCATCTCATAAGTGAACGTTTGTACCCTTTGACCAACATGGCCCCATTTCCCTCAGCCCCTGGCAACAATAACCAGTCTACTCTCTGTTTCTATGAGTTTTGATTTTTAAGTGATATCATACAGTATTTGTCTTTCCCTAACTTATTTCATGTAGCATAACGTCCTTGAGATCCATCCCTGCCATTACAAATTGAGGAGTCCCTTATTTTTCATGGGTGAATAATATTCCACTGTGTATGTATGTGTGTGTGTGTGTGTGTGTGTGTGTGTGTGCCACATTTTCTTTATCCATTTGACCATTGGTGGACACTGAGGTTGTTTTCCATATCTTGACTATTGTGTCTGATGTTGCAATAAACATCAAATAGCAAATATCTCTTCAAGGTAGTGATTCCATTTCTTCTGGATATATAACCAGAAGTGGGATTGCTGGATCATATGTTACTTCTATTTTTTAATATTCAGGGGAACCTCCATGCTTTTTCCATAGTGGTTGTACCAGCTTACATTCCCACCAACAGTACACAAAGGTTCCTTTCACCACATTCTCACCAACACTTGCTGTCTCTTGTCTTTTTGATAATAGCCATTCTGACAGGTGTGAGGTGATATCTCATTTGGTTTTCATTTGCATTTCTCTGATGATTAAGTGATGAGCATCTTTCTGTGTACTTGTTGGCCTTTCTATGTCTTCTTTGGGAAAAAAAAAAGTCTATTTAGTTCTTCTGCCTAGTATTAATTGGGTTGATTGTGTTTTTGCTATTGAGTTATGTGAGTTCTTTATATATTCTGGATATTAATCCCTTATCAGGTATAATATGATTTGCAGATATCTTCTCCCATTCTGTAGGTTTCTTTTTCATTTTGTTGATTTTTTTTGTTGTTGTGCAGAAGCATTTTAGTTTGACATAGTCCCACTTATGAAATTTTGCTTTTGTTGTTTTGTTCTTGTGCTTTTGATGTCATAACCAAAAAAATCATTCCCAAGACCAATGTTAAGGAGTTTTTTTCCCTATGTTTTCTTCTAAGAGTTTTATAGTTTCAAGTCTAATGTTTAAGAGTTTAATACATTTTGAGTTAATTTTGTGAGTGGTGTAAGAAAGGAGTCCAAATTTATTCTTCTACATATGATTATCCAGTGTTCTGAACACCATTTATTAAAGGGATTTCCAAATTTTCCCACATGTTTGGGAAATATTAAGCCATTATTTCTCAAAATAAACTTTCTGCCTACATCTACCACTGTTCTTCTGGAAACTCCAATAATTTGCAAACTGGTTCTTTTGAAGGTATCCCATAGATCACATAAGCTTTCTTTAACCTTTTTCATTCTTTTCTTTTTTCTCCTCTCTATAATTTAAAAGGGCCATGTCTTCTAATTCACAGATTTTTTTCTTCTGATTGATCTTTTCATATGTTGATGCCCTCTATTTCTTTTTTTATTTCATTCATTGTATTCTTCAGCTCCACAATTTCTGTTTGTTTCCTTTTTTAGAATTTCTATCTCTTTGTTAATATTCTCATTTTGTTCATGTATTGTTTTTCTAATCTCATTAAATTGCCTTTTAGTGTCATCTTTTAGCTCACTGTGTTCCCTTAAAACAATTATTTTGGATTCTTTATGAAGTGCATCATAAGTCTCCATGTCTTCTTTCTTTAACAAATTTACTGGAGTATAATTGCTAAACAATGTTGTGTTGGTTTCTGCTGTATAACAAAGTGAATCAGCTATATGTATGCATACCTCCCCATATGCCCTCCCACTTAAGCCTCCTTCCAACCCTCCATATGCCACCCCTCTAGGTAGTCACAAAGCACTGAGCTGACCTCCCTGTGCTATGCAGCTGTTTCCCAATAGCTAGCTATTTTACATTTGGTAGTGTATATATGTCATATAATACTCTCTCACTTTGTCCTCACTTACACTTCCCCTTTCCTGTGTCCTCAAGTCCATCCTCTACGTCTATGTCTTTATTCCTGTCCTGCCTCTAGCTTCTTCAGAACCATTTTTTTTTTTTTTTTTAGATTCCATGTATATGTGTTAGCATACAGTATTTGTTTTTCTCTTTCAGACTTACTTCACTCTGCATGACAGACTCTAGGTCCATCCACCTCACTACAAATAACTCTATTTCATTCCTTTTAAGGCTGAGTTATATTCCATTGTATATATCTGCCCCATCTTCTTTATCCATTCATCTCTTGATGGACACTTAGGTTGCTTCTATGTCCTGGCTATTATAAATAGTGCTGCAATGAATATTGTAGTACACATTTCTTTTAAAAATATGGTTTTCTCAGGGTGTAGGCCTAGTAGTGGTATTGCTGGGTCATATGGTAGTTTTTTTTTTTTAGTTTTTTAAGGAACTTCCATACTGTTCTCCATAGTAGCTATATTAATTTACATTCCTACCAACAGTGCAAGAGGGTTCCCTTTTCTCCACACCCTCTCCAGCATTTGTTGTTTGTAGATATTTTGATGATGGCCATTATGACCGGTGTGAGGAGATACCTCATTATGGTTTTGATTTGCATTTCTCTAATGATGAGAGATGTTGAGCATCATTTCATGTGTTTGTTGGTAATCTGTATATCTTCTTTGTAGAAATGTCTATTGAGGTCTTCTGGCCATTTTTGGATTGGGTTGTTTCTTTTCTGATATTGAGCTGCATGAGCTTTTTATATATTTTGGAGAATAATCCTTTGTCTGTTGTCTCATTTGCAAATATTTATCTCATTCTGAGGGTTGTCTTTTTGTCTTGTTTATGGTTTCCTTTGCTGTGTAAAAGCTTTTAAGTTTAAGTCCCATTTGTTTATTTTTGCTTTTATTTCTGTTACTCTAGTGATGGGTCAAAAAAGATCTTGCTGTGGTTTATGTCAGAGTGTTCTTCCTAAGGTTTCCTCTAAGAGTTTTATAGTGTCTGGCCTTATATTTAGGTCTTTAATCCATTTTGAGTTTATTTTTGTTTATGGTGTTAGGGAGTGGTCTAATTTCATTCTTTTACATGTAGCTGTCCAGGTTTCCCAGCACCACTTATTGAAGAGGCTGTCTTTCTTGATTGTATATTTTTGCCTCCTTTATCAACGATAAGGTGACCATATGTGTGTGGCTTTATCTCTGGGATTTCTATCTTCTTCTATTGATCTATCTTTCTGTTTTTGTGCCAGTACCATACTGTCTTGATTATTGCAGCTTTGTAGTATAGTCTGAAGTACGGGAGCCTGATTCCTCCAGCTCCGTTTTTCTTTCTCAAGATTGCTTTGGCTATTCGGGGTCTTTTGTGTTCCCATACAAATTGTGAAATGTTTTGTTCTAGTTCTGTAAAAAATGCCATTCGTAGTTTGATAGGGATTGCATTGAATCTGTAGATGGCTTTGGGTAGTTTCCTCATTTTCACAATGTTGATTCTTCCAATCCAAGAACATGGTATATCTCTCCATCTGTTTGTATTGTCTTTAATTTCTTTCATCAGTGTCTTATAGTTTTCTGAGTACAAGTCTTTTACCACCTTAGGTAGGTTTATTGCTTTGTATTTTATTCTTTGTGTTGCAGTAGTACATGGGAGAGTTTCCTTAATTTCTCTTTCAAATTGTCATTGTTAGTGTATAGGAATGCAAGAGATGTCTGTGCATTAATTTTGTATCCTGCTACTTTATCAAATTCATTGATTAGCTCTAGTCGTTTTCTGGTAGCATCTTTAGGATTCTCTATGGATAGTATCTTGTCATCTGCAAACAGTGACAGTTTTATTCTTCTTTTCCAATTTGGATTCCTTTTATTTCTTTTTCTTCTCTGATTGCCATGGCTAAAACTTCCAAGACTAGGTTGAATAATAGTGGTGAGAGTGCACAACCTTGTCTTGTCCCTGATCTTAAAGGAAATGGTTTCAGTTTTCACCGTTGAGAACGATGTTGGCTGTGGGTTTGTCATATATGGCTTTTATTATGTTGAGGTAGGTTCCCTATATGCCCACTTTCTGGAGAGTTTATCGTAGATGGGTGTTGAATTTTGTCAAAAGCTTTCTCTGTATCTATTGAGATGATCATGTGGTTTTTAGTGTTCAATTTGTTAATATGGTGTATCACGTTGATTGATTCACATACACTGAAGAATCCTTGCATCCCTGGAATAAATCCCACTTGATCATGGTGTATGATCCTTTTAATGTACTGTGGATTCTATTTGCTAGCATTTTGTTGAGGATTTTTGCATCTATGTTCATCACTGATATTGGCTTTTAGTTTTCTTTTTTTGCAATATCTTTGTCTGGTTTTGGTATCAGAGTGATGGTGGCCTTGTAGAATGAGTTTGAGAGTGTTCCTCCCTCTGCCATATTTTGGAAGAGTTTGAGAAGGATAGGTGTTAGCTCTTCTCTAAATGTTTGATGGAATTCACCTGTGAAGCCATCTCGTCCTGGGCTTTTGTTTGTTGGAAGATTTTCAATCACAGTCTCAATATCAGTGCTTGTGTTAGGTCTGTTTATAGTTTCTATTTCTTCCTGGTTCAGTCTCAGAAGGTTGTGCTTTTCTAAGAACTTGTCCATTTCTTCCAGGTTGTTTCATTGGCATATAGTTGCTTGTAGTAATCTCTCATGTTCCTTTGTATTTCTGCAATGTCAGTTGTTATTTCTCCTTTTTCATTTCTAATTCTATTGATTTGAGTCTTCTCCCTTTTTCTCTTGATGAATCTGACTAATGGTTTATCAATTTTGTTTATCTTCTCAAAGAATCAGCTTTTAGTTTTATTGATCTTTGCTATTGTTTCCTTCATTTTCATTTATTTCTGATCTGATCATTATGATTTCTATCCTTCTGCTAACTTTGGGTATTTTTGTTGTTGTTCTTTTTTCTCTAATTGCTTTAGGTGTACGTTTAGAGTGTTTATTTGAGATTTTTCTTGTTTCCTGGGGTAGGATTGTATATTGCTGTAAACTTCCCTCTTAGAACAGCTTTTACTGCATCCCATAGGTTTTGGGTAGTCGTGTTTTCATTGTCATTTGTTTCTAGGTATTTTTTGATTTCCCCTTTGATTTCTTCAGTGATCTCTTGGGTATTTAGTAAAGTATTGTTTAACTTCCATGTGTTTGTACGTTTTACAGTTTTTTTCCTGTAATTGATAACTAGTCTCATATCTTTGTGGTTGGAAAATATATGATTTCATTTTCTTGATAACAATTTCAATTTTCTTAAATTTACCAAGGCTTGATTTGTGACCCAAGATATGATCTCTCCTGGAGAATGTTCCATGAGCACTTGAGAAGAAAGTGTATTCTGTTGTTTTTGGATGGAATGTCCTATAAATATCAGTTAAGTCCATCTTTTCTAATGTGCCATTTAAAGCTTGTGTGTCCTTATTTATTTTCATTTTGGATGATCTTTCCATTGGTGAAAGTGAGGTGTTAAAGTCCTGTACTATGATTGTGTTATTGTTGATTTCCTCTTTTACAGTTGTTAGCATTTGTCTTAGGTATTGAGGCGCTCCTATGTTGGGTACATAAACATTTAGAATTGTTATATCTTCTTGTACTGATCCCTTGATCATTATGTAGTGTCCTTCTTTGTCTCTTGTAATAGTCTTTAAGTCTATTTTGTCTGATATGAGAATTGCTACTCCAGTTTTCTTTTGATTTCCATTTGCATGGAATATATTTTTCCATCCCCTCACTTTCAGTCTGTATGTGTCCCTAGGTCTGAAGTGGGTCTCTTTTAGACAGCACATATATAGGTCTTGTTTTTGTATCCATTCAGCTAGTCTGTGTCTTTTCATTGGAGCATTTAATCCATTTACATTTAAGTTAATTATCAATATGTATGTTCCTATTACCATTTTTTTTACTGTTTTGTTTTTGTAGGTCTTTTCTTTCTCTTTTGTCCTGCCTATAGAAGTTCCTTTAGCATTTGTTTTAAAACTGGTTTGGTGGTGCTGAATTTCTTAACCTCTGCTTGTCTATAAAGTTTTTAGTTTCTCCATCGAATCTGAATGAGATCCTTGCTGATTAGAGTAATCTTGGTTGTAGGTTTTTCAATTTCATCACTTTAAATATTTCCTGCCACTCCCTCTGTCTTGCAGCATTTCTGCTGAAAGATCATCTATTAACTTTATATGTTGTATGTTATTTGTGGCTTTTCCCTTGCTGCTTTTAATATTCTTTTCTTTGTATTTAACTTTTGATAGTTTGATTAATATGCGTCTTGGCATGTTTCTCTTTGGATTTATCCTGTATGGGATTCTCTGTGCTTCCTGCACCTCATTGACGATTTCCTTTCCCATGTTAGGGACGTTTTCAACTATAATCTCTTCAAATCTTTTCTCAGTCCCTTTCTATTTCTCTTCTTCTTCTGGGACCCCTGTAATTCGTATGTTGGTGTGTTTAATGTTGTACCAGAGGTGTCTGTGACTGTCCTCAATTGTTTTCATTTTTTTTTCTTTATTCTGCTCTGTGGCATTTATTTCCACTATATTCTTTTCCAGGTCACTCCTCCGTTCTTCTCCCTCAGTTATTCTGCTATTGATTCCTTCTAGAGAATTTTTAATTGCATTTATTGTGTTGTTCTTCATTGTTTGTTTGTTTTTTAATTCTTCTTGGTCCTTGTTAAACATTTCTTTTATTTTCTCCATTCTATTTCCAAGATTTTCGATCTTCTTTACTGTAAGTATTCTTAATTCTTTTTCAGGTAGACTGCCTATTTCCTCTTCATTTGTTTCGTCTGGTGGATTTTTACCTTGCTCCTCCATCTGCTGCATATTTCTCTGTCTTCTCATTTTGTTTAACTTACTGTGTTTGGGGTATCCTTTTCACAGCCTGCAGGTTTGTAGTTCCCATTGTTTTTGGTGTCTTCCTGCAGTGGGTGAGGTTGGTTCAGTGGCTTGTGTAGGCTTCTTGGTGGAGGGGACTGGTGCCTTGGTTCTGGTGGGTGGGGCTGGATCTTGTGTTTCTGGTGGGCAGGACCACCTCTGGTGGTGTGTTTTGGGGTGTCTCTGAACTTACTATGATTTTATGCATCCTCTCTGCCAATGGATGGATTTGTGCTCCTGTCTTCCTAGTTGTTTGGCATGGGGCATCCAGCACTGGAGTTGCTGGTCATTGGGTGGAGCTGGGTCTTAGTGCTGAGACAGAGATCTCTGGGAGAGCTCTCACCAATTGATATTACCGGGGGCTAGGAGGTCTCTGGTGGTCCAGTGTCCTGAACTTTGCTCTTCCACCTTGGAGGCTCAGGCCTGACAGCTAGCTGGAGCACCAAGACCCTGTCAGCCACACGGCACTCTTTTTTCCAACAGACCCCGCAAGCAGAGATCCAGGAGACTGACTGATGTGGTAGGAATTCTCACCTTCTGCTGGCTTCTGTCAGGTGTCTCAACATCTCTTACTGCAACAACTTTGTGGCAAGCAGTGTCCATGCGTTAAAGTTGTATCCCATTCTCATCCCAGCTGTTGGTTAGGAAGATTTTCCCTCTACCCTTCTAGGTTCTTCTAAGCTGGTCCTTCAATAGACAAAATAGGTAATCGGCAAGAGCTTACTGTATGGCACATAGAACTTGACTCAACGCACTGTAATAACCAGAAAAGAATATATAAGACTGGTAGAATCTCATGTCCACATCTCCTTGTGGTGGGGTTCCCCCCTTCCGCCTCTTTACTTAGATTCTCCCCACATGGGGAAGACAGCACACTCAACAGCTGGTTTGCATGACTTGGAATTTGTCCCGGGGATCTCCATGTCTTCAGGATGGGTTACTGAAAGATTATAGTGATTTTTTGCTGGTGTCATGCTTTCTCGATTTTTTCTTGTTCTTTGAAATTTTTCACTGCTGTCTTTGCATATTAGGTCTTTACCACCAGCATGTTGCAGAAAAATGCCTCCCCACAGCCCTCTGACTAGGGCTTCTGAGGCTTTTTTTGACCAGCTATGGATACACCTGCTCTAGGCCTCTTGCTCCCTCTTGTGGCAGAATTCTTAAGCTTGTGTGTCTTTTCTAGCTCCTTCAATGCACCAGCCTTCCTTTTGTTTTTCTAAAATGTGGCACTAAAGCTCAAGTTTGTGTTCTCTCTCTGGTTCATAGATTTGGGCCGGCTTTTTGTGTGTGCTCACTAGTCACCTGCCAAAGCTCTCTCTTGCCACCACTGTGGGAAGTGTGCACAGCGAGCTAGCCACAGGGTTGGGGGTTGTGTGGGTGAGATGCAAGTAGCACTGGGGGTGCCCATGGGCTGGCTGTAGGGATCTGCAGGTTAGGTATTCCCAGTGGCACATGGGAGGGCCTCTTGACAGAGTCTGTGACACAGTTAGTTGGCTCCACATCCCTTTAATGCCCTCTGAGAGCCCTATCTGCCACTCTCCCAGCCTCTCCCTACCCCCAGTCAGGCAGCTCATGATTCAGTATTCTGGATGAGGTGGGAGAGAAATGATCCTCTTTGGCAGCATCTCACGCAGCTTAGGAAACTGGGTGCTTGCTCACATGCTCTCACTTTCCACCTTGGGAGAAATCAAACCTGAGATTATCTCTATTGGTTTTAAGCTGTTTTAAGGGGCAGGGGCAGGGGGCGGTGTGATGTGGATAAAGTCAAGCTATTCTCCTTACCCTGCTCAATGCATCTAAACTACTTGTTGTGGGTCCAGTGGTGTGCTGGAATTTCTCTGGAAATCGGGGCTTCCACAA
This sequence comes from Phocoena sinus, assembly GCF_008692025.1. NCBI lineage: Eukaryota > Metazoa > Chordata > Mammalia > Artiodactyla > Phocoenidae > Phocoena > Phocoena sinus. Next base: position 27,868,032 of record NC_045779.1, read on the forward strand.
AGGCTCTCTTGGTCATGGGTGATCTTCTAAGACATTGAGCTTCCCAGACTGCAGCCAGGAGTGGCTGGAGCCCATTCATAGGCCGCTTCAGCGTCCACAGCCAACACTGAAGGTTATATGCCTAGTGCCTGAGACATGGGGTGGCAAGACTCATCCTGTGTCTGTTGGCATTTGTTGCTGTATCTCACAGCTTCCACATGGGCACTTTTGAATGTGGATGGATGCCAAAATGTCATTGTTGAGGTGGGGACCAAAACAAGAGATGTTTGACTCAGTCAGGATGCTGATGTCGCTGCCATTTCCATTCTTCTCTTCTAATTTTCTCACTGCATGCACTCATCCTAAGTGAGCTCATCCACCCTTTGCTGTCAAATAACCATGTATTGTTGCCATAAAAGTATCCTAATCATGACAGCATAGTCAGTTGACTCCCCAGTCTGCATCCTAGACCTTTCCCCTGAGCTCCAGACCAAAATATACCCAACAATCACTTTAAGTTCAGAACACTCAATACCTGCTTCTCATCTTTACATACAAATTTTGTTTTCTTATCTACTCAGTAACGCAAGTCAGAAATCTAAGAAGTCCTTTTAGACTTCTCTGCATTCTCCCTTTATTTCTAGTCATACACCAAATTCTGTCCATTTGTGATAACACATGAATCTATTTAATCCATCCTTAGAGCTGCTCACTTAGCCTACCCTTTTGCAGCATTTTCTCACCTGAATTACTACAGCAGGGCCTTGATGTATCTCCCTAATTCAAGCCTGCCCTGATTCCAATCAATTCCCCTACATTTTCACCAGAGTGATTTTCTATACTAAAAATACATTGGTTCCATTTGTTCACTGAGATCCTTCCAGGATTTTCCAGCACTTTTAGGATTTAGTGCAAACTTTCAACATTTCCTGACCTCTGTGTAGTTATCTAATCCATTCTCTAGCTGTCTTACCCCTTGTGCTCATGTCCATTTATCCACTAAAGAAATAGTTACTGAGCACATGATATGTGTGAGAACCAGGCTAACTGCTGGGGCTACAGACTTTCCCTGACCTTCATTGTGCTTAAAATGGAGTAAAGGAGACAGACAATTTAAAAAGTCAGCAAAATGAGATCAACTTGTGATGAGTAAAATAAAATAGATTTCTTTCATTGAGAATGATGATGGGGAGAGTAGTTTCTATTGTATGATCTGACGAGGTCTCACTGAAAAGACAGTCTTGAAGTTGAGACTGAAAGGATGAGAAGGACTCAACCACATGAAGTGTTGAGGGTAAGGATACCCTAAGCATAAGGATCAGAAATTATAAGTGTCTCAAAGAGGTAGAGTCTGGAACGTTCTAGAAATTGTCAGAAGGCCTGTGAGGGAGACTAAGTAGTGGGAGAGATGTTAACATGAACTACTTGTAATTTCCCCCAAAAAGTGACACACTCTCTATTGCCTCTTCTTTATGTGTGCTTATAATAATAATAATTATTATTATTACTATTACTATAATTATAACTGGCCTTTTTTTCAAATTCCTTTGGGGAACAGGACTTAGGTACCCCTTCCTAACTTATCATCCAATACTGTGAATAACTGTGATAGTAATGATCACATTCCAGTGTAATTACATGCTTGTTTTTCCCCTTAGACTAAATTCTTTATAGGCTTATGCTGGGATTTATTCATGTTTAAATCAACAGTATCTAGCAGAGAAGCTAGTATTGATATGTAATTAGAACCTGATAAATGCTTATCGGATAAATGGATGCATGAATAAAGAATTGTGCCATTGTACTACTGCTACTGTGTGATAGCTGAGAAAATATGAAAACAATCAGGGAGAAAAGGGGAGGGGAAGAAAGGATTCTGACGTAGGTATGTAATTTCACCAGACTTCACAATTCAAGGCGAGGAGAGGGCTATCATTTTATTCACTCTAGAGCAAAAGAAAACAGAGGTGAGAGAGTTCAAGTAACTCACCCAAATTGGCACCTGAGTAAGTGAAAGAGCTAGGATGTGACCCCTAACCTGGCTGGCCGAAAAGTAAGCGCTGCTCTTACTTTGAAAACTAGACTTAAATAATAAGTAATACTTTCTCTGACACACATGGACATTTGCACTATAGGCTACAGACATGTCCTTGTGGTTATGATTTGATTAAATCTAATATCTGTGTAGCTCACTGTCAGTCACTTCATCCAAGTCTCTGCTGAAATATCACTTCTTGAAAAATGCTTTCCCAGAGTTGACGTTAAGAAAAATCTCACCGTCCTTGTTCTAGACTTTCTTTCTCAGTTTTTTTTTCCTTCTTTCTTATTTTTTTTTTAAATAACACTTGTCCCTACCTGGCATTTTATATTCATTTGCCTACATTTTATGAGAGGAGAACTTTTATGGAGCCAATGACTTGAGTGAGAAAGCTAATACATAGTTTTTCCTTCTTCACAAAGTTTTCTCTGAGCAACGAGAAAAATAAGATGGATATTTTTTTCCTCTTATAAAATCAGTGCCCTTCACCTAACAGCATGTCTTTAGACTAATCTATTTGAACCTTTAATGATAAATAATGAATTTCCATGCCCTACTCGCTCAAAATATTTTATTTTGAGTTGCTTGTAAGCTGTGAAAGTTGGGGAAATATTCTAAATAACATGGGGCTTATTGTCTGTCAATACAAGATCTCCATTTTGGTTGCCTTTTTGTTGATCTCAACTACTTTTTTCTTAAACCTTTGCTGCCTACATAAAGGGCAGATGTTAACACATGCAATAAAGTGGATCTGAGTGCCCTCCACGCAAATGTGAGATTGATGAGAAATACACTGAAGGCTGTCTGTACTCCGAGTGCCAAAAATATAGTCCTGTTTTCTTGCTTGCGCCTGCAGGGTGTACCATGTTTCTTGCAAGAATTCCTACATACTCCTAATTCAACTTTCTGCAAACGGTTTAAAATATTTCTACAAATATGTTGAAAACACAGAGATCTGACACACACTCTTTAAGAGGTTATTGTTTCTGAAATTGTAACACATGGTAATAGGGTTGTTTTCCATCTATTCTTATTCCTTAACCTTAACCTCCTATCAGTTTGCAATCCATCGATGTGTCACATTCAGGATTTGCTACCAAGAGAAACTTAACTGTCAGATTTCCTTTTCCCTTTTAGAGGATGAAGCATGCTCTGTAGTTTTTACTTATTATATGTGATAGATGAAGGAAAACAGCGAACGCCACAAATATATAAAGGCAGGAAGGTAGATCTTTGAAAAGCCCTTTGGTGCCACCTTGTGGTAAACATTTGGTATTTTTGAAACTGTTTTGGGACATTGGGTTCTCAGTCTACTTGCATACACATTATCTTCCTAAAATCCAGCTGCCCCATTATCCTTGAAAAGGTGATTTTTTATTATAAAGTAAATCAACGAACTGTCTGAAATTGATTTGGAGAACATTTAACTTTTCAGCCAAAGTTCTTTCTTTCTATTTTTTTCTTTAAATGTGCAATAGGGGGAAAGTTTTAACTTACAAACTTCATTTAAGGAATTCCAAAAAAAAAAAAAGAACATTATCTTTGAACAATATCTCTCATTTGGGTTTCCATCTTAGTACACAACCTCAGGTAGGTGTATATTTGTGTTCTAATCAAAAGAGCATCATCTCTCTGACTCTTTTTATTTCCAACGTTAATATGGCTTACTAGGACACAGACATTATTGTAAGCAATCCACAAAAACTAATATTTAATCTTCTTGACAACGTTTTGCAGTAATTACCGTCACCACAACCATCATCATCATCATCTTCAGTTTCCATTACTGCACCGGCTTCTGTAGCAGAGCCCCTTCTTCACTGCTCATGGCCATGGTAAACCTACTGATCATTGCTATCAGCCTCTAACTTCTGTACAGTCTCTCACTTACAAGGAGTGTCCCCAGTCTACAGGCTCTGCACTGGATCCATTACTAGTCCTAGACTGTACTGTGCTTGGGACAAGCCCTGTAGATGTTCAGGTCCACTGGCAGTCATTCTTTCTCCCTATGCTGTTGGCCCAACCAGCGTGAACTCCTGCCACAATAACCTAGCGCACCACTTCCTCACTTCTTTTTTTTCAGAAATACATCTCAGGTTCCAGGTTAGGGAAAATTAACAAAATATTAATTTAGCAAATGATGATCCAGTAGTGGAGAAAGGACACTGGCCAGATCAGCAGGCCTGGACGTGGTGCTGGATAAGTCACTGCCTGGGCAGGTAGCTGTCTGATCATTTCTCTCATGTTTCTGAAATACATAAAACAGAGATATCAGCTTTTTGCTCTGCCTATCTGATACAGTTATTGTGAGAATAAAGTGAGACAAACACAGATCTTTAAAAACTATGAAGTGCTGTAACAATCTGATTATTTATGGAAGTATGGAGAAGGGTACAATTTAGAATATGTTTTTTCTCAATATATTATAATTATTTTCTCTCTATATATAATTATTTTCTTTCTTTTTTCCTTAACACATGTAACTTTGAGACCTTCATGTGATACTATTTTATAATTAACACAGAGAAATTTATCTGTGGCTCCAGCAGTCCCTGCTCCTAAAATTTCATTTACCAGAGATTATGAAAATATGCCTGTTTTCAGGTGTTTTTTTTTTTTAAAACAAAACCTATTTTACATCAAAGAGAAACTGCCCTCCTAAGACTGTTTAACTCCTGATTTAGTTTAAGTACATACCTAGTTAATGACTATTTGACTAAGTAATAACCTCATAAAAACCATAAAAGAAATTTATGCTGCAAGTTTGAAACATTGGTGATAGACCAGTTTTAAGGAAATATAATTTTATATGCATATATACACATAGACATAAATATAAGGATGAAAAAAGTATTTATTACATAATTTCCAAATCAAAATTGAAGAATATTAAATTGGCAGTTAAATATGGCATTAAGACTCCAAAATTTGAAAGCCAAAAATAGCCAGAATAAGAAACTCCAAATTGTTCTGAAATGATCTAGCAGAATTTTTTAGGAGACACAACGTTGTACAGATCTTCCACGACTTACAGTGGGGCACCATCCTGACAAAACCATCATTCATTGAAAATATCATAAATCGGAAATGCATTTAATACACCTAACCTACCAAACATCATAGCTTAGTCTAGTCTACTTGAAATATGCTCAGAACACTTATATTAGCCATCTAATACAAAGCATATTTTATAATAAAGTGTTGGATAGCTCACACAATTTGTTGAATACTGTGTTCGAAGTGAAGAACAGGACAGTTGTATGGGTCCAGAATGGTTGTAAGTGTATCAGATGTTTAACCTCGTGGTCACATGGCTGACTGGGAGCTGCAGCTCGATGCTACTGCCCAGTATCATGAGAGAGTATTGGACCACATTATCACTAGCCTGAAAAAAGATCAAAATTCAAAATTCAAAGTACAATCCCTACTGAATTTGTATTGCTTTCAGACCATCTTAAAGAATTATAAGTCAAACTATCATAAGTCAGGGACTATCTGTATAAATGTTTGCTGGTGGATAATGCTGGGGCACTTACTAGATACAGAAGGAGTGTTTTGCTAGTGGGAAGGAGCCTCATAGCACAGGGAGATCAGCTCGGTGCTTTGTGACCACCTAGAGGGGTGGGATAGGGAGGGTGGGAGGGAGACGCAAGAGGGAGGAGATGTGGGGATATATGTATAGGTATAGCTGATTTACTTTGTTATACAGCAGAAACTAACACACCATTGTAAAGCAATTATACTCTAATAAAGATGTTAAAAATTAAAAAAGAGTAGCCCCCTCTCGCCTCAACTAGAGAAAGCCCATGTGCAGCAACGAAGGTCCAACACAACCAAAATAATAAATGTTTAAAAAAAAAATAAAAAATAGAATATATACTAAATTTTTTAAAAAAAAGGAGTGTTTTGGGGATATCATATTAAGACCTATAGTTTGAGACCTTTTTCCCTAGTGTGGTTATGGATGAAGCCAATTATACACACACACTTGACCAATTAATATTCACTCACCATGTGAAGAAGCATTCTGATTTACAAAGCCTATTTCAGTAAGCATGTTTTCCATTTAAAATTTGAAATCAGGTCAGATATCCAACAATTTTCTCAAGTGTGTTCCAACATGCCTGAGGCCGTAGGTAGACAGAACCCCTGATCATTGTGCAAACTCTGCTCTTATCCATTGTGAAACTGTAGAAAGCAGGGTCGTTCAGTCAAATTGGGCAACTTTTTTGCTCAAACTGGAAGCTGATCTTTAAAAGCTCCACTCTATCCTCCACCTCTGTTTTTCTCCTCACCTGGTGAGGAATCTGTAGGTCCAAGTGTATGTGTGCATCCGAATTTGCATCCTTCTTCTCACCAGTGTTTCTCAAACTCTGTTGGAGGAAAGACCCATTTTTGTCCCCCACTCTGTTGAGGATCAATATTTTGATCAAAAAAACAATAAAAATAAATTCCTAGAAAGATAAAATTTATTTTAAAAGATATATAAATTCTAAGCCTCTAGGGTTGTTTTTTTTTTTTATTTTTAGTTTCAACAGACATAAAATTACTCTATCAAGTTGCTGTAATGTTCTTTACAAAGAACTCTCAATTTTTGTAGGTATTGCCTTGAGTTCCAATAACTAAGAGTTTATAGACAGCAGGCTGTCTGAGAACACACATTGAGTAGCATTGTTCTAAACTGCAGTCTCAATACTTGAGACCCTCAAATTCCCTATCCAAAGGCCCCATACCATCACGAAGGGCCTGGAGCCTCTCCTCCAAGTTTTTTCTCCCAAAGGTGGTAAGGAACCCCTAGGCCTGAGCATGGCCCAGGGACAATTTTTGGCTTGGCGGAGGTTGTAGGATTGTGGCTGGAGCTTGAGCGCGTGGGCCTAGGTGTCCTCAAGTGAGGACATGAGCCCCCCATGCAGGACCAGGTCTGGGACGAGAAGAGAGGGGCCCAGGCCCTCAGTAGTGTCTTCCTTTACTCTTTTTCCCTCCTTCCTGAAAATGTTGGATTTGGACTGGGGTAGCATTGCTGTTTTGTCAGTGCTTCTGTGCCTCTGAGGGTCTTACTGCTGCCCAGCCCTTCTGTCCCTTGAGACCAATCTCCTTGGAACTGCTGGTCCAATCCTGCAGTTCCTGCCTGCCTCCTGTGTGACGCTTCTGCTGGCCTTCATTTTCCATGCAGTTGTTTCATATTCCCATCTGGGGTTATTCTTGTTCCTTTTTTTTGGTGAATGAACTTATAAACAATTATCAGGCTCTTAAAGGGAAATACAGTGTGCATATGCTAAATTCATAGATTCCTAAGATACAATTTTTTAGAAATGACACTGACTTTTGAATTCTGGCTGCCTTAACAACACCTCTTTGCCAAGCTGCCTCTGAAAAGTCTATTGAGGATGCTGGTCCTGGCCCCAGCTCGGGCCGTGATTCCGTGGTTCAGTTTATTTCAGCAGAGATGTGGTGCACACCTGCTAGGGGTCAGGCACTGCACTGGGTGCCGGGAGAATCAGGCTGCAGAAACCCAAGCCCATCCACTTAAGCAGTGCACAGTCTCATCGGCCTTTTTTTTTTTTTTTTTTTTTTTTTGCGGTACGCGGGCCTCTCACTGCTGTGGCCTCTCCCATTGCGGAATACAGGCTCCGGACGCGCAGGCTCAGCGGCCATGGCTCACGGGCCCAGCCGCTCCACGGCATGTGGGATCTTCCCGGACCGGGGCACGAACCCATGTCCCCCGCATCAGCAGGCGGACTCTCAACCACTGAGCCACCAGGGAAGCCCTCATCGGCCTTTTTTAAGCAGACATAGAATCAGAAGTCCAGAGCTTAGGCAGTTAGCCCAAATCTCCCAGCCAGTGCATGGGCCAGTGGAGGAGCCTCACAACAGGCGTTTGGCTCAGAGTCCAGTGATCTTTCTGCTTATCATTCTTCCTCACATGTCTGAGAATGGAGCTAGCAGAAATTTCTGAATTATGTCAGTCTTTGCTGCATACTGTATACATCCAGATGATTTGTGTAAGCAGGAGTTTCTACTAGGTCTGTTAAGTTCCTTCCAATTTGTAGGAGGCATGGAATAGTGGAAGGAGTTGGGGGCTGGAAGTCAAATAACTCAGATCTAAACTGAGCATCTTAATTTACAGTTTCTCCTTGATCATCTTCAACCCTGAACCTCAGTTCCTATCCATGAATGGGAATCTTGTCTACTTCATAGGGTTCCTATGAAAATTAAAGATAATGATATACATGTAAGTACCTATCCCCAGTGCTATGTTATATTATGAACTCAGTAAATGAGAATTCCTTTCCCTTTCTAGTACATTTTTTGAAATCCAAACACTTGGGCCTATTAGATGTAATTGTACATGTTAAAAATACTAAGTAGAAGGTGCAAATTCATTATAACTGTGCCTGGTTCAATACTGGATTTTTATCAATATACTATTTTGGGGGAATAGATTTAGATTCATAGAAAAAAACTGAGCAGATACTGAAGAGAACATATAAATCCCAGCCCCCCCCCACACACAGTTTCCCCTATTACTAACATCTGATATGTTTGCTCCAATTAATGAACCAATATTGACACATAATAGGTCATAGCTTTTCCATATTTCCTTTGTTTTCACCTAATGTCTTTTTCTCTGTTCCAGGATCTCATCCAAGATACCAGGTTCCATTTAATTGTCAAGTCTCCTTAGGATTCTCCTTAGAATTCTTGGCTATGACATTTTCTTAGACTTTCCTTGTTTCTAATGACCTTGATAGTTTTGAGAAATACTGGTCGGGTATATTGTAAAATGCCCTTCAGCTGGATTTTGTGTGATGTTTTTGTCATGATTAGACAGGGATTATAGATTTTTGGAAGGAAAACCACAGAGGTATAGTATCATTTTCATCACATCATATTATGGGTACATACTCTCAACATATTTACAACAGCTGACACTGACCTTGATCACCTGGCTGTAGTAGTGTTTGTTAGGTTTCTCCACTGTCAGTTTCCTTCCCTTGCTCCCCTTTCTGTATGGTGCTCTTTGGAAAGAAGTCATTTCGTTCAACCCATACTTAAGGAGTGGAGAATTATGCCTCCCTTTCTTTAGGATGGAGTATTACATATTAATTTGGAATTCTTCTCATGTATTTATAAATTTACTCAGCTATTTATATCAATATGGAGCCATGGATATATGTACACACACACACACATATATATTTGGAGTTATAATCCAATATTACTTCATTTTCTTTGTTGCTTACATTGTTCCAGCTTTGGCCATCGGGAGCTCTTTCAGTTCTGGCCTGTGCTCTTTGATATAGCCCCATCAGTGTGTGTGTGTGTGTGTGTGTGTGTGTGTGTGTGTGTGTGTGTGTTGTAGCACTTCTTTACTCTCTGATGCTGCAAGATGTTCCAGGCTCATATTGTCTATTTCCTGTCCCACTCCTAGAATCAGCCATTTCTCCAGGGAGCTTATGGTTTTATTCAGTGGAGAATGACATTAGAAACTAAGATCCCGACACTAGGTATCTTGTTGCTCCTGGTGTGCCATTTCTTTCAGGCATTTGGATCTTAATGACCACATTCATGGTGTTATTTTATCATGGTTTATCCTACCTTGCAAAAATCTGAAAGTGCTATTCTATGAAGAAGCTATTGAGTGTGTTTTGTAAATATTTCATTCACATAGGGTTTTCAAGCAAGTGACTCATGGTCTGATGTGTAGAAAGTGTCATTAACTTCCTATAAGTTATTATATACATGAGAGAGGTAAGGTATTTTTTTTTTAATTGAGGTATGACTGTTTTACAATGTTGTGTTACTGTATAGCAAAGTGAAGTAGAGTTCCCTGTGCTATACAGCAGGTTCTCATTAGTTATCTATTTTATACATATTAGTGTATATATGTCAATCCCGATCTCCCAATTCATCCCACCACCCCCCTTCCCCCCTTGGTGTCCATATGTTTGTTCTCTTCATCTGTGTCTCTATTTCTTCCTTGCAAACCAATTCATCTGTACCATTTTTCTAGATTCTGCATATATGTATTTATATACGATATCCGTTTTTCTCTTTCTGACTTACTTCAGTCTCTATGACAGTCTCTAGGTCTATCTACGTCTCTATAAAAGACCCAATTTCTTTCCTTTTTATGGCTGAGTAATATTCCATTGTATATATGTACCACATTTTTGTCCATTCATCTGTCAATGGACATTTAGGTTGCTTCCATGACATGGCTATTGTAAATAGTGCTGCAACGAACATTGGGGTGCATGCATCTTTTTGAATTATGATTTTCTCAGGGTATATGCCGAGTAGTGGGATTGCTGGGTCATATGGTAATTCTATTTTTAGTTTTTTAAAGAACTTCCATACTGTTCTCCATAGTGGCTGTATCAATTTATATTCCCACCAACAGTGCAAGAGGGTTCCCTGTTCTCCACACCCTCTCCAGCGTTTATTGTTTGTAGATTTTCTGATAATGCCCATTCTAACTGGTGTGAGGTGATATCTCATGGTAGTTTTGATTTGCATTTCTCTAATAATTAGTGATGTTAAGCATCTTTTCATGTGCCTCTTGGCCATCTCTATATCTTCTTTGGAGAAATGTCTAGGTCTTCTGCCCATTTTTTGATTAGGGTGTTTGTTTTTTTGATATTGAGCTGCATGAGCTGTTTGTATATTTTGGAGATTAATCTATTTTTAAAAAAATTAGCAGTGATATACACATATTTTCCATTTACCAACACTTTTTCTTCCAAGGTTGACAACATCCCAGTTTTCCTGGGACTGAGGGAGTTCCCAGAATGAGGTATTTTGATTTTTAAAACTGGGAAAGTCCTAGCAAGCATTGGCTAGATGTCCACCCTAACCAGAGCTCTTATAACCATTGCAATTAGGTATTAGTCATAGACAGACTCAGGCAGAGATACATAAGTACGTGTATTTATATGTGTGTATGTGACATACACACAAACACATATTAAATTTGGGATTTTATCTGAATATTTTTATCACACATTCCCTTGCTTGCTGCCTGGCTCACAGTAGGCACTCAATAAATATTTGTCAGATAAATGAATGATTCATTATATGAATCCATAACATGTTTGATTAATGCAATTATTATGTGGCCAAACCTCTTGTTAAATATTTTCATATTACATTTCTGTTTTTAGAAATATTTTCCATCTACTTTCTCTTTATCATAGTTCATTCATCCATATTTTCTCTATACTGTAGGTATGTTGTGGTGTAGAGAATAGTTTAGAAATTTTACTATTACAGCCACATCTGTAGTGGGTGTACATCCCCAAGAAGACAAAGCATTATCTTCCTGATGGACAAAATAGAGTGTTTCCTTGTGTGAGCTTGATTTTTTTTCCTGTTTTTGATAATTTGTCTCTCTTTGCTGTTTTTTATGAATTCATTATTCCTTTTTTTGTAAACTTGTATTTTTATATTTGTCTTACTAATAAGAGTTCTTTCATAATAAGGCTACTAGCCTGTTTTCTAATATAGACTGAATTTTTTCCCTCAGATTGTGGTTGGTCTGCTTTCCATGTAGAAGATTTCAATTTGGGGAATTGTTGTTTGTTTCTAGTGGTCAAATATATTGATTATTTCTTATGATTTCTGACTCGTGTCATTGTCACCTAAAAAAAGTGTTATTTATTACAAAAACAGCATCAAAAGTGGCTCATATGGCTGTCTATGTGCAACCCAAATCATATGTACCTGGCCATATCAGTTACCAGATGGCAGATGTTGCAAAAGCACAGCAGAAAAGCCTAGTTCCTGTGACAAAATCTTGCATTTGTAGGCTTTGTTAGCAGTCCATAAGCTGCTTATCTCTGAGCCAGAACAAGACCACTAATGCATTTTATGAAGCCAATAAGCAGCCACTACCTGCTTTGGGAAGTAACTATGAGAAAGAAAATAGATCCAGCCTGTTACTGTACTCCAGAAGGGAAAAGATAAAATAAAAATTAATAAGTTTCAATATTCCTTTTTTGAGAGAATATGATTCTTTTATTTGAGGCATCACATTTTCTTTTCTTTTTATTAGAACAGTGTAAAAAACTTTCAGAAGATGTACATCTCTGTATTACTTAGGGGTACTGCTTTGTGTGGTTTGGTGTAAAAGGGAAAACTGCAAAAATCATTTAAATGTACTCTGAATAAACAAGGGATAAAAAGAGTAAGACAACTTTCGTTCAATATACTTGGAACAGCATAGATAATGTAAGTTTAAAATGCATGCTTATGAATCCATAGTGACACAGTGACAAAGAAAAAGATTGTCGCTGCATGTAAATTGCTTGTATCTTCCAGTAAATATAATTTAGTTATGGTAGTAAAATATACAGTGCAGAATGGATTATGTTCAATCTTTCTTTTGGAGGTGGTTACAAAGTGTGTTTACTTGTGGTCCAAGTTCAGGGAGTGCAGAAGCTCTTGAAAAGATTAGGGGCAAAAAAAAAAAAAGAAAGAAAGAAAAGAAAAGATTAGGGGCGTATGAATTACTGTGGGTAAAGAACATAAATGGTTGGAAATATAAAATATATAAGTAAAAACAGAATTTCAATATAAAAGATTTAAAATGGAAAGAGTTATGCGTGTCTTATAGAATTACTGTCAGAAAGCCTAAAGCCTTTATTTTCATAACACCTAAAAATGAATCCTTTAAACACAAGAAATTTAAGCACAGTAAACTCTTAGTTGGAAACAGTAGAAACATAAAAGGTGTCTTTCTTTAAAAATATACATCTCTGAAATATTTTGTTGTATTGATCCTTTCAAGAAATAATTGATTCTAAAGGTAATTACAAAATTTTGGCAGAAAGCTCATATGATATTTTCCTGTCTTTTAATATTATAATAATCGTGATAACAATGGTTAGAATCTACTGAATACTTGCCAACTGCAAGATGTTGACTCTTAGGTATCTTATATGTAGTAACTAATTGAACCCTCATAGCAGTCATATGAAGGAGATTCTATTATTAACCCTATTTTAGATGAGGAAATTTATTTATTTATTTATCTATTTATTTATTTATTTATTGGTTTGTCTTCCTTTTTAATTTTTTTTAAACCTTTATTGGAATATAATTACTTTACAATGTTGTGTTAGTTTCTGCTGTATAACAAAGTGAATCAGCTATATGTATACAAATATTCCCATATCCCCTCCCTCGTGTGTCTCCCTCCTGCCCTCCCTATCCCACCTCTCTAGGTGAACACAAAGCACCCGGCGGATCTCCCTATGCTATGCGGCAGCTTCCCACTAGCTATCTATTTTACGTTTGGTATTGTATGCTACTTTCTCACTTCGTACCAGCTTACCCTTCTGCCTCCCTGTGTCCTCAAGTCCATTCTCTATGTCTGCACCTTTATTCCTGTCCTGTCCCTAGCTTCTTCAGAACCTTTTTTTTTTTTTAGATTCCGTATATATGTGTTAGCATATGTTATTTGTTTTGCTCTTTCTGATTAAATCACTCTGTATAACAGACTCTAGGTTCATCCACCTTACTTCAGTAACTCAATTTCGTTTCTTTATATGGCTGAGTAATATTCCATTGTATATATGTGCCACAGCTTCTATATCCATTCATATGTCTATGGACACTTAGGTTGCTTCCATGTCCTGGATATTGTAAATAGTGCTGCAATGAAAATTGTGGTACATGACTCTTTTCGAGTTATAGTTTTCTCAGGGTATATGCCCAGCAGTGGGATTGCTGGGTCATATGGTAGTTCTATTTTTAGTTTTTTAAGGAACCTCCAAAGTGTTCTCCATAGTGAATGTATCAATTTACATTCCCACCAACAATGTAAGAGGGTTCCCTTTTTGCCACACCCTCCCCAGCATTTACTGTTTGTAGAATTTTGATGATGGTCATTCTTACTGGTGTGAGGTTGTACCTCACTATAGATTTGACTTGCATTTCTCTATTAATTAGTGATGATGAGCATCCTTTCATGTGTTTATTGGCAATCTGTATAACTTCTTTGGAGAAATGTCTATTTAGGTCTTCTGCCCATTGTTGACTGGGTCTCTGTTTTTTTGATATTGAGCTGCATGAGCTGCTTGTATATTTTGGAGATTAATCCTTTGTCAGTTGCTTCATTTGTAAATATTTTCTCCCATTCTGAGGGCTGTCTTTTCATCTTCTTTATGGTTTACTTTGCTGTGCTGAAGCTTTTAAGTTTCATAGGTCCCATTTGTTTATTTTTGTTTTTATTCCCATTTCTCTAGGAAGTGGCTCGAAAAGGATCTTCTTGTGATTTATGTCATAGAGTGTTGTACCTATGTTTTCCTCTGAGAGTATTATAGTGTCTGGCCTTATATTTAGGTCTTTAATCCATTTTGAGTTTATTTTTGTGTATGGTGTTAGGGGGTGTTCTACTTTCATTCTTTTACATGTAGCTGTCCAGTTTTCCCAAGACCACTTATTGAAGAGGCTGTCTTTTCTCCATTGTATATTCTTGCCTCCTTTATCAAGGATAATGTGACCATATGTGGCATGCTTGTGTTTATCTCTGGGCTTTCTATCTTTTTCCCTTGATCTATGTTTCTGTTTTTGTGCCAGTACCATAATGTCTTGATTACTGTAGCTTTGTAGTATAGTCTGAAGTCAGGGAGCCTGATTCCTCCAGCTCTGTTTTTCTTTCTCAAGATTGCTTTGGCTATTCAGGGTCTTTTGTGTTTCCATTGCAAATTGTGAAATTTTTTGTTCGAGTTTTGTAAAAACTGCCATTGATAGTTTGATAGGGATTGCATTGAATCTGTAGATGGCTTTGGGTAGTTTCCTCATTTTCACAATGTTGATTCTTCCAATCCAAGCACATGGTATATCTCTCCATCTGTTTGTATTGTCTTTAATTTCTTTCATCAGTGTCTTATAGTTTTCTGAGTACAAGTCTATTACCACCGTAGGTAGGTTTATTCCTAGGTATATTATTCTTTTTGTTGCAGTGGTAAATGGGAGTGTTTCCTTAATTTCTCTTTCTGATTTTTCATCATTAGTGTATAGGAATGCAAGAGATTTCTGTGCATTAATTTTGTATCCTGCTACTTTACCAAATTCATCGATTAGCTCTAGTAGTTTTCTAGTAGCATCTTTAGGATTCTCTATAAATAGTATCATGTCATTTGCAAACAGTGACAGTTTTACTTCTTCTTTTCTGATTTGGATTCCTTTTATTTCTTTTTCTTCTCTGATTGCTGTGGCTAAAACTTCCAAAACTATGTTGAACAATAGTGGTGACAGTGGGCAACCGTGCCTTGTTCCTATTCTTAAAGGAAATGGTTTCAGTTTTTCACCATTCAGAACAATTGTGGCTGTGGGTTTGTCATAGATGGCCTTTATTATGTTGAGGTACTTTCACTCTATGCCTACTTTCTGGAGAATTTTTATCATAAATGGGTGACGAATTTTCTCAAAAGTTTTTTCTGCATCTATTGAGATTATCATATGGTTTTTATCCTTCAATTTGTTAATATGATGTATATATTGATTGATTAGTGTACATTGAAGAATCCTTGCATTCCTGCGATAAACCCCAGTGATCATGGTGTATAACCCCTTTAATTTGCTGTTGGATTCTGCTTGCTAGTATTTTATTGAGCATTTTTCCATCTATGTGCATCAGTGATATTGGCTTGTAGTTGTCTTTTTTATGACACCTTTGTCTGGTTTTTGTATCAGGGTGATGGTGACTTCATAGAATGAGTTTGGGAGTATTCCTCCCTCTGCTATATATTGGAAGAGAAGGGTAAGTGTTAGCTCTTATCTAAATGTTTGATAGAATTTGCCTGTGAGGCCATCTGGTCCTGGGCTTTTGTTTGTTGGAAGATTTTTAATCACAGTTTCAATTTCAGTGCTTGTGAGTGGTGTTTTATACTTTCTGTTTCTTCCTGGTTCAGTCTTGGAAGGTTGTGCTTTTGTAATTATTTGTCCATTTCTTCCAGGTTGTCCTTTTTATTAGCATAGAGTTGCTTGTAGTAATCGCTCATGATCATTTGTATTTCTGCAATGTCAGTTGTTACTTCTCCATTTTCATTTCTAATTCTGTTGATTTGAGTCTTGTCCCTTTTTTTCTTGATAAGTCTGGCTAGTGGTTTATCAATTTTGTTTATCTTCTCAAAGAACCAGCTTTTAATTTTATTGATTCTTGCTCTTGTTTCCTTCCTTTCTTTTCCATTTATTTCTGATCTTTTCTTTATCCTTCTGCTAACTTTGAGGTTGTTTTCTTGTTTCTCCAACTGCTTTAGATGTAAGGTTAGGTTGTTTATTTGAGATGTTTCTTGTTTCTTGAGGTAGGATTGGATTGCTATAAACTTCCCTTTTAGAACTGCTTTTGCTGCATCCCATAGGTTTTGGATTTTAGTGTTTTCATTGTCATTTGTTTCTGGGTATTCTGTTATTTCCCCTTTGATTTATTCACTAATCTCTTGTTTATTTAGTACTGTATTGTTCAGCCTCCATGTGTTTCTATTTTTTACAGGTTTTTTTCTGTAATTGATATCTAGTCTCATAGGAAAAGATACTTGATAGGATTTCAATTTTCTTAAATATTCCAAGGCTTGATTGTGACCTAAGATATGATCTATCCTGGAGAATGTTCCATGAGCACTTGAGAAGAAAGTGTATTCTGTTGTTTTTGGATAGAATGTCCTATAAATATCAATTAAGTCCATTTTGTTTAATGTGTCATTTAAAGTTGTGTTTCATTACTAATTTTCATTTTGGATAATCTATCCATTGATGAAAGTGGGGTGTTAAAATCCCGCACTATTTTTGTATTACTATCAATTGGCTCTTTTTTTTTTTTTTTTTTTTTTTTTTGTGGTACGCGGGCCTCTCACTCTGTGGCCTCTCCCGTTGCGGAGCACAGGCTCTGGACGCGCAGGCTCAGCAGCCATGGCTCACTGGCCCAGCCGCTCCATGGCATGTGGGATCTTCCCAGACAGGGGCACAAACCCATGTCCTCTGCATCGGCAGGTGAACTATCAACCACTGTGCCACCAGGGAAGCCCCAATTTCCTATTTTATGGCTGTTAGCATTTGCCTTATGGATTGAGGTGCTCCTATGTTGGGCACATAAATATTTACAATTTTTATATCTTCTTTTTGGATTGATCCCTTGATCTTTATATAGTGTCCTTACTTGTCTCTTGTAATAGTCTCTATTTTAGAGTCTATTTTATCTGATATGAGAATTGCTACTCCAGCTTTCTTTTGAGTTCCATTTGTATGGAATGTCTTTTTCCATCTCCTCACTTTCAGTGTGTATGCATCCCTGTGTCTGAAGTGGGTCTCTTGTAGACAGCATATATACAGGTCTTGTTTTTGTATCCATTCAGCCAGTCTATGTCTTTTGGTTGGAACATTTAATCCATTTATGTTTAAGGTAATTATCAATATGTATGTTCCTGTTACCATTTTCTTAATTGTTTTGGGTTTGTTTTTGCAGGTCTTTTTCTTCTTTTGATTTTCCTGCCTAGAAAAATTCCTTTAGCATTTGTTGTAAAGCTGGTTTGGTAGTGCTGAAATCTCTTAACTTTTGCTTCTGTGTAAAGGTTTAACTTCTCCATTGAATCTGAATTAGGTCCTTGCTGGGTAGAGTAATCTTGGTTGTAGGAGTTTCCCTTTCATCACTCTAAATCTGTCCTTTTACTCCCTTCTGGCTTGCAGAGTTTCTGCTGAAAGATCAGCTGTTAACCTTATGGTGATTCCCTTGTATGTTACTTTTTGCTTTCCCCTTTCTGCTTTTAATATATTTTCTTTGTATTTAATTTTTGATAATTTGCTTAATATGTGTCTTGGGGTGTTTCTCTTTAGATTTATCCTGTATGGGACTCTCTGCTCTTCCTGGACTTGACTGACTATTCCCTTTCCCATGTTAGGGAAGCTTTCAACTGTAATCTCTTCAAATATTTTCTCAGACACTTTCTTTTACTCTTCTTCTTCTGGGAACCCAAACTCAAATGTTGGTGTGTTTAAAGTTGCCCCAGAGGTCTCTGAGACTGTCCTCAATTCTTTTCATTCCTTTTCTTTATTCTGCTCTGCGGTAGATATTTCCACTATTTTTATCTTCCAGGTCTGTTCTTGTGCCTCAGTTATTCTGCTGTTGGTTCCTTCTAGAGAATTTTTTATTTCATTTGTTTTGTTGTTCTTCATTGTTTGTTTGCTCTTTAGTTCTTCTAGGTCCTTGTTAAGCATTTCTTGTGTTTTCTCCCTTCTATTTCCAAGACTTGGGATCATCTTTACTATCATTCTGAATTATTTTTCTGGTAAACTGCCTATGTCCTCTCCATTTGTTTGTTCTGGTGGGTTTTCACCTTGCTCCTTCATCTGATGCATATTTCTGTTTCTTCTCATTTTGCTTAACTTACTGTGTTTGGGGTCTCCTTTTCTCAGGCTTCAGGTTCATAGTTCCTCTTGTTTTTGGTGTCTGCCCCTTGTTGGCAGGGTTGGTTCAGTGTTTTGTGTAGGCTTCCTGGTGGAGGAGACTGGTGCCTCTTTTCTGGTGGTTGGGGCTGTATCTTGCCTTTCTCATGGGCAGGGCCTCATCCAGTGGTATGTTTTGGGGTGTCTGTGAGCTTAGTATGACTTTGTCAGCCTCTCTGCTAATGGGTCAGGTTGTGTTCCTGTCTTGTTAGTTGTTTGGCATGGGGTGTCCAGCACTGGAGTTTGCTGATCATTGAGTGTAGCTGGATCTTAGTGTTGTGATGGAGATCTCAGGGAGAGCTCTCACCATTTAATATAATGTGGGACTGGGATGTCTCTGGTGGTCCAATGTCCCGAACTCAGCTCTCCCACCTGAGTCTCAGACTGGGGAACCAAGACCCTGTTAGCCAAATGGCTCAGAAGAAAAGGGAGAAAAAAGAATGAAAAAATATAATGAATTAAAAAATAAAGAATAAAATAAAATTATTAAAAAATTATTAAAATATAAATAATTTTAAAGTAATAAAAATTAAAAAAAGAAAAGAGCAATCAAGCCTATAAACAAATCCACCAATGATAACAAGTGCTAAAAACTATACTAAGATAAACATAAACATCAGAAACAAGTCAGTCATAGACAGAAAACCCCAAGTCTACAATTGCTTCCAAAGTTTACCACCTCAATTTTGGAATGCTTAGTTTTCTATTCAGGTATTCCACAGGTGCAGGGCACATCAAGTTGATTGTGGGGATTTAATACACTGCTCCTGAGGCTGCACAGAAAAATTTCACTTTCTCTTCTTTGTTTGCACAGCCCCTGGGGTTCAGCTTTGGTTTTGTCTCCACCCCTGTGTGTAGGTCACCCTCAGGCATCTGTTCTCTGCCCAGACAGTTTGGGGTTAAAGCAGCAACTGATTAGGGGGCTCTTTCTCACTCATCCCAGGTGGAGGGAGGGGTACAGTAGTTATAACTGGAATGTGGGGTGAGCCTGCAGTGGCAGAGTCTGGTGTGACGTTGCAACAGTCTGAGGCACACTGTGTGTTCTCCCGGGAAACTTGTCCGTGGATCATGGGACCCTGTCAATGGCATGATGCACAGACTTCCAGGGTGGTGTGGATAGTGACCTGTTCTTGCACAGAGGATTTTTGGTGGCTGCAGCAACAATGTTAGCATTTCATGCCCATCTCTGCAGTCTGAGCTGATAGCTGCGGCATGCACCAATCTCTGGAGCTCCTTCAGGCAGTGCTCTGCCCTCTGTGGGCAGACAGGGAAGGAATACCCTCTCTTTGTGCACCCCAAAACAATGGTCTCTTGCCTCTTAGACAGGTCCAGACTTTTTCCCAGACTCCCTCCCAGCTAGCTGTGGAACACTAGCCCCTTTCTGGCTGTGTTCACATAGCCAACCCCAGTCCTCTCCCTGGGATGTGACCTCTGAAGCCGAGCCACAGCTCCCAGCCCCCACCTGCCCCAGCGGGTGAGCAGACAAGAGTTTCAGGTTGGTTGGTGCTGGTCGGCACCAGTCCTCTGTGTGGGAATCTATCCGCTTTGCCCTCTGCACCCCTGTTGCTGTGCTCTCCTCTGTGGCTCTGAAGCTTCCCACCTGCCCACCCCCGTCTCTGCCAGTGAAGGGTCTTCTTAGTGTGTGGAAACTTTTCCACCTTCACAGCTCCCTCCCAGAGTTTCAGGTCCTGTCCCTATTCTTTTATGTCTGATTTTTCTTTTTTCTTTTGCCCTACCGAGGTATGTGGGGATTTTCTTGCCTTTGGGGAAGTCTGAGGTCTTTTGCCAGCGTTCAGTAGGTGTTCTGTAGGAGTTGTTCTATATGTAGATGTATTTTTGATGTATTTGTGGGGAGGAAGGTGATCTCCATGTCTTACTCCTCTGCCGTCTTGAAGGTCCCCCCAGATGAGGAAATTTAGACACAGAAAGGTTAGATGTCTGAGGTCACACAGTAATTGGAGTGAGTAGAAAGCAGTTCAATATAGATTATTGGTAATTTGTCCCAGTAAACTAAACTGCAACTATATTTTCAAAAGGCTGGGAAAAGAACAAAAAATAAAGAAATATAACCAAGCCACTGACTGGGGCAATTTAAAGGAAGTTATAAAACATATTTTGGTCAAATTTCATTGGACTGAGCACTTGAATCCTGTGCATGTATAAATAATAAGATAAATTCAAAATTAAACAAAAACTTTAAGGAAGAAAAAATAATTTAAAAAATAAAGCTATAAAAGTGTCTTCCTAGCTTGTCAGTTATTGTTATTTCTAAATCATTGAAACTTGCAATTTAATGACTAGAGATGCTTCCTAGAGAAATTGTTCCTTAACTACATTATATAAAAGAATTGCTGGATGTGAAAATACTATTAAAATTAGGTTTCCAGTGCTGCACCCCTTGAGATTCTGAGTGAGTTGGCCTGAGCTGGGGATAGTTGTCTGCACTCTCTCGTTGGTTTGTTGCAGGCTGGACTGGGCAGGTGTGGCTTCCAGGTGCCTGCTAACAGAGAGAACGAATGTCTGGTTGAGAAACACAGGGAAATTGCTTACACTATCTCTCCAAATGAAAGATGGATCTATCTTACTAAAAATGGCAAGAAGAAACTCATGTGTATATAAGACTAGCATTAGGTAAACAATATCAATTAAAATAAAGTGGCCTTGCATTTGAGAGCAAGTTAGGCAAGGCTTTAAGCCATGAATAACTTTGCCAGGAATTGCAGAAGCAGCAAAGCAGAAGTAGTGAGGCCATAATGTAATAATAATGGTAATACTAAGCTAACATGGACCAACTCTTCCCATGTGCATGTCACTGTGCTAAGTGTTATGTTGTACTATTTAATTTAGCAACTGTTATTTTCTCCATCTTGCAAGTGAAGATTCTGAGGCTTAAAGAAGTTATGTGATCTGCCCAAACCCCCAAAGTAGTGGGCAAAACAAAGATGCAGACCCAGTTCCAGTCTGCCTCTGAGCTCATAGTCCACATTAGTGCTTGTCAAAGCTAGTGTGCATATCTGCCACCTCGGAATCTTGTTACAGTGCAGTTTCTGATTCAAAAGTTCTGAGTAGAGCCTAAGAGGTCGCATTTCTGAAAACCTCTCGGGTGATGTCAATGCTTCTGGTCAGAGCTGACTACATAATTGGTAGGGTCCAATGCAAAATGAAAATGTGGTTCCCCTGGTTAATCATTTCTGAACTGCAGAGCATTAAGTCAAGTTCAGGTACTTCTTAGCAGGGCCCTGTGCTGCTGTCCAGGTTCCAGGCCCATGGAACTATCCCTGCATACCATGAAGACTATGGAAATCACCACGCACTAAAGTCTGTCTTGTCCACATAGAGCTAGTGCTTTTTGTAAGTGCTGGGCAGTAGTGGGATATCAGTAAATATTTCTCATAATAAATTTTCCTTTAAGTTTAACTGTACATTATAAAGAACTGATTTCCATGCTTCTCCTCACATGAGAATTTCTCAAGTTCAAGAACCTACTGTGCTTGGCACATAGAAGTCAATTGATCTAATTTAGATTCTTCTTTCTTTTGAGAGCTTCAGAAGCTTTCTAAATTTTCTGAGCACCCTTTTCTTCATTTTAACATATTCATACTATTCATTCTTAACCACTTACAGAATTCTATGGATTCTTTAAAATAATGTTCAGGAAAGAGAGGCTTTTGAAAAACTACATAGCCTTACACAATTAAAGGATTAATATTATTAGGTTTTGCAGTCTTTCAAATATTTTTCTAATTTACACTGAATCATTTCTTAAAGTCAGAATTCTCTCTACAGCTTTTACTCAGAGTAATTTGCTTCATAATGCTTGACAAATTCCATATAGAAACTTTGCCATTCCACTTCAATGGCTGCAGAATTTGAGGCCTACAAGCCACCTTCTTTCCTTGGGCTACATAGTACAGTATTTTGAGGCAAGGCATCTTCCCTTTCAAGTTACAGCTCTTCAAATTATAAGCTCTAGCAAACTAATTAAGTTATTAAGCCTTGGTGTCCTCATCTGTAAAATGAAACCCATTAATAGTACCTACCACATAGAATTGATATAAACATTATTGTTAAGATTAATTTTCAAATATCAATAAATATAAAGCACTATCGCTGTGCCTGGCACACAGTAAGGACTAAGTAACTCTTCATTGTTGCTGTTGTTATTAATATTATTATTATGCTCAGTGTAGGTTTCAACGTTGGTGTCAGAATTGATCTTACAAGAACAGAAGAAAAATTATTCTCTCTACTCTGAGATTCTGTGATGAAATTATAAGAATATTATCAGTTTACATCTTCCCCATCTCTCCAAGTAGACTCTGGCCCTAGCTCTTCGAACTTGCTCAAGAATAGGTTGCTTAACTTACCTGTGGAATAGCTGACAGATTCTTAGATGTTTAAGGCTGGAAGGGACCTTGGATATCATTGAATTCAACTCCTTGTTTCTGCAGAGGGCTGTACAGTGTGCTTACTAATAAAAGAGCTGCGACCACAGTCAAATTTTTCTTCCCTTCTTCCTTTTTTTCACTTTCTTCTTTTGAAAATATGTACATATTTTGGATGATAAGGAGGATGCAGTGTATATGTTGCATATGGCATTTCCTGACCTCAGGTAAACATCACCCTGATACCTGTCCTTGAGTAATGATAGCATAACTAACTGTAAAATCAGGCTATATAGGCAGAAGCCACTTATTGTATTTCCTTGTGTGCTATTATATTTTCAGTCTTTTTTACAATGCCTAATGGCTAATAGGTATTTCAAAAATACTTAATAAGCAATCATAAGCACATTTCCTTTTAATTAGAACCATCTCATAAAGTTCCACTTTTAGATACTTTGCAATATTTTATGGAAATTTTTCTAAAACAGATTATCACTTTTTTGCTGTACTCTTTTTTACTAAACTGAGTTTAGTTTACCTAATTTAACTAACAGAGAACTGTTATGGAATCTTTCTCTTCTGTTAGATCTTGATTCCCAACTGTATCAGCTTTAAACAGCTACCCCCCGCTTTTCTGCTATCATGTTAAAAATTATGTAAAAGAAAAAGGGTAAACCAGACAGTGTCTTAGTGCTGAGTTTAGGCTTTTGCACATAATAGGATAATATAATAGTTCTATTATAATAGAACTGTGGAGGGAACAATTCAAGGCAAAAGTAGTAGTGAGTGAAAATTGGAGCTATGCTGCTATAAAAATGGGAAGGAAGATGTGTTTGATGCCCCAAAGCAGAGAGAGCAGTGGATGGTAGTAACCTAGAGAGAAGCAAAGGAAAAGCTTGTCCCAAGTTGTATTTCAGCATGAAGGACTTGTTCAAAGTTTATTCTAGGAAGAATATAGAAGGGTTTGCTTTATTGATAAAGTCAAATAAATCCCAAGAGCGATTTTCTTCCAGCTCAGAATTCAGTCTCAGACATGAGCATTCATTATTTATTGTTGCAGGCATTGAAAAATTTTAGAATCTAATTGGGGCCATTAAACTCTGAGCAGGTTTTTACAGAGTTGCCTGAAATTTCCTAGAAAAATGGCAGCCATAAATGTAGAAGAATTCCCTCAGGGCTAGTGTGCCCAAGGGGTCAGGTCATGTGCTCAACAGAGTCTCATGGGCATTAGTATAATTTTTCTAGAGAAGTCCTTTTAAAGGTCATAAAACAAATTCCTGTCTAATTTCCTTACTGTCTAATGAGAAGGATCCAAGCACCTATGTGGTGTATAAACCCTGCCAACATAAAGTCCTATGGATCATGAAAAGCTCACATAGCATATAATGGGAAATAAAGGAAGCAAAAATACTTTTTAGTTTGAAAAATAGACATATCCCTGTTTCAACGTATAAGATTTGGAGTACGTATCCCAAGGTGGTACCTGTATAGAAAAAAAAAAAAAACTATTACAAGATTGATTTATTAGTGAAAAATCTGTAGTCTTATAAAAAGTAAGAATTACATAGACCCTATACCTTTATTAGATAAAATTTTAAGTGGATATCTCTTGAAGGCATTGTATACATCACATGCTCAAAAATTCAAGATATGTATGGCTAACTAAAAGTTAAATATGATTGTAATATGTACAGTTCTCAGAAAACAAATAATAATAATGATGATAAGCCTAATAGAAACTTAAATGTCACCCTAAATGAAGAACTAGCTCTTAGTTTTATTTCACTTTTAAATATTAGGTCAGTTCCATTCCTTGGTTATGACATGCTGTTGGATTTGTTCTTTTATTTTATTGCTTAAACCTTCAACAGAAATAGGTTTTCTATTAGGTAAAGAATTAGTGAGTCAAGTTACAATATTAGTCTAAAAGCATGAAACATTATTTTGATCTAGTTCACCACATAAAATAATTATTATTACCCATATTCTGTTTTAAAAAAGCATTCATTGTTATGAATAGGAAATATAGTGGTTAGGATAGATGTGTTTGTGAAATTAATAAATCTCCTTATTAGTATCTTGAAAAACACTTTACCCCTTAAGTCTTACTTTTTCCAGTGGTAAGTCACCAACAGCAGCAGAATTCAACTTATATTCTCTTAATATTGAGATTATCACTGACCTTGATAAAAGTTCTCTTAGAGAAGTATGGGGAGGAAATTTTTAATTGGGTACATTTAGGAGAAAGTGTGCTGTGGGAACATGGAATCGAGGATTACAAACAGTGCTTTGAGAGGCTTTTTGTCATTCACTAAGTTAGAGGATACTTGAGGGCAGAAAATAAGGTAATGTGAGCATACTGACATCGAGCTGCACGTGGGGATTCCAGGCTGTGCCACCAGGCAGTTGCCTTCATGTGCCTGCACTGTGTTAATTCTGCCTGGCTTTACCCTCTAAATGATTTGTCAGTAAAATTCTGAATATCTAAATAAAGAACATAGAAAATCGACTCCCATTCTCTACTGTTGTTGTATTATTAGTTTTTGACCACACGATGGAGACCTTTCTTCACTTTTCCTCATACTGATTTTTCTTTTAAGAAAATCCACCCAGGTAAATACTAGATGTAATAAAAGACATTTAAACTACCAGAATATTCTTCTGCAAAAAATGAGGCTCCATTTGACAAGGAAAATTAATTCAATGAGTATTCACAACCAGCCAGAGATTATTTCAGCTGTAACTTGAGATTGCTGAAAAATATTAGTTAATTAAGGAACATCGATTTTAATGATTCTTAGAAGAGACACTGAAAAAACATAAATATATAACTGCTTGAGAAAGAATGCTGTTTCATAGTGATTGACTTAATACAAACTGTCAGCCTGAATCAAGTTTTAAATTTATTAAAAATAGTTGAGTGATTGTACACAACATATCAAATTACATTCCATTGTACGCATATTTCTGCCAAATTTAATATATATTACCAAAGGTTATCGGTCTTTGACCTTTGATTAATAATGTTTTAGAATAGAGTAATAATGAGTAATAATAAGGTTTATTGTTAATAATAAGTAATAAAAAGTTTGGAGAACCTTACTGTTTGCTGTGTGTTCACAGGCTTTATTTCATATGATGCTGAAGGACCAATCAAATCCCTATTCCAGAGAAAATTTAAAGGCCTGACAGATTTGGACAAAGTAAAATTGGTGCCATTACCTCCCTCCATCTTACATATTTATTCTACCCTTGGCATAGCCTTGTTCTTGAATGTATCTTTAATTAGATATCCTAAGTATTGGCAGTGTTTTTAAATTAAATTGCAGCCATAGAAGGACATGGTTCTTGTCATTTCTGGGCTGGATTGAACGAGCTAAAAATGTTGTAAAATATTAAAACTTAGCATTCCTCTCCCCAGTTCAGAATCCCATTTTTTTCATTAGGTGGCACAATTCTTTTGGAATGATTCCCTTTTAAACCGTGATACTTTTCCATTTCAGCATCTGGGTCCCTGAAATTCCTGTCCAAGGGTGACATCTTTGTGTTAAAGCATTGTTTGGAGGAAGCCTAAGTGGTAGTACATTCATTCTTTTTTATTTTTATTTATTTTTTATTTTATTTTTGGTTGTGTTGGGTCTTTGTTGCTGTGTGCAGACTTTTCTCTAGTTGCAATGAACGGGGGCTACTCTTCCTTGGGGTGTGCGGGCTTCTCATTGCAGTGGTTTCTCTTGTTGCAGAACACAGGCTGTAGGTGCACAGGCTTCAGTAGTTGTGGCACACGGGCTCAGTAGTTGTGGCTCGCGGGCTCTAGAGTGCAGCTCATTAGTTGTGGTACACTGGCTTAGTTGCTCCACGGCATGTGGTATCTTCTCGGACAAGGGCTCGAACATGTGTCCTCAGCATTGGAAGGCAGATTCTTAGCCACTGCACCATCAGGGAAGCCCAATACATTCATTCTTAACCTAATTTTCACTTAAAGTCCTTCCCACTGCTCTCCAGAAAAAAAGTCTTTCTGAGCTCACCGATAGTAGCAAGGTTTATAAGTCAATGGATAATTTCTAGTATTGATATTTATCTCTTAGGGTCTCTCACTGAAACACACAACATATCTTTCTTCCTGCAACAGCGTTCTTCTAGGTTTCATGCTACATTTCTAGCCAGTCTTTCTCAGTTTCTTTTCCCTATTTTCTTCACTTATGAATCTATATTCTGATAAATTCCAGGTTTATTTCTCTAGCTCAGTCCCCTTCTCTAAGTTCATACCTTGTAGCTAACATTGAATTCTTGATGTTTTCCACTTTCCCATTGTAACAAATGGTACAATCATCCATTCTCTCACTTGTTTAAGCCAGAAACCTGATGCCCATCCTTGATTCCCCTTTCTCCTTTAAAACCCCCAATTCCAATACACTCTTTACATTTTTTTTTCAAATTATGTACCCCCTCCCAAATTAAATTCTTTCTATCTCTATTGCCATCAGCTGATCCAGGCCATCATTTCCCACTCATTCTACTGTATTAGCCTTCTAATTGGTGTGATATCTTTCTCTCTTGCCCCTCTTTCAATCCATTTTCTGGAACCTCAATCAAAGTAATCTTATAAGAATATAAATAAACATGATGATGGGCTTCCCTGGTGGCACAGTGGTTGAGAGTCCGCCTGCTGATGCAGGGAACGTGGGTTCGTGCCCCGGTCCGGGAAGATCCCACATGCCGCGGAGCGGCTGGGCCTATGAGCCATGGCCGCTGAGCCTGCACATCCGGAGCCTGTACTCTGAAACGGGAAAGCCACAACAGTGAGTGGCCCGCATACCGCAAAAAAAAAAAAAAAAAAGTCATACAGCATCTTAGTTTTCCTTTGTAAGAGCATTAGCTCTGAGAACCTGGAAGAAGGAATAAGGACTCCAAGCATAATTCTAATCACCAAAAGAGAATATCATTTAAGTGAAGGGAAATTTAGGAGAATCAGCCAACACCGTTTAGAATTTGTTCCACCTAAGATTAGCACAGAAAATTACAAAAAAGAAAGAAAGCAAGAAAGGAAGGAAGAAAAGAAGGAAGGAAGAGAGGGAGGATCTAAATTGAAAATAATTCAGAATGGGTAGAAGACTCTGGAAACTGAAAATCTGACATCACAAAGGTTCTACTGATTAGGAACATGGGAGTCATCCTAAACACAGCTTGGCTACACAGTGTGCTCTGCAATGAATTCCTTTTTTTTTTTTAATTTATTTTATATTGGAGTATAGTTGATTAACAATGTTGTGTTAGTTTCAGGTGTACAGCAAAGTGATTCAGTTATACATACACATGTATCTCTTCTTTTTCAGGTTATTTTCCATTTAAGTTATTACAAAATATTGAGCAGAGTTCCATGTGTTATACAGTATGTCCTTGTTGGCTATCTATTTTAAACATAGCAGCATGTGTATGTCAGTCTCAAACTCCCAATCTCTCCCTCCCCCCACTCTTCCCCTCTGGTAATGATAAATTCTGGAGATTGTCATACTAAGTGAAGGAAGTCAGACAGAGAAAGACAAATGATACCACATGCAAAATCTAAAAAGGTGATACAAATGAACTTAATTACAAAACAGAAACAGACTCACAGACTTAGAGATAAAACTTATGCAATGAATTCTTATTATAAATGGGACTGGACTTATGTGAAAGGAGGTTTGTAACACACGTCAGATATGTGCATATTGCCAGGGAGGCCAATGAGCTTTCAAAATTTTTATAACAGCCATTCTTACAGGTGTGAGGTGATAACTCATTGTAGTTTTGGTTTGCATTTCTCTGATAATTAGTGATGTTGAGAATCTTTTCTTGTGCCTGTTGGTCATCTGTATGTTTTCTTTGGAAAAATACATGTCAGAACAGATACTGTCAAAAAGACAAGAAATAACAAGTGTTGGCGAGGAAGTGCAGAAAAGGGAACACTTGTACACTGATGGTGGGAATGTAAATGCGTGCAGCCACTATGGAAAACAGTATGGAGGTTCCTCAAAAAATTAAAAATAAAACCACAATTTAATCCAGCAATTTAACTCTTGGATATTAGTCTGAAGGAAACTAAAATATTAATTCAAAAATTGCAGAGAAAGGAACACTCCCAAGTTTGTTTTATGAAGCCACCATCATCTTAATACCAAAACCAGACAAAGATATCACAAAAAAAGAATATTACAGACCAACATCACTGATGAACATAGATGCAAAACCCTTCAACAAAATACTAGCAAACACAATCCAACAACACATCAAAGGTATCATACACCTTGATCAAGTGAGATTTATCCCAGGGATGCAAGGATTCTTCAATATATGCAAATCAATCAATGTGATACACCATATTAACAAATTAAAGAATAAAAACCATATGATCATCTCAATAGATGCAGAAAATATTTTGGACATAATTCAATACAGATTTATGATAAATACTCTCCAGAAAGTGGGCATAGAGGGAAAATACCTCAACATAATATAGGCCATAAAGGACAAACCCACAGGAAACATCATTCTCAATGGTGAAAAACTGAAAGCATTTCCTCTAAGATCAGTAATAAGACAAGATGTCCACTCTTGCCATTATTATTCCACATAGTTTTGGAAATCCTAGCCATGGCAATCAAAGGAGAAAAAGGAATAAATGGAGCCCAAACTGGAAACGAAGAAGTAAAACTGTCACTGTTTGCAGATGACATGATACTATACATAGAGAATCCTAAAGATGCCACCAGAACACTACTAGAGCTAATCAATGAATTTGGTAAAGTGGCAGGATAAAAAATTAATACACAAAAATTTCTTGAATTCCTATACACTAACAACAAAAGATCAGAAAGAAAAATTATGAAGCACTCCTATTTAACGTTGCAACAAAAAGAATAAAATACCTAGGAATAAACCTACCTAAAGAGGTAAGAGGGCTGTACTCAGACAATTATAAGACACTGATGAAAGAAATCAAAAATGACACAAACAGATGGAGAGATATAACATGTTCTTGGATTGAAAGAATCAATATTGTCAAAATGACTGTACTAGCCAAAGCAATCTACAGATTCAGTGCAATCCCTATCAAATTACCAATGGTCTTTGTCATAGAATTAGAGCAAAAAAATTTTACAATTTGTATGGAAAGACAAAGGATCCTGGATAGGC
Organism: Phocoena sinus; assembly: GCF_008692025.1. NCBI lineage: Eukaryota > Metazoa > Chordata > Mammalia > Artiodactyla > Phocoenidae > Phocoena > Phocoena sinus. The sequence continues at coordinate 27,898,053 of NC_045779.1, forward strand.
AAAGCAATCTTGAGAAAGAAAAATGGATCTGGAGGAATCAGGCTCCCTGACTTTAGACTAGACTACAAAGCTACAGTAATCAAGACAGTGTGGTACTGATACAAAAACAGAAATATAGATCAATGGAATAGGATAGAAATCCAAGAGATAGATCCACACATCTATTGTCACTTAATCTATGACAAAGGAGGTAAAAATATACAATGAGGAAAAGACAGTCTCTTCAATAAGTGGTGCTGGGAAAACTGGACAGGCAGCTACATGTAAAAGAATGAAATTAGAATGCTCCCTAACACCATACACAAAAACAAACTCAAAATGGATTACTGACCTAAATATAAGACTGAACACTATAAAACTCTTAGAGGAAAAACTAGGAAGAACACACTTTGACATAAATCACAGCAAGATCTTTTTTGACCCACCTCCTAGGGTAATGAAAAGAAAAACAAATGGGACCTAATTAAACTTGAAAGCTTTTGCACAGCAAAGAAAACCATAAACAAGGTGAAAAGACAACACTCAGCATGGGAGAAAATATTTACAAATGAAGCAACTGACAAGGGATTAATCTCCAAAATACACAAGCAGCTCATACAGCTCAATATCAAAGAAAACAAATAACCCAATACAAAAATGAGTGGAAGACCTAAATAGACATTTCTCCAAAAAAGATATACAGATGGCCAAGAGGCACATGAAAATATTCTCAACATCACTAATTATTAGAGAAATGCAGATCAAAACTACAATGAGATATCACCTCATACTGGTCAGAATGGCCATTATTAAAAAGTCTACAAATAACAAATGCTGGAGAGGGTGAGAAGAAAAGGGAGCCCTCTTGCACTGTTGGTGGGAATGTAAATTGCTACAGCCACTATGGAGAACAGTATGGAGGTTCTTTAGAAAACTAAAAATAGAACTACCATATGACCCAGCAATCACACTACTGGGCATATACCCTGAGAAAACCATAATACAAAAAGACACATGCACCCCAATGTTCATAGCAGCATTATTTACAATAGCCAAGAAAAGGAAGTAACCTAAGTGGTGTCCATCAACAGATAAATGGATAAAGAGGATGTTTTATGTTTATATATAATGGAAAGTGTATATATATATACATACATATATATATATATATATATATATATATATATATACACACTCACACACACAATGGAATATTACTTAGCCATAACAAATAATGTGGAATCTAAAATAGTCAAACACATAAACATAGAGAGTAGATTGGTTGTTGACAGGGGCTGGGGGAAGGGGGAAATGTGAGTTGCTGTTCAATGGGATCAGGTTTCAGTTATCCAAGATGATTAAGTTCTAGGGAGCTGCTATTCTACCTTGTGCATATAGTTAACATGGTTCTGTACACTTAAACATTTATAAGAGGGTAGATCTCATAAGTCCTCTTACCACAATAAAAAGAATGATTGCATAAACAACAGACTGATGAACTTGACAATAATTCCTAGTAAAATTCCATAAGTCTTATGCTTGTTTTAGGAACATTCTGGAAGAAAAGTGGTGATATGAGAGGACAGCATGTGGTCACTAACAAGCCCCACAATAAAAAGAATGATTGCATAAACAACAGACTGATGAACTTGACAATAATTCCTAGTAAAATTCCATAAGTCTTATGCTTGTTTTAGGAACATTCTGGAAGAAAAGTGGTGATATGAGAGGACAGCATGTGGTCACTAACAAGCCCCACACCTCATTTCGTTTTCTGATAGTGTCAGTAGGTTGATAAATTAGCTAAATGCCTATATAACATCTCTGAATTTCAGTAAAATCCTGATTATCTTTTCTAATTACTGAAAATCTAGTAAGATTCATATCATATATATATATATATATATATATATACTGCATACATATATATATATATACTGCATACATATGTACTCGCATACATGCATGCATGCAAGCACACACACATGTCTTCTTCTCTTTTCAGTATCTTTCTGTCTGAACTTTACATTTAATGTATTCCAGTATAATAGTGACCTTGATTTATTCTTGCTGAAAGCAATGCTATCAATTCTACTATTTTGTAAAGTACTGCACAGAGACTACTTGGAAGATAGTTTTGTGGAAAACCTTATGAATATCTCCAAACAAGCATTATTTTGAATAAGAAATGAAGGAGAGCTTTTCCCAGAGGAGTATACAGTGTTTTCACCTCAGCAGTACTGAATTCTCACTGCACACTATTTCAGAGCACAGCTCTATAATGTCTTCGTGCTATGTGTATCACATTTCCAACCGGAATGGAATACAGTTCAGTTTAAATATCTATCTCACAAATGTTTATGATAGTAACTGCAATTGGCTGCCTTTTTCTGGCTATAAAATTAGAGAGTTTAGCCATAGATTTAGGCTTAGCATAAATTAATTTATTTACTACAACTGATAGAATTGAACATTTTTCCCTAATATTGCCTGTGGTTGTTAGAATTCTGGAGACTTTGTCTTGAGTTAATCTCCATTTAATTCACTTTTCTGGAGATACACTATAAAATACATTTGTATTACTTTAAAATACCCTGTTTCTCAATAATAAAGTCTATAGCTAGGTATGATCACAAGCTAATGACACCCAGGTAGACCGTGGACAGTAGGAGATAACTAATTATCATATCAGGTAAATAAAGTGGAAACTGGATCTCCCTTGTCTTCTTTTTAGATTTTTTTTTAATTTTTAGCTGCACAATTTGAAATACCAAAAGATGGCTGTTTCAATAAAAATAACATTTTAAAATGAATTTGATATTCAATTGAAATACAGCAACTTTACAAAATAAGGTCCTGATTATTTCATAGATAAAAATTCCTTTTGATAAAAAAAAATTAAAAATTAAAACATTGGAAAAAAACAATCCTCTATTGACAGACATGTGCTAATACAAAAAAAAAAAAAAGCATACAATTTCACATGTGTGCAAAAATAACTAGGCCATGTGCCTAGAAGTAGGATTGTTGTTTTAAAAGGTGCAATTAATAACTTTGCTGGACTTTAATAAATTGCTGTGTGGAATAAAAAATCCTTTTGATAAACATGATATCCTTTTTAAATTAAGATAAGAGAAACGAGCAATAAATCATACATATTTAAAGCAAGAAAATATCACCACCACCACCAATAAAAAATATTAAAAAACAGACTATGAGTCAATACTAACTACACATTAAATTGCATGTGATATTTGAGAAATGAAGACCAAACAGCTTATTTTTGCATATATGCTAACTTTTCTGGTCATACCTTTGTAAATTAGAGCAGCTGGGAATATTTTCATCTCTCTTGCCTGTTTTCACTCTTAAGACAGAGAGGCATCCTGGCATCATAGAAAGAGCTGTCAAAGACTTTGCAATCAGTCAAACCTAGATTTGAATACTTCTCCCACTTGCAGTTGTTTTAATTTGGGCCAAGTTACTTAATTATTTTAAACATTTCTTCAAAGTTGAATTGTAAAAGTTTGTACATTAAGAAGGGTTAACTAATGACCAAATGATGTACTGAATGAACTAAGCACAGTTCCTGTCAAAGAAAATCTTCATTAGTTAGTAGTTGTCTTCATAGCTGTAGTTGTAAAGATTGCAGATGAGATTAAGATTCAGCCTGATGGTATTAATTTCTGTATTAGACTAGATTAGAATTTTATTAGATTATACTTTGTGCATAATTTCCAAACTGAAATGAGTGCACATGTAAATTAAATCCTCTAATCATGCAATTTATGTGCTTCTCCTAAACATACCCTCTTCATATTTGCTTCTTTCCTCCATGCTTTTGGCAAAACCTTCCCTTGTCTTCATATCTACTTTTCAAAGACCTATGCATTAATTAAAACCCAGCTGAACTGTTATATCTTCCATGAAGTCTTTTCAGATATCACAATTCAAATAAATCTGTCCCTCTCTGCCATTCCCATAGTATCTATCATGTTCTTAAATTTGTACAGCTATTTATGAAATATCTGTCTGCCCAATTAGCCTGTGAGCTTCTGGAGCCAAAACACTGCATGTATTCAATTTTATATGCTCTGTGACTCGTAACACAGCCTTGTGTACTCAACACATCTATTTGTTTAACCACAAAATTTTCTAGCCTTTTCTATTTGAAAGGCATTGAGGATACAGCATCCATAATAACAGGTAATAACAATGCATGTTTTGCACTAAAGATTTGCTTTGTCTAGTTGTTACATTTCTAGTAGACTCTGCCATCAAGAACATAGCTGTGAACCTGAAAAAAAAGGAAAAGCTTCTAAATACAATTGAAAACACTTTTCCTGAAGATCATGACTTACTCTGTAGGAGGCACAGTACTCAGGTCAGAGTGTACTTACTTAATAATGTATGTAAAATTAAATTAAGGGATTCATATGTTAGTTATCTGGTTTTTACTGGCAAAAATAGTACTCTTTAAGTCCAGGTGCCATAGGTTATAATCAGGAATGGATGGAAATCACTTGGAGCAGACTAAATGACAACATTATAAAGTGTCAACAGTGATGGATGATATAGAATAAATTATAAGAAGTAGCAGGACACAAAATTAATGCACAGAAATCTCTTGCATTCCTATACATTAATGATGAAAAATCTGAAAGAGAAATTAAGGAAACACTGCCATTTACCGCTTCAACAAGAAGAATAAAATACCTAGGAATAAACCTACCTAAGGAGAAAAAAGACCTGTGGGAAGAAAACTATCAGACACTGATGAAGGAAGTTAAAGATGATACAAACAGATGCAGAGACATACCATGTTCTTGGATTGGAAGAATCAACATTGTGAAAATGACTATACTACCCAAAGCAATCTACAGATTCAGTACAATCCCTATCAATCTACCAAGGGCATTTTTCACAGAACTAGAACAAAAAATTTCACAATTTGTGGAAACACAAAAGACCCTGAATAGCCAAAGCAACCTTGAAAAGGAAAAATGGAGCTGTAGGAAACAGGCTTCCTGACTTCAGACTATGCTACAAAGCTATAGAAATCAAGACAGCATGGTACTGGCACAAAAATAGAAATATAGATCAATGGAACAGGATAGAAAGCCCAGAGATTAACCCATGCACATCACATATGGTCATCTTATCTTTGATAAAGGAGGCAAGAGTATACAACTGTGAAAAGACAGCCTCTTCAATAAGTGGTCCTGGGAAAACTGGACAGCTACATGTAAAAGAAAGAAAGTAGGACACTTCTTAACACCATACACAAAAATAAACTCAAAATGGATTAAAGACCTAAATGTAAGGCCAGACACTATAAAACTCTTAGAGGAAAACATAGGCAGAACATTCTATGACATAAATCACAGCAAGATCCTTTTTGACCCACCTCCTAGCATAATGGAAATTAAAACAAAAATAAACAAATGGGATGCAATTAAATGTAAAAGCTTTTGTACAACAAAGGAAACCATAAACAAGACAACCCTCAGAATGGGAGAAAATATTTTCAAACGAAACGACTGACAAAGGATTAATCTCCAAATTATACAAGCAGCTCATGAAGCTCAATATCAAAAAAAACCAAAGACCCAATTCAAAATGGGCAGAAGGCCTATATAGACATCTCTCCAAAGAAGATACACAGATTGCCAATAAACACATGAAAGGATGCTCAACATCACTAATTAATAGAGAAATGCTAATCAAAACTACAGTGAGGGGCTTCCCTGGTGATGCTGTGGTTGAGAGTCCGCCTGCCGATGCAGGGGACATGGGTTTGTGCCCTGGTCCGGAAAGATCCCACATGTTGTGGAGCAGCTGGGCCTGTGAGCCATGGCCGCTGAGCCTGCGTGTCCGGAGCCTGTGCTCTGAAAGGGAGAGGCCCACGACAGTGAGAGGCCCGCGTACCGCAAAAACAAACAAACAAACAAAACAAACACACACAAAAAAAACTACAGTGAGGTATCACCTCACACCGGTCAGAATGGCCATTATCAAAATATCTACAAACAATATATGCTGGAGAGGGTGTGGGGAAAAGGGAACCCTCTTACACTGTTGGTGAGAATGTAAATTGATACAACCACTATGGAGAACAGCATGGCAGTTCCTTAAAAATCTAAAAATAGAACTATCACATGACCCAGCAATCCCACTACTGCGAATATACCCTGAGAAAAGCATAATTCAAAAAGAGTCATGTACCACAATGTTCATTGCAGCTCTATTTACAATAGCCAGGACATGGAAGCAACCTAAGTGTCCATCGACAGATGAATGGATAAAGAAGATGTGGCACATATATACAATGGAATATTACTCAACCATAAAAGGAAATGAAATTGAGTTTTTTGTAAGAGAGGTGGATGGACCTAGAGTCTGTCATACAGAGTGAAGTAAGTCAGAAAGAGAAAAACAAATACTGTATTCTAACACATATATATGGAATCTAAAAAAAAAAAAAAAATTGGTTCTGAAGAACCTAGGGGCAGGACAGGAATAAAGATGCAGACATAGAGAATGGACTTGAGGGCACGGGGATAGGGAAGGTTAAGTTGGGACAAAGTGAGAGAGTAGCATTGACGTATCTACACTACCAAATGTAAAATAGCTAGCTATTGGGAAGCAGTTGCATAGCACAGGGAGATTAGCTCGGTGCTTTGTGACCACTTAGAGGGGTGGGATATGGAGGGTGGGAGGGAGATGCAAGAGGGAGGGGATATGGGAATATATGTATATATATAGCTGATTCACTTTCTTATACAGCAGAAACTAATACAACATTGTAAAGCAATCATACTCCAATAAAGATGTAAAAAAATATATATAGAGAATGACAAGCTGGGCCTTTTAGTGGGAGAGCAAGCAACTCCACCCATGTTAATAGACTCTGAAGGGTTCCAGTTGAATAGAAATAAAGTAAACATCACCAAGGATAAGCATGCCTTCAACAAACAGTCCTTTGTAGCTATTAAATAATTCATCATCAGCTAAGATGAATGCACTCATCATAGCAAACAGCTGTAGAAACCAAAAGCGGCCACAAACTTTAACAGTTAACCACAGGTCTTACAAAGGAACTGGTGGTCATAGCAGTACATCCAAGTTGGAAACACTCTAAAATGTGTGTAAGCTATCTTTACCAAAATAAGAATTCTGTAACTACTTAGGATTTTTCCATTAGTGGATAAAACTTTACTGAATATTATTTTATAGATAATTAAAAGACATATTCCATATATTGTATAAATCCAGCTAGTCAAGACCCATTTTGATTGAAACATCAATTGAATTAATAATAGATTAACTCAGCTATGCATTCAACAAGAAGAACATGAAAATAGCAATTCTCAGGCATAATAATTCCAAAGTATCTTGTCTAATTTGAGATTGTATTCCTTGTTGAGCTTGGAGTTATGATTATGACATAAAATGAGAAGAGGATTATCATATGTCTGGATTTCTGGAAGTGCTTAGCAGTATTTAGAGGATATTAGCTTTAGATTAACAGTGGTCAAACTAAAATTGCAGTAGCTCTATTTAATTTATAGCTGAATCGACAGTTGAGCTCACCATCTAGGAATAAACTTATGATTCAGTGTTTGGAGTCATCAGCATATAAATTATAGTTGAAACCATAGAATTACACACAAACATCACCAGATAGAGTGTGAAGGCAGGGAATCTTCTAGGATTAGAGTTTAAACAATAGGGAAAGTTCAATAAAAAACAGAAGGAATGGTCAAAGAGGTAGGAGGGAAACCATTGTGCAGTGTGTCACAGAGAGAGAACACCAAAAAGTTGGGGGAGGTCAACATGTTAAATTGACAGCCACCCCAATTTTCATGAACTCATTCTATTGATGCACAAATGGTGGAAAAGTGGTAAACCACTATGTTCCTCTAGGTTGGTTCCACTACATTTATTGAGTTGAAGCCTTTCACCCTGTAAGTCACACTCCCAATTCTGTTTGTGACTCTGGAAAGTCCACATCCATATATTCATCATGTGGTTAGGATAACCTGCTGTTAGCCAGATTATGGTGGTATAAGGATATTACAAAGATAATAATGATTCCTGATTGCTGCCATTATGAAGTGTACATCCTATTTACTAAGGATGGTGTTTGCTGAACATTTACATTAGGTTAATTAATATGTTAGGTACTCTCTAGTTGTTTTCTCATTTGATTCTCACAACAATTCTACAAGGAGGTATGTCATATTATAATCCATACTTAATGAAGACAAAATCAAAAAGTGAAAGAATTTTTTTAAAATTTATTTACCTTATTTTTGGCTGTGTTGGGTCTTCGTTGATGCAACAGGCTTTTCTCTAGTTGCTGTGAGCAGGGGCTACTCTTCGTTGTGGTGAGCGGGCTTCTCATTGTGGTGGCCTCTGCTATTGTAGAGCACGGGCTCCAGGCACATGGGCTTCAGCAGTTGTGGCAAGCGGGCTCAGTAGTTGTGGCTTACGGGCTCCAGAGCACAGGCTCAGCAGTTGTGGTGCACAGGCTCAGTTGCTCTATGTCATGTGGATCTTCCCTGACCAGGGCTTGAACCCATGTCCCCTGCATTGGCAGGTGGATTCTCAACCACTGTGCCAGCAGGAAAGCCCAAAAAAATGAAAGAATTTTTAATTGCTATGCTATGTTGGGAGAAGATAAAATAAGTTCAATTATTTTCTAGTTTACATCCCTTCCAATTTTTATAACAATTGTCGTGCTCTCTAAGTACTATCTTTTGCAGAAGAGCTATTCCTTTTATGACAAAATTTTCAGGCCTTTTGTTTTCCTGGATAAATATATCAGGATATTCTAAATGTGCACAATTACCTCTTCTAAAGCATTTTTCCATATAGTCTTTCAAACACAGTGGAATAATCACCTCTTTTATAGTGGAAACTCCAGATCTCCTGCCATTACTTTACAGTCAGCTTTTCAGCAATTATATACAGTGTTGAGGGATTTAAACAAAAGTCATAAAACCTGTCTTTCTTTTCATATAAAGTGGAATTATGTCACCTTGTCCTTGGATATGAATAATTTGGGGGTCATTGTTTCTTTAGATCTAGGAGATAAAATGGCACTGAAAATACAGATCTGGGAGGAACCTTATTCCACATAAGGCTTTTAATATGACACCTGGAATACGCATATTCAATAAATTTTAACACCTATTACTATCAGTTTTCTGTTCTAGAGATAAGGAAATTGAATAATTCAGGTTTCTTACTCTCAACAATTAACTTCATTCCCCATAACCCAATCTCTGGATTTATGGCAACTTTGGTATTCTCACTCTGAGAATAATAAAGACTACCTTTGGCTTATGAACCTCTGCTTATTCCTGGCTTAAGACGCTGAGACACCATTTGTTCAGTCCTTCCACACCAATTCACTCTGTTTATTTGATCTCTTTCTATAATGCAAAGTGTACTTTTCCAACAAAATCCATTTGAGAGTCTAGTAACACTACACACCTTCTTTAGAGCTTCTGATTTTTTCTTACTTATCAGGATTATCTGAATGTATTACCAGAATTTAATTTTTACACACATTCAGAAAAAGCCACCTTCCTTTTTAACATCACTCTTTAAAGTTATTCTTCTTATATTTGCTCTAAAATTTCTACAATTCACTCTCCTAAAATTTGGAATTATGATCCTTATCAGTGATTCCTTTTTAGATGATATAAATTCAAAATTGGAAACAAATGTTTCTCTCTATAGTTTGTTAAGCTGAAGCAACTTCCTTTATTATCAGGGAAGAACCCTTCTTGTGACACTTGTAAGTTGGACAAGTTAAGAGATATACACATTTCATTTATAAGAGTAAAAGTATCCAGAAGAAACCCCAAAAATGTCTCCCCTTGTGACATCTTGATTCTGTCAGTTGGATGACCTTCAGTAGGACAGACAGATCACCATATCCTGTATCTAGCTGGCCAGCCTGTGTGGAATACATTCCCACAAGAATAACACTTCACTTTTTTCCCTTTCATTGACACCCAAATGTTTCTCTCCTTTTTTCCACCCAGTGATTCTTTTACTAGTGTTTATCTTGTTGACAAGCAGGGCTATTCCACACTTATTTTTTAGACTGTTTTCTTTTTAACAAAGAAAATCCTTCCATGGCCATAAAAATCTATCACAGACAGTGACATGGATTTTTTTAGAATGTGAGGAGAAGAAAAAATATATAACAGTATTAAAGTACATCTTCAAATCTATTTAAAGTTAAGGTAATGTCTTGTGTTCCTTACAGAGAAAAACACCTTCACAGCTTATTTCTCTCCATTTCACACAGATGGAAGGGCTCTTTATCTGACTTTCTAACTACTATGCTGCTGCTTGTCTTTATCTATGTGAAGCTTGAGTTTGTTTTCATATCTGAAAATTAAAATAGGAATATAGTCAAACTACTTTACTTTTCAGGAAATATACACAGAGCTATGTATACATAGAGCTGTATATACATAGAGCTATATTTAATTATGATATTAAAGTTTTCTATACTTCATGTTCCAAAATTCTGTGAGTTTATGATTCTAAATGCTTGTGAGACTCACAAATTATTTCATTTGATATTATTATAGTTATGGCTAATTCACATTACAAAGAGTTCTAAATGTACACCTAAACACCCTGAAATATTTTTCAAAATTTATTTTTCCATAGAATTAAACACAATGAAAATGGGGAAATGGAAGAAAATCAAAGCTAAAAGAGAACCATATGTCTTAATATTGGCCACTCACATATTTTATGGTTGCTTATCACTTGTGTTTTCTGGCATGTTAATTCATTCAGTGAATTTATGATGGGTGGAAATTGAAGGCAGGTATTGAAGTATGATGTGCACCATGATAATTAAAATTCTATTGAGTAAAAATGTTTTTATTCCTTCCTTAAATTTTACTACTACTCAGTTGAACAATGTTTCTGTCAATGAAGAAGGGATGCGGTAGAGAAAACTGGAGCACCACTTGCAGACATTTCATCTAAATAGCAACAATTAGATAAGATTCCATCAATTCAGCTTTTGTCTCCTCTAGGATAGCTTGGGTCTGTCAAAACAATGTTGCCAGGTATTTAAGGACACAAGGAGTTAGATTTGAAAATATTACTATTGTTATTGTTATTATTAAATGCATCCAGGGGTCAGGTGGGTCTTTGCTAAAAGATTTTTATGCATTTTCTCCTGTTCTCATATCACAGGTAAGAAAAACAGATTAAATTTATTTATTCATTCACTTAACCAATTATTTATCGAGCTTTCTTTCTGACCCCAGAGAATTCCTTTTATTACATCCAAACAGGGAAGGTGAGCTAGTGATGTCTCCTCTGGCGATGGCCATGTCTCTGCACATACCCTCCCTCCCAGCCACCTCGGCCCTGAGCTCAGCCAGCCTGGAGGGTCTCTCCTGGACAACGGGGTGGGGGCCGGTGGGGGCAGCAGGAAGGGAAACAGCTGTGGGCTCTGGGCCCCTACAGGGCATCCCAGACCTCCCCCTTCCCACCCACTCTGAACCACCAACAGCCAAGGGCCAGACAAGGCCAGGAGACAGGAGGGGAAAACTGGGAAGTAATCTCTATAAACAAACCACCCTGAAATTCTAGAAATTTGGTATACGCCAATTAAAAAAAACAGCTGAAATATTTGCTGTCATTGGCTGACGTTCTAATAATAAATTCACTCACTTACTATTAGACATAATAAATGAAGTAAAATATATATTAGAAGTGGATACATTCTTTAGAAAAAAGAAAGAGTAGAGCAGTGTGAGGAAGATCTGGATTGCTGGAGGGATAGCAGGGGAGTTTTGGATTATAAAGTGGCATTCTCTCCTCAGTTAAAGTTTTTGTCTTAAATTCTACTTTATTTGACAACAGGATTATAATCTCTGCATTCTTAGGTTTCATCTTGTCTGGCAAACTTTGCCTGTTTCTTTGGTTTTTAGCCTTTGAATCACTGTATTTCAGGTTTATCTCTTGTATATAGCATAGCATTTGATTTTGTTTTATGAGCCAAATTGAAAATCTATTTTTTCATTAAATGAGTATACCCTAATGACATTTATTAAATGACTAATATGTTGGGTCGCAGTTCTGTCATAGTATCTTATGTTGTAATTACCATGTGTATTATGTTATCTTATTTTTACAGTGTTTTTCCTCTGTGTTTTGTATGTCCTCTTTGTTTTTGATATTGCCTGTTTCATTCTATACTATATTTTGGTACTTATAAAGGTTTCTATTTTTGTTCTAGTAGTTACCTTTATTTTTATACTTTTACCATGATCTTAATTCTTTTATTTTAGTTTCTCTTTTAAATGTTTATATCTCTTCTGTCAGTTTTTAATTAGACTCCTACTTAATGCAGATGCAGTAGTCAATGAACTAATCTTCCTTCTTCTTTCCTAATTTTTTCTTTAAATTTCATTATTTTGTCAGAACATATTGTATTTGCATACTCTTCTTCTATACTTCTTAATTCTATAATTAAACATGTGAAATACTCACCATCAATCCTTTTGCCAGAGTTTCTCCAGTCAGCTTTCAACTAGAAGTTCATCCTCTAATAGATTCCTTTAGAAAGGCCCATGTGTTCTTTGAATTTTTGCACATTCAAAACTGAGTTTCTACCATATGATGTTATTTATAAGTGGAATCTAAAATATGACACAAATTAACTTATCTGCAAAACAAAAACAGACTCACAGGCATAGAGAACAGACATGTGGTTGCTATGGAGTGGGGGGGAGGGATGGATTAAGAGTCTGGGGTTAAAAGATGCAAACTAGTATATACAGAATGGATAAATAACAAGGTCCTACTGTATAGCACAGGGAACTATATTCAATATCCTGTACTAAACCATAATGGAAGACAATATAAAAAAGAATGTATATATAATGTACAACTGAATCACTTTGCTGTACAGCAGAAATTAACACAATATTGCAAATCAACTATATTCCAATAAATAAATAAATTTGTAAAAAGAAAAAAAAATCCCTGATTTTCTATTACTTTGACACTTGAAGAGCTCAGATGATGTCAGGATTTCTTTTATTTATTTATTTATTTTTTCTTTTTTGCGGTATGTGGACCTCTCACTGTTGTGGCCTCTCCTGTTGCGGCCTCTCCTGTTGCGGAGCACAGGCTCTGGACGCACAGGCTCAGCGGCCATGGCTCACGGGCCAAGCTGCTCCGCAGCATGTGGAATCTTCCCGGACCAGGGCACGAACCCGTGTCCCCTGCATTGGCAGGTGGACTCTCAACCACTGCGCCACCAGGGAAGCCCTCTTTTATTTCTTGAAAATGCTGGTTCACATTGCCTTGCTTTATATTTCATTTTTGAGAAGTCTGGTTGCCTATCTACTTCTCATGACTTTGGTCTTCATCAACTTTGGAGGACCTGAGGATGTTTTAATTTTCTCTAAAGTCTAAAAGTTTTACTTAGATATATTTTGGAGTTGCTTGTTCCAGTTCAATTTTTTCTGATATCCAGTTGGTCCTTTCAATGTGCAGATTCAAGTCTTATTTTATGGAGAGTTTTCCTGGATTATTGTTGTAAATATTAGTTCTGTTCCATGGTTTTAATTTGCTTAGTCAAGGACTCCAGATATACAAATATTGGACATCCTTTGCTCATCTTCCATGTCCATCATTTTCAGTCTGACCCATTCTGTTTTCCTTTTTTGTGTCATATTCATTCTTCCGGTGGCTGTTTTCTTTCATCAAGGTCCTTTTCATTTGAATCTGTTCTCACTTGGTTATCTTGTACCTTAGTCTTCATTTGTAATATTTAATTTTTTCTTCTGTTTCTTTCCTGTGTTCAATTAATTCTCATTTTATTTCTTTCTCTTTTATCTATTTATGCACTGAATGTTTAATTTCCAATTCAAAGTATTTTACAAGTATTTCTTAATGCTTGTTTGAGGATATTGAATTCGATTTGGCATATTGTGTTATAGTTCTCATCAGCTTTTTGGTTGGTTTGTTGAGAAAATTTTCATATGCTGAAATTCTTTAATTAAATTTTCTTGATTTTTGCATGATAGTTTTGTATGAATGTAGTCTGCTCTTTTCTGTTCCTCTATGCTTCATAGTTCGAGAGTGTCCACTTGTTTTAGTTCTGCCCTACTCTGTGCAACTTCTTTTATAAATGGTGTTTTGAGAGCGGTGTGGTGAGTGGAGGGATTGGTATGTTTTTCCTTTTTGTGTCTTTGGTTTCTTTAGCTTTCCCCTCCTGTTTCATCCTTGTCATTCATGGCCATACATCCGAGTTGTACCTCCTCATCTTCATCTGACTCCTCCCCTCTCCCCAGAAGCAAAGACTCCTAGCAGTTGCCACTTTCAATGCCACTCACTATCCCCTAACTCAGTGCTATGAACCACCAAGTCCTCACCTGTGCTCAGTATTTTGGCATTTAGTATTGAACTTTCTCTCTTTAGTTATGATTTCATTTGTGTTTTATCTAAGTCATCTTTATTTATCTATTTTTTTCAACTGATTCTCCTAAGCCTCTCTCGCTCTCCCTCTCAACACCCACAGGGCTACAGGGCGGGCATTGGAACTGCTATTGGAATTTTTTTCCTACTATTTACAGGTAATCTGAAGATTACTACATTTTCTGTTTCCTAGTGTTGCTAAAAGTGTGGATCAGCTGTGGTTTTACCTGTGGATCATCTCTCATTGCTGGTTTTGTAGGTTTTGAGGGGAGGGTGAGTAGGGAGAATCAAACTCAGGCAGCCACCATTGACTTCTAAACTCATCGATCTTCAAGATCTGAAATAAGGTCAACAGAGGAGATTTTAATGAGAAAGTTACATCAAACAAAGACCTGTAGGAGATTACAAAGTTACCCATGGGAATTTGGGGGCAGAAACATTCAGGGAGAGGAAACAGAGAAGGTCTAAGGTGCAAACATGTCTGACATGTTTGAGGAAATAAATGAGGGGGCTGGAGTAGCCTGTGGATGTGGATGTAGGTGGTGTGGGGAAAAGAGCAGTGTGAGAGGTCAGGGAAGTGAGGGGATGGGAGCATTGTAAAGGCTGAATTAACTTGTCTGAGGATTACAGTTGGTGGAGGTGATATTCAATTCTAAATCTGTCTCCAACCTGTGTTGTTTGCACAATATAATGTTAAGGTCCATAAAAAAGTTTTATGAAGTTCATCCATATTAAAACTATAACTCAGAATCTCCAGTTTTGGATTGGTAAAATAATCTTGCAGTGTGGAAATATGGACCCAATTTATCTCTGGTGTCTGCCCTTCCCTTGAGCCTGTTATACATTTCCACTGACATCCCAGTACACATTTCTAGGGAAGAATTGAACCATTTTAACATGCAATTCAAAACAAATAGACAATCCTTTACTTTATACCCTTTAAATCTCTAGAAAAATATATATAGTAAATATAACTAATGAAACAATAAACCAAAGATTTATTAGAAGCAAAAGTGAAACAGTGAAAAAACTACAACTCCTAATAATAAAACTTATAAGACTGACATTATGTAGTGCTTATTATGTGCTAGTAACCATTATAATTGCTTTCTATATGTTAAATCATTAATTCCTCAACAACTCTAAGAACTAAGTATCCATTCAATTCTATTCTAAAGGTGAAGAAATTGAGGCACAGTTCAACATTTTCCCTAAGGCTGCCCATGAAATTTAGCTGATCTTGCTTATAGAATCATTGCTCTGCACAAGTGTAGATATATTATCTCCACAAAAACCTATTGGACTGTTAGAGGGAGATTAAGTTCTTTCTTCTAGCTGCCTTTTCATATCTGATTATTTCCCTCTTGTTTGTCATTCCCTGATAATTGACACTAGGTTGGGATCTACTTTCTCATATGACTCCACTTCATTAGCAAATTGATGCGTTCTTCCCTTTTATCCACAAAGAAATAAATTCCATAGCATTCTTACTGTAAACACACTGGGGGTAAGTGTGTGTATTTCTTTAAAATAACCTAGTGGATGGGACTTCCCTGGTCGTCCAGTGGTAAGACTCTGTGTTTCCAATGCAGAGGTCATGGGTTGGATCCTGGTTGGGGAACTAAAATCCCACAGGCCGTGCAGCATGACCAAAAAAAAAGGAGTGAACATTAATAAATAAATAAATAAATAAATGAATAAATAACCTAGTGGAGATTATAAAACCTCTCTTCTGTTTTAAATTTCTTTCTAATATCTTTGTGTCTAGTTAGTCACTGAGTTTATTGAAAAAGATAGACAAGTTTGATCTCTCTTTTGTGTTGTCTTGCAATTCATTAGATACATGATTCCTCATCAGGAGCACCTGGGAGCATCTGAAAAAGAGGAGTGAAGGAACCTTTTAAATAAGTCTACTCCATTTAAGCTCTCACCATTAAACATTATATATTCAAGTAAATGAGTCACTTCTAAGGGCCAGGAAACAAATTCAAATAAATGAATGAATGCATTAGGTTACAAGGATGAGTAAAATTATAAGCTGATCATTAAAGCACAGGACAATGTGTGCTGTAAATAGAGAAGAGCACAGAGGAGACCAACGTTCTTTAAATCAAAGATAAGTCAAGATAAACCAGTGTGTCCTAATCCTCCCTCTCCCCATATTCTACTAGTGGAATGTTGATCTGTGGATCCGTTTCCTTGCATCCTGCAAGAAAGCTTTGTAGAGAACTGTCAAACATACAAGTATTTGCACAGTGACTCATACACATATATACTGCAGGCACAAATGAGAGAAAGAGTATTTCCTGTATGTGTGCCTAGTACATACAACACACTCAGCAGAAATGTATTATATACTGGAGAAATTAGTGGTCACTTTAGATGCATTCTTTTTCTGGTTAATTTAGGAGAGTTGAAAAGTAAATCTCTTGAACGACTTAAGTTAACATGAAACATCGGGGACATTTTTGTTGGCAAAGTTAACATGAAACCTTGGGGACATTTTTGTTGTGCACAGGATGAAAGTATCATAGCTTGTGACAGTAGAAAGAGCATGTGAAGAATCATGGATTCAAATCCTAGCTTTGCCATTGACTAGACATTCATTAATTTTCCCATTCATTTATTAACAAATGTTTACTGAGCATCTAATCTGTGCCAGGCACTGTTTTGGTGTTGAGATGGCAGTCATGAACAAAAACAGGTAAAATTCCTAGTATCATGCAGCTTATATCCCATGGAGGGATACAGACAAGAAGCAAGATACATAAGTGAAATATGTGGTATAGCGATAAAAGGGGACAAGAAATGTGAGGGGTGTGGTGTTCAAAATTTCAGGCACAATAGCTAGTGAAGTACTTACTGGAAAAAAAGTGCTATTTGAATTAAATACCTGAAAGATATGAAGAGCTTAGTGCAAGATGTTTAATCTGTCTGCACTTAGTTTCCTCATCTGTAATTTGGGGAAGGATTAAATTGAATGGTCTATGCCAAAGTAACTAGCTAAGTAATGGCACCTAATTGATGCTTTCTACATAGTTGTCCTTTTGACACCCAGCTTCAAAGTCAGCACCACAGAGGATTGTCAGAGGTTCTCCAGCAGAGTTGAAATGTTTTAAAGGAAAAAAGACATAAAACAGAGCCAGTTAATCATGGTAAAGATTTTTTTGGCCTCTGATTATACATTTCAGCATGAATATCACCTGTGGAGGTAGACCCCAGCAGACAAATTAAGGCAAGTTTTCATTCATGATTAGAAGGCTACATCTGATTCCAAGGGTGCAGCATACATTTACCGATATATCTGACTGCGTTAACTGCTGTCAGTGTTGATGGCTCCAGTTACTGATCATCAACGAAAAATGAGAAAGAAGAGATTATGTTTTATTCATTCAGGACTAATTTGCATGTCTTGATGCAGAAGTAATGCAATGCAGTCAACAGATGGTGCCAGAGAGTTGGTTCTCATTGCAAGGTCAAAATTAGTGTGTGCAAGGATTCTGACTTCTTTTCTCAGACCATGCTAAACATTTCTCATATTTGATGAATTGTTACCATAAGAAAAATCTAAAACTTTATGTTAGATTCACATTATTGTACATCATAATTAAACATATTCAATTTAGTAAAAATATTACATACGTTATTTGAACATATATCCAATGTACTGAATTGAATTATGAATACATATGTGTGTGTATACACATATATTTTTTAAATTAATTAATTAATTTATTTATTTTTGGCTGCGTTGGGTCTTCATTGCAGTGTGCGGACTTTCTCTAGTTGTGGCGAGCGGGGGCTACTCTTTGTTGTGGTGCGTGGGCTTCTCATTGCGGTGGCTTCTCTTGTTGTGGAGCACGGGCTCTAGGTGCGTGGGCTTCAGTAGTTGTGGCACGCGGGCTCAGTAGTTAGGGTGTACGGGCTTAGTTGCTCTGCGGCATGTGGAATCTTCCCAAACCAGGGTTCAAACCCGTGTCCCCTGCATTCACAGGAGGATTCTTAACCACTGTGCCACCAGGAAAGTCCCACACACACATTTTAATAATATTGGAACAGCTTAACACAAATTATGCAGGGAATACATCGTGGTGCTATCTACCTATTTGAGGAGGTTTTCCCATCAAATCATTCCTCATTGTAGTGTCTTCTTCAGGATGGAAGGCACCATGTCTTATTCACCCATCAGCCTTTTGATCAAAATGACATTTCATAGTTTCATTCATTCAGGAAATATTGTTTGAATTAAAATATCACAGAGTGATACTGTTTTCAAGACCTCACACCTTTTGTATTATTTTTATAAAACAGTTTAGTAATTAATAATATTCAATCTTTTATATGCATACTGATTACACATGTTTTATCCAAAACTTTGTTACAACATGGAGTACATGAATTTTTTATACATTTATTTTATGTATTTATTTTTGGCTGCTTTGGGTCTTCATTGCTGCATGTGGGCTTTCTCTAGTTGCGACGAGTGGGAGCTGCTCTTTGTTGTGGTGTGCAGGCTTCTCATTGCAGTGGCTTCTCCTGTTGTGGGGCACAGTCTCTAGGCACACGGGCTTCAGTAGTTGTGGACACGGGCTTAGTTGCTCCGCAGCATGTGGGATCTTCCCAGACCAGGACTCGAACCCATATCCCCTGCATTGGCAGGTGGATTCTTAACCACTGCACCATCAGAGAAGCCCCAGGAGTATATGAATTTTTAAAACCATTAAATTCACTTAGAATAGTGCCAGGCAACATGGAGAATATAATATCAATGTTGTTATTAATATTATTAATATAGTTAGTATCATTGATGTAGTCCATGGTTGTAGTACTATTAAATAATATGCATAGAACCACATTATTAGATTACTTATCTCAAAGCACAAGGAATGATAAAAAAATATGTATTACATTAAGACAAATAGGAAAATTTAATGAATCACAGAGATGTACTTCAAACTCCAAGTTTTGGCAGAGTTAAGTTTACATATAGAAGCAAATGTTTTCTGTGTAATAAATATAGTGTTTGAAGTCATTTCATCTGAAAACATTTGAAGTGTCAAAAATAAGCAGCAGAATCTGTAATTTTGTCATTTAAAATATACTACAGACTATGTAAATTGACAAAAGTTAACTATTGAAAATTATAACAATTTCATAAAACTTTACATATTATATGAAAAATTGTTTAAAATAGAAATAGACATTTTAGTAGAGATGAGGAAATAAAGACAATTATTGAAGTAGATTTGGGGAGCAAAGTAGATAATGCATTAAGCCAACTGTAGTTGAGATGGAGCAGAATGTCAAATTCTGTGCGTAAAGCCTGGGAAAGAAAAGCCGGTTAATTGGATTAAGGTAATTTAAAAGAGTAGAGAAAGGTCTGAATATCTTGAATTTCAGAAAATGAGAAGATTTCAATGTCTTTGTATAGAAAGCATCTTAGAATCTTTTGCTAGTACACTCAGATTTGTACTTGACATGAAAATTGATCATGTTATTAAATCTCAAGAGACTAGAATGTCCCATAAGGATTCCAGTATGAGGCAATTTCATGTCAAATGTGTTTCTACAAGTAGATATGACATTGGACTATAATTTTAAGAGGAGGTGAAAATTTTAAATCTCTTCTACTGAAGAAACTTTTTGTTAGCAAAACTTACAATTTTGAATAAATCAATGATACCTAAAAACTTAAAAATTATTTCTTTATTATGAGGTTCATTGTTCTAATAACAAGACTATGGATACTATGTTTCATGATTCCATCACTTCTATTTTATTATGATTATAGTTAAAGAAATAGGATTGCACTATTATTCATGCCAGAGTAAACTCATAACCACTGTTGTTTACTTTGTTACTCACTGAGTAACTATAGTTCTAACCTACAATGGCTTTAGAGTAACAGCCTAGGAAAGCTTCATAATAATCCCCTTTCAATAACATCTACAATAATTGAACATAATTCATTAAAACTTCCCATTTTTTGCTGAGATCTGACTCCTTAAAACTGCTCTGTCCTGGACATGTATGTGTTTTCATCTGAATAAACTATCTTAAGCAACGAAGTTAGGTTTCACAACTCCATATTATGGGTCTAAAACAGCCTGGATAAACTTCCTTAAGAGATGAGGCTGTTTTTCAATTCTATACCTGCTTAACCCCAAAATTCTTGTTCAGTCTATTTCTATCTCTGGAGCCCATATGGTCTGGTGTCTGGGACAGTTCTGATTTATGCCCTTCTAGTTTAGCATTTGTCCTCCACCAAAGTGCCCTACTTTAGATGATAAATTATATGGTCACTCTAGATCACACTAAGAAACAAGGATTATTTAATCAGGATTCAGATACTGCATCAGTTCACTGGAAAGCTAGAAATGTGGTTTCTACTTAACAGCTTTAAAAAAAATTAAAAAGAGAATCTAAACATCTAGTCAAGTTAGTGTCTACAAGACATTTGCATAAATATCACTGTGTACAACAGTTAGTCTAACACTAAAAACAAACATGGTATGAAACTTGGGGGTGGGTATCAGAGATAAATATTAGAAATTTTTCCATGCTGCAAAAATGATTACTTTAGAAAGAATTTGTCTCTGAGTAAAATATTAATAAAGGATACTCTTCAAGTGCTTTTAATTCCCTGCCACTATTTTTTTTAACTGACATACAACAAAATAGGTTATTTTTTCAGCCAAGGGAGTTCTAAGAATATTATTATCAAAATAATTATCTATACATAAATATAGATCAGCTGAGCATGAGGCCAAAGTCCTTAAATAGCCTATGGAGGCTTTGCAATTGCTGTTCCCTGTACTTTGGAATACTTTTTTTTCTGAGATCCCCATCACTTGCTTCCACTCCTTCAGGTCTTTGCTCAAATGTCATCTTCAAATGGAGCCCTTTTTAGTTGAATTAAAGCAGTAGTCCCACATTCTCCACACACCTTATTTTTTTCCCTGCTTTACTCTTCTCAACAGAACTTGTGCTTTCTAAAATACTGTGTAGTTTACATTTTTCTTATTCTTTATCTGCCCTTCTACAATGTAAGCCCATTGAGAGTAGGGTTTTTATTTTGCTTTGTTTTTTAGGTTTATTTCTTTCACTGGTATTCTTGTGATGTATAACACAATGTCTGGCATATTGTAGGTCTTCAATAAATATTTGTTGACAAAAAGAATGAAGAAATAGATTCTGAATATGCTGAATTTAGGCTTTGAGATGATGCTTTGACACGCTTGTTGGAAGTATGTTTCAGAGATTAGCATGGTGACCCACTGGAACAGCAGCCTTTTTTGATTACTCTTAGATATTAGCCATCTCTGAGAACCAGCAATGGAGAGCACCTTATGTGCATACATATTACAAAATCTCACAATAATGCTACAAGATAGATATGAAATTAAATAATATGACTCTTTCTTATAGTTATCAAAGGATAGAGGGTTCAATTTATGACCAGTCAGTTGTTGTTTATTTGTTTGTTTGTTTTGTTTATCCTGTTGCAATGGGACATATTTGCAATATGACTGAGCACAAAGTGTAAGACTGATGTTCACTCCTGGATTGTGGATCTAGCCTCATTTCCTTTTATATACACCATGTTTGTTTGAAGATCTGCTTCCCAGGGCCCAAGACAGCTTTCTTTCTGATATTATTGAGGTTCTCATTTGATAGGCAAATATTAATCAGTGATTCTATGGGAAGACTTGAAAAACAGTTGTTCCCTTCAAATAGCTTTTTCCATTCATAGTAACATGACCAATCTCATTTAGATTAATCCATGAAAATGGGACAAGAAGTGAAAATGTTATCACTGACTGATTACTGACAATGTGCTAGGCATATCCAGTCATCGTTCAAAACTAACAAGATGAAACATACTTTTTAATTAAATTTTTATTGGAGTATAGTTGATTTACAATGTTGTGTTAGTTTCTGCTGTACAGCAAAGTGAGTGAGTTATACATATACATATATCCACTCTTTTATAGAGTCTATTCCCATATAGGTCATTACAGAGTATTGAGTAGAGTTTCCTGTGCTATACAGTAGGTTTTTATTAGTTATCTATTTTACATATAGTAATGTATATATGTCAATCCCAATCTCCCAATTTAGTCCTCTGACCTCCTTCCCCCTTGGTAACCATAAGTTTGTTTGCTACATTTATGACTCTATTTCTGTTTTTTAAATACGTTCATTTGTGAATTTTCTTTTTTTATATTCCAAATATAAGTGATATCGGATATTTGTCTTTCTCTGTCTGACTTAGTTCACTCAGCATGACAGTCTGTAAGTTCATCCATGTCACTTCAAATGGCACTATATTGTTCTTTTTTATAACTGAGTAATATTCCATTGTACCACATCTTCCTTTATCCATTCCTCCATCAGTGGACATTTAGGTTGCTACCGTGTGCTGCCTATTGTAAATAGTATGCAATGAATATTGGGATGCATGTATCCTTTCAAATTATGGTTTTCTCCTGATATACACCCAGGACTGGGATTGCTGGATCATATGGTAGTTCTCATTTTAGTTTTTTAAGGAATCCCATACTGTTCTCCATAGTGGCTACACAAATTTACATTCCCACCAAAGTGTAAATGCTCTCCAGCATTTATTGTCTGTATATTTTTTGATGATGGCCATTCTAACCAGTATGTGGTGATGCGTGATTACAGTTTTGATTTGCATTTCTTTAATAATTAGTGATGTTGAGCATTTCTTCATGTGTATGTTGGCAATCTGTATGTCTTTTTTGGAGAAATGTCTATTTAGATCTTCCACCCATTTTTTGATTGGGTTGTTTGTTTATTTGCTATTGAGCTGCATGAGTGGTTTGCATATTTTGGAGATTTTTTTTTTTTTTTTTTTTGCGGTATGCGGGCCTCTCACTGTTGTGGCCTCTCCCGTTGCGGAGCACAGGCTCCGGATGCGCAGGCCCAGCGGCCGTGGCTCATGGGCCCAGCCGCTCCGTGGCATGTGAGATCCTCCTGGACCAGGGCACGAACCTGCATCCCTGCATCGGCAGGCAGACTCTCAACCACTGCGCCACCAAGGAAACCCGAGATTTTTTTTTTTTTAACACCTTTATTGGAGTATAATTGCTTTACAATGGTGTGTTAGTTTCTGCTTTACAACAAAGTGATTCAGTTATACATATACATATGTTCCCATATATCTCTTCCCTCCTGTGTCTCCCTCCCTCCCGCCCTCCCTATCTCACCCCTCTAGGTGGTCACAAAGCACCGAGCTGATTTCCCTGTGCTATGCGGCTGCTTCGCACTAGCTATCTATTTTAGGTTTGGTAGTGTATATATGTACAAGCCACTCACTCACTTTGTCACAGCTTACGCTTCCCCCTCCCCATATCCTCAAGTCTATTCTCTAGTAGGTCTGTATCTTTATTCCCCTCTTGCCCCTAGGTTCTTCATGACCATTTTTTTTTCTTAGATTCCATATATATATGTGTTAACATACAGTATTTGTTTTGTTCCTTCTGACTTACTTCACTCTGTATGACAAACACTAGCTCCATCCACCTCACTACAAATAACTCAATTTTGTTTCCTTTTATGGCTGAGTAATATTCCATTGCATATATGTGCCACATCTTCTTTATCCATTCAACTGTTGATGGACACTTCAGTTGCTTCCATGTCCTAGCTATTGTAAACAGAGCTGTAATGAACATTTTGGTACGTGACTCTTTTTGAATTATGGTTTTCGCAGAGTATATGCCCAGTAGTGGGATTGCTGGGTCATATGGTAGTTCTTTTTTAAGTTTTTTAAGGAAACTCCATACTGTTCTCCATATTGGCTGTATCAATTTAGATTCCCACCAACAGTGCAAGAGGGTTCCCTTTCCTTCACACCCTCTCCAGCATTTATTGTTTGTAGATTACTTGATGATGGCCATTCGGACTGGTGTGAATTGATATCTCACTGTAGCTTTGATTAGCATTTCTCTAATGATTAATGATGTTAAGCATTCTTTCATGTGTTTGTTGGCAATCTGTATATCTTCTTTGGAGAAAAGTCTATTTAGGTCTTCTGCCCATTTTTGCATTGGGTTCTTTGTTTGTTTGATATTGAGCTGCATGAACTACTTGTAAATTTTGGAGATTAATCATTTCTCAGTTGCTTCATTTGCAAATACTTTCTCCCATTCTGAAGGTTGTCTTTTGCTCTTCTTTATGGTTTCCTTTGCTGTGCAAAAGCTTTGAAGTTTCATTAGGTCCAATTTGTTTATTTTTGTTTTTATTTCCATTTCTCTAAGAGATGGGTCAAAAGGATATTGCTGTGATTTATGTCATAGACTGTTTTGCCTGTGTTTTCCTCTAAGACTTTGATAGTATTTGGGCTTACATTTAGGTCTTTAATCCATTTTGAGTTTATTTTTGTGTATGGTATTAGGGAGTATTCTAATTTAATACTTTTGCATGTACCTGTCCAGTTTTCCCAGCACCATTAATTGAATAGGCTGTCTTTTCTCTACTGTATATTCTTGCCTCCTTTATCAAAGATAAGGTGACCATATGAGTGTGGGTTTATCTCTGGGTTTTCTATCCTGTTCCATTGATCTATATTTCTGATTTTGTGCCAGCACAATACTGTCTTGATTACTGTAGCTTTGTAATACCATCTGAAGTCAGGGAGCCTTATTCCTCCTGCTCCGTTTTTCTTTCTCAACATTGCTTTGGCTATTCAGGGTCTTTTGTGTTTCCATACAAATTGTGAAACTTTTGTTCCAATCCTGTGGAAACTGCCAGTGGTAGTTGGATAGGGATTTCACTGAATCTGTAGCTTGCTTTGCAGAGTAGAGTCAGTTTCACAATATTGATTCTTCCCATCCAAGAACATGGTAAATCTCTCCAGCTATGTGTATCATCTTCCATTTCTTTCATCAGTGTCTTATAATTATCTGCATACAGGTCCTTTGTCTCCTTAGGTAGGTTTATTCCTAGATATTTAATTTTTTTGTTGCAGTGGTAAATGGGAATATTCTCTTAATTTCACTTTCAGATATTTCATCATTAGTGTATAGGAATGCTAGAGATTTCTGTGCATTAACTTTGTATCCTTCTACTTTATCAAATTCATTGATTATCTCTAGTAGTTTTCTGGTAGAATCTTTAGGATTCTCTATGTATAGTATCATGTCATCTGCAAACAGTGACAGCTTTACTTCATCTTTTCCTGTTTGGATTCCTTTTATTTCTTTTTCCTCTCTGATTGTTGTGGCTACAACTTCCAAATCTATGTTGAATAATTGTGGTGAGAGTGGGCAAACTTGTCCTGTTCCTGATCTTAGTGGAAATGGTTTCAGTTTCTAACCATTGAGGACGATGTTGGCTGTGTGTTTGTCATATATGGCCTTCATTATGTTGAGGTAAGTTCCCTCTATGCCTACTTTCTGCAGGGTTTTTATCATAAATGGGTGTTGAATTTTGTGAAAAACTTTCTCTGCATCGATTGAGATGATCATATGGTTTTTCTCCTTCAATTTGTTAATATGGCGTATCGTGTTGATTGATTTGCCTATATTGAAGAATCCTTACATTCCTGGTATAAACCCCACTTGATCATGGTGTATGATCCTTTTAATGTGCTCTTGGATTCTGTTTGCTAGTATTTTGTTGAGGATTTTTGCATCTATGTTCATCAATGATATTGGCCTGCCGTTTTCTTTCTTTGTGATATCTTTGTCTGGTTTTGGTATCAGGGTGATGGTGGCCTCGTAGAATGAGTTTAGGAGTGTTCCCTCCTCTGTTATATTTAGGAAGAGTTTGAGAAGGATAGGTGTTAGCTCTTCTCTAAATGTTTGACATAATTCACCTGTGAAGCCATCTGGTCCTGGGCTTTTGTTTGTTGGAATAATTTTAATCACAGTTTCAATTTCAGTTTTTGTGATTGGTCTGTTTATATTTTCTACTTCTTCCTGCTTCAGTCTCGGAAGGTTGTCCATTTCTAAGAATTTGCCCATTCCTTCCAGGTTGTCCATTTTGTTGGCATAGAGTTGCTTGTAGTAATCTCTCATGATCCTTTGTATTTCTGCAGTGTCAGTTGTTACTTCTCCTTTTTCATTTCTAATTATATTGATTTGAGTCTTCTCCCTTTTTTTCTTGATGAGTCTGGCTAATGGTTTATCTATTTTGTTTATCTTCTCAAAGAACTAGCTTTCAGTTTTATTGATCTTTGCTTCATTTCTTTCTCATTTATTTCTGATCTGATATTTATGATTTCTTTCCTTCTGCTAACTTTGGGGGATTTTTGTTATTGTTTCTCTAATTGCTTTAGGTGTAAGTTTAAGTTGTTTATTTGATATATTTCTTGTTTCTTAAGGTAGGATTCTATTGCTATAAAGTTACATCTTAGAACTTCTTTTTCTACATCCCATAGGTTTTGGGTCGCTGTGTTTTCATTGTCGTTTTTTTCTAGGTATTTTTTGATTTCATGTTTGATTTCTTCAATGATTTCTTGGTTATTAAGTAGTGTATTGTTTAACCTCCCTGTGGTTGTATTTTTTCCTGATTTTTTCCTGCAATCGTTATCTAGTCTCATAGTGTTGTGGTTGGAAAAGATACTTGATATGATTTCAATTTTCTTAAATTTACCAAGGCTTGATTTGTGACCCAAGATATGATCTACCCTGGAGAATGTTCCATGAGCACTTGAGAAGAGTGTATATTCTGTTGTTTTTGGATGGAATGTCCTATAAATCTCAATTAAGTCCATCTTGTTTAATGTATCATTTAAAGCTTGTGCTTCTTTATTTATTTTCATTTTGGATGATCTCTCTGTTGGAGAGAGTGGAGTGTTAAAGTCCCCTACTATGACTGTGTTACTGTCGATTTCCCCTTTAATGGCTTTTAGTATTTGCCTTATGTATTGAGGTGCTCCTATGTTGGGTGCATAAATATTTACAATTGTTATATCTTCTTCTTGGATTGATCCCTTGATCATTATGTAGTGTCCTACTTTGTCTCTTCTAATAGTCTTTATTTTAAAGTCTATTTTGTTTGATATGAGAATTGCTACTCCAGCTTTCTTTTGGTTTCCGTTTGCATGGAATATCTTTTTCTATCCCCTTACTTTCAGTCTGTATGTGTCCCTATGTCTGAAGTGGGTCTCTTGTAGATAGCATATATACGGGTCTTGTTTTTGTATCCATTCAGCCAGTCTATGTCTTTTGGTTGGAGCATTTAATCCATTTACATTTAAGGTAATTATTGATATGTATGTTCCTCTTCCCATTTTCTTAATTGTTATGGGTTTCTTATTGTAAGTCTTTTCCTTCTCTTGTGTTTCCTGCCTAGAGAAGTTCCTTTAGCATTTGTTGTAAAACTGGTTTGGTGGTGCTGAATTCTAGTAGCTTTTACTTGTCTGTAAAGGCTTTAATTTCTCCATCATATCTGAATGAGATCGTTGCTGGGTAGGTTAATCTTGGTTATAGGTCTTTCTCCTTCATCACTTTAAATCTGTTCTGACACACCCTTCTGACTTGCAGAGGTTCTGCTGAAAGGTCAGCTATTAACCTTATGGGGATTCCCTTTTGTGTTATTTGTTGTTTTTCCCTTGCTGCTTTTAATAATTTTTCTTTGTATTTAATTTTTGATAGTTTGATTAATAGGTGTCTTGGCATGTTTCTGTTTGGATTTATCTTGTATGGGACTCTCTGTGCTTCCTGGGCTTGATTAACTATTTCCTTTCCCATATTAGGGAAGTTTTCAACTACAAACCCTTCAAATATTTTTTCAGTCCCTTTCTTTTTCTCTTCTTCTTCAGGGCCCCCTATAGTTCAAACGTTGGTGCATTTAATGTTGTCCCAGAGGTCTCTGAGACTGGCCTCAGTTCTTTTCATTCTTTTTTCTTTATTCTGCTCTGCAGTAGTTATTTCCACTATTTTATCTTCCAGGTCACTAATCTGTCCTTTTGACTCAGTTATTCTGCTATTGATCCCTTCTAGAGAATTTCAATTTCATTTATTGTGTTTTCATCATTGTTTGTTTGCTCTTTACTTCTTCTAGGTCCTTGTTGAACGTTTCTTGTATATTCTCTGTTCTATTTCCAAGATTTGGATCATCTTTACTATCATTATTCTGAGTTCTTTTTCAGTTAGGCTGCCTATTTCATCTTCATTTTCTAGGTCTGGTGGGTTTTTGCCTTGCTCCTTCATCTGCTGTGTGTTTTTCTCTTTTCTCATTTTACTTAACTTACTGTGTTTGGGGTCTTCTTTTTGCAGACTGCAGGTTCGTAGTTCCTGTTGCTTTTGGTGTCTGTCCCCAGTGGCTAAAGTTGGTTCAGTGAGTTGTGTAGGCTTCCTGGTGGAGGGGACTAGTGACTGTGCTCTGGTGGATGAGGCTGGATCTTGTCTTCTGGTGGGAAGGTCCACCTCTGGTGGTGTGTTTTTGGGTGTCTGTGGCCTTTTTATGATTTTAGGCAGTCTCTCTGCTAATAGATGGCACTGTGTTCCTGGCTTACTAGTTGTTTGGCATAGGGTGTCCAGCACTGTAGCTTGCTGGTCATTGAGTGAAGCTGGGTCTTGGCATCGAGATGGAGATCTCTGGGAGATTTTCACTATTTGATATTACTTGGCTCTGGGAGGTTTCTTGTGGACCAGTGTCCTGAAGTTGGCTCTCCTACCTCAGAGGCACAGCCCTGAGGCTTGGCTGGAGCATTAAGAGACTTTCATCTACATGGCTCAGAATAAAAGGGAGAAAAAATGGAAAGAAAGAAAGAAAGAAAGAGAAGAAAGAACGAGAAAGAAAGAAGATAAAATAAAGTTATTAAAATAAAAATAGAAAATTATTAAGAAAAATATTTTAAAAATTAAAAAAAAAACTAAAATGGACACACAGAACCCTAGGACAAATGGTAAAAGCAAAGCTATACAGACAAAATCACACACAGAAGCATACAGATGCAGACTCACAAAAAGAGAAAAAGGAAAAAAAAATATATATATATATATAAATATATATATATATATATATATATATATATATATATATATATATATATATATATATATATATATATATATCTTTTCTCCCAAAGTCCACCTCCTCAATTTGGGATGATTCGTTGTCTATTCAGGTATTCCACAGATGCAGGGTACATCAAGTTGATTGTGCTGATGTAATCCGCTGCTCCTGAGGCTGCTGGGAGAAATTTCCCTTTATCTTCTTTTTTCACACAGCTTCTGTAGTTCATCTTTGGATTTGGACCCACCTCTGTGTGTAGGTCGCCTGAGGGCGTCTGTTCTTTGCTCAGACAGGACGGCATTAAAGGAGCAGCTGATTTGGGGGCTCTGGCTCACTCATGCTGGGGGGAGGGAGAGGTATGTATATGGGGTGAGCCTGTGGCATCAGAGGCTGACGTGACGTTGCACCAGCCTGAGGCGTGCCGTGTGTTCTCCTGGGGAAATTGTCCCTGAATCACGCGACCCTGGCAGTGGCAGGCTGCACAGGCTTCTGGTAGGGGAGGTGTGGAGAGTGACCTGTGCTTGCACAGAGGCTTCCTGATGGTGGCAGCAGCAGCCTTCGCATCCCATGCCCTTTCTGGGGTCCACGCTGATAGCCGCAGCTCGAGCCCATCTCTGGAGCTCTTTTAAGCGGCCTTCTTTATCCCCTCTCCTTGTGCACCATGAAACAAGGAGGCAAGGAAAAGTCTTTTGCAGGTTCAGACTTTTTCCCGAACTCCCTCCCCACTAGCTGTGGTGCACTAGTCCTTTCAAGCTGTGTTCACGCAGCCAACCCCAGTCTCCTACCTGGGATTCAACCAAAGCCCAAGCCTCAGCTCCCAGCTCCCACCCATCCTGGCGGGTGAGCAGACAAGCCTCTCAGGCTGGTGAGTGCTGGTCGGCACCAATCCTTTGGGCAGGAATCTCTCCACTTTGCCCTCCACACCCCTGTTGCTGAACTCTCCTCAGTGGCCCCGAAGCTCCCCCCCCACTGCCATCCGCAGTCTCTGCCTGCCATAGGGCTTCCTAGTGTGTGGAAACCTTTCCTCCTTCACAGCCCCCTCCCAGTGGTGCAGGTCCCGTCCCTATTCTTTTGTCTGTTTTTTTTTTTCTTTCTTTCTTCTTTTTCCCTACCCAGGTACGTGGGGAGTTTCTTGCCTTTTGGGAGGTCTGAGATCTTCTGCCAGCATTCAGTAGGTGTTCTATAGGAGCTGTTCCACATGTAGATATATTTCTGATGTATTTGTGGAGAGTCAGGTGATCTCCGCATCTTATTCTTCCGCCATCTTGAAGCTCCTCCCCTATTTTGGAGATTAATACCTTGTCAGTTGCTTCATTTGCACATATTTTCTCCCATTCTGTGGGGTGTATTTTCATTTTGTTTATGGCTTCCTCTGCTGTGCAAAAGCTTTTAAGTTTCATTAGGTCCCATTTGTTTATTTTTTGTTTTCATTTTCATTACTGTCAGAGGTGGATCAAAAAAGATCTTGCTGCAATTAATGTCAGAGAGTGTTCTGCTTATGATTTCCTCTAAGAATTTTATAGTATTCAGTCTTACGTTTACGTCTATAATCCATTTTTGTGTTTTGTGTTAGAAAATGTTCTAATTTTATTCTTTTACATATAGCTGTCCAGATTCTGCAGCACCACTTATTGAAGAGAGTGTCTTTCCTCCTTTGTATATTCTTGCCTCTGTTGTCATAGATTAGGTGACCATATGTGCATGGGTTTATCTCTGGGCCTTCTACCCTGTTCTATTGATCTATATTTCAGATTTTTTGCCAGTACCATACTGTTTTGATGACCGTAGCTCTGTAGTATATTCTGAAGTTAGGTAGCCTGATTCCTCAAGCTCTGTTTCTTTTTGTTTTTTTGTTTTTTTTGTTTTCTCAAAATTACCTTGGCTCTTTGGGGTCTTTGTGTCTCCATACAAATTATAAAAATTTTGGTTCTAATTCCATGAAAAATGCTATTGGTAATTTGTCAGGAATTGCATTGAATCTGTAAATTACTTTGGGTAGTATAGTCATTTTGACAATGTTGATTCTTCCAATCCAAGAACATGGTATATCTCTCCATCAATTTACATCATCTTTGATTTCTTTCATCAGTATCTTATAGTTTTCTGAGTACAGGTCTTTTGCCTCCATAGGTAGGTGTATTCCTAGGTATTTTATTTTTCTGATGTGATGGCAAATGGGATTGTTTCCTTAATTTCTCTTTCAGATTTTTTGTTTTTAGTGTATAGGAATACAAGAGACTTCTGTGTATTAATTTTGTATCCTGCAACTTTACCAAATTCATTTATGAGTTCTAATAGTTTTCTGATAGCATCTGTAGGATTTTCTATGTAGTGTATCATGTCATCTGCAAGCAGTGAGAGCTTTACTTTTTTTTCAATTTGGATTCCTTTATTTATTTATTTTTTCTTCTCTGATCGCTGTGGTTAAGACTTCCAAAATTATGTTGAATAATAGTGGTGAGAGTGGACATCCTTGTCTTGTTCTTGATCTTAGAGGAAATGCTTTCAGTTTTTCACCATTGAGAATGATGTTTGCTGTGGTTTTGTCATATATGGCCATTATTTTGTTGATGTAATTTCCTTCTATGCCCATTTTCTGAAGTTTTTTTTATCATAAATTGGTGTTAAATATTGTCCAAAACTTTTTCTCCATCTATTGAAATGATCATATGGTTTTTATTATTCAGTTTGTTGGTGTGGTGTATCACATTGATTGATTTATGTATGTCGAAGAATCCTTGCATCCCTGGGATAAATCTCACTTGATCATAGTGTATGATCCTTTTAATTTGTTGTTGGATTTGTTTTGCTAGTATTTTGTTGCAGATTTTTGCATCTATATTTATCAGTGATGTTGGCCAGTAATTTTCTATTTTTGTGATATTGTTGTCTGGTTTTGGTATCAGGTGGTGGTGGCCTCTTGGGATGAGCTTGGGATTGTTCCTTTCTCTGCAATTTTTTGGAATAGTTTCAGAAGGATAGGTGCTAACTCTTCTCTAAATGTTTGATAGAATTCACCTGTGAAGCCATTTGGTCCTGGACTTCTGTTTGTTGGAAGTTTTTTAATCACAGTTTCAATTCCAGTATTTCTGATTGGTCTGTTCATATTTTCTATTTCTTCCTGTTCAGTCTTGGAAAGTTGTACCTTTCTAAGAGTTTGTCCATTTCTTCTAGGTTGTTAATTTTTTTTTTTTTTGCATATAGCTGCTTGTAGTAGTGTCTTATGATCTTTTGTATTTCTGTGGTGTCAGTTGTAACTTCTTTTTCACTTCTAATTTTATTGATTTGAGTCCTCTCCCTTCTTTTCTTGATGAGTCTGGCTGAAGGTTTATCAATTTTGTTAATCTTCTTAAAGATCCAGCTTTTAATTTCATTTGTCTTTGCTATTATTTTCTTCATCTGTATTTAATTTATTTCTGCACTGTTCTTTATGATTTCTTTCCTTCTAGTAACTTTAGCTTTTGTTTGTTCTTCTTTCTCTAGTTGCTTTAGGTGTAAGGTTAAGTTGTTTGTTTGAGATTTTTCTTTTTTCCTGAGGTAAGTTTGTATTGCTATAAACTTCCCTTTCAGAACGGCTTTTGCTGTGTCCTATAGGTTTTGGATCGTTGTGTTTTTATTGTCATTTGTTTCTAGGTATTTTTGATTTCCTCTTTGATTTCTTCAGTGATCCATTGGTTGTGCATTAACATATTGTTTGCTATCCATGTGTTTGTGTTTCTTACAGTTTTTTTTTTTTTTTCCTGTAGTTGATTCCTAATCTCAGCATTGTGGTTGGAAAAGATCCTTGATATGATTTCAATGTTCTTAAATTTACCAAGGCTTGATTTGTGGCCCAAGATGTGATCTATCCTGGAGAATATTCCATTTACACTTGGAAAGAAAGTGTATTCTGATGCTTTCAGATGGAATGTCCTATAAATATCAATTAAATCTCTCTGGTCTAATGTGTCATTCAAGGCTTGTGTTTCCTTATTAATTTTCTGTCTGGATGATCTGTCCATTGGTGTAAGTGGGGTGTTAAAATCCCCCACTATTATAGTGTTGCTGTCAAATTACCCTTTTATGGTTTCTAGCATTTGCCTTATATATTGATGTGCTCCTGTGTTAGGTGCATATATATTTATAATTTTTATGTCTTATTCCTGGATTGATCTCTTGATCATTATGTAGTGTTCTTTCTTGTCTCTTGTAACAGTTTTTATTTTAAAGTCTATTTTGTCTGATATGAGTATTGCTACTCCAGCTTTCTTTTGATTTCCATTTTCATGGAATTTCTCTTTCTATGCCCTTCACTTTCAGTCTGTATGTGACTCTAGGTCTGAATTGGGTCTCTTGTAGACAGCATATATAGGGGTCTTATTTTTGTACGCATTCAGCCAATCTGTGTCTTCTGGTTGTAGCATTTAATCCGTTTACATTTAAGTTATTTATCAATATGTATATTCCTATTGCCATTTTCTTAATTGTTTTGGGTTTGTTTTTGTAATTTTCTTTTCTTCCCCTAGTCTTTTGTTCTCTTCTCTTATGGTGTGATGACCATCTTTAGTGTATTGTTTGGGTTGCTTTTTCTTTTTTATATGTATATCTATTGTAGTTTTTGGGTTTGCTGTTCCCATGAAGTTTTGGTTTAGCAGTTTATATATGTACAAGGTTGTTTTAAGTTGCTGTTTTATTTCCTGCCTAGAGAAGTTCCTTTAGCATTTGTTGTAAAGCTGGTTTGGTGGTGCTGAATTCCCTTAGCTTTTGCTTGTCTGTAAAGCTTTTGATTTCTCCATCAAATCTGAATGAGAGCCTTGCTGGGTACAGTATTCTTTGTTGTAGGTTTTTCCCTTTCATCACTTGAAATATTGATATATCATGTGACTCCCTTTTGGCCTGTAGAGTGTCTGCTGAAAAATCAGTTGATAACCTTATGGAGATTCCCTTGTATGTTATCTGTTGCTTTTCCCTTGTTGCTTTTAATAGTTTTTTCTTTGTCTTTAATTTTTGTCAGCTTGATTAATATGTGTCTCAGGGTGTTCCTCCTTGAGTTCATCCTTCATGGGATTCTCTGCACTTCCTGTACTTGAGTGAGTGTTTCCTTTCTCATGTTAGGGAAGTTTCTGGCTTTAATTCCTCAAATATTTCCTCAAGCCCTTTCCTTGCTCTTCTCCTCTGGAAATGTTGCATTTAATATTATCCCAGAGGTCAAGATGAAATATTAATATTCTGATATTGTAGTTAGAAAGCCAGAGTTCTAAATATTAGCTTAACAATGCTTGGTAACAAGTGAGCATTCAAAAAGTGTTAGTGCCTTTATTTCCCTCACCACCCTAGAGCTCCATTGTATTTGAAAAATGAATGTAAATATATAAACTTATCCAAAATTGAGTATGGATTTCCTATAAATTAGAGAAATTGTAAAAATTTATAAAAGTATTATCTATTTTTCAATATCATTTAAATGCATATAAATTGAGTAAAACTCTTTATATCTTAAAATGCATTAGGTTTAAGGAGGCATATGTGATAGATCAATTGACTATTCTCCCATTCAATATCTAAAGTATCTTGGAAGGTTTTCTCTTTCATTTTGCATGACTCTGATTGTAATTTTATAGCTGAAGTCATTCTCAAACACATAAGACAATGGAAAAATCTTTTACATGGCAAAAATGAGCTCACTTTAAGCTGCTGATTCAGATTTTACATAATGCTAAAAATTGTTTCAGAGACCACATATGAGAGTGAAAGGAATTTCAGCTGCTGACACTGTAAAGATTGCTTTCACTGTATTTTTATAAAACATACTGAAAATCTATGTGCTTCAACAGACCTTGCATATAGTGACAAGTCCAGAAATTGATGTGCTGTTTCAATGGTAATTTCTTTTTTGAATTGAATAATTGGTGTTGGATTTTCCTCAATCTCTTGTACCCTCAAAAACTGTCTAGAGCAGTGCCTGGTACATAGCAGTTGCTTATTAAATGTTTGTCCATTTGTCAAAAAAGTTTTCTTTTATTGAAAAACAAAAGAATATGCTTTCACAGTAAAAATTTCCAACAGCTCAAAAGAACTGCAGTCCAAAATGAGCCTCCCTCCTTTCCTAGAATCCCAGTCCTATTGCCAGATGAAACTCATCCAAGTTTCCTGGAAGACATCAAGTTGGCAGAGAGCATTCATGCAGACATGTTTTCCTTCACGATACTACATTAATAAAATGGTTTAAAAGAGTGTACATTACCAAGTTTTAAAAGACAAAAAGGGTGTTCATCTGAAATGAACACCTTCAACAATTTCAAGGAGACAAATTTGAATGGAAGAAAGTTGAATGAGGAAACAGAACAGAGAAAGAGGATGCCTTTCCAAAAGATGGGGGAACAAACCAAGAAAGAAGAAAGGAAATTCAGTAAATGGTGGATCTAATGCCAAACAAGGCTGTGCAACAGGACTAAAGAGTGGTCAGTCCTGGTTGAACTTGGCCCCGCCAAGTGGAGGAGCAACTGGAGGAGGAGGATTCTAAGAGAATATCTCAGAAAGAAAGGGAGTCCTTCATTTAACATAGAGTGCTATTTTCTTTATTAAGTATATACCTATTTTTAAAGTATGCATAGCATTTATCTGTGAAAGCACATATTTCTCTTTCACTCCTTCCCCTTGTCACACTTG
Source organism: Phocoena sinus (assembly GCF_008692025.1). Taxonomy (NCBI): domain Eukaryota; kingdom Metazoa; phylum Chordata; class Mammalia; order Artiodactyla; family Phocoenidae; genus Phocoena; species Phocoena sinus. The sequence goes on from NC_045779.1 coordinate 27,934,152, forward strand.
GTTATTATGAAAATGTATACACAGGAAATTGTGGATAAGCTGTAGAGTTCCAGAAACAGCAGGAAGTATGCCAAAGACAGAGTCATCAGTGCTAATGATCATATAGCAAGAGGTTCTGACAGTTTGTTACAGGATGATGAATTAGGCAATAGCCCAGGAGGAGAACTAACCACCCAGAGCTGATGTCCTGTCTGCTGGGAGATGAAGCCTTTCTGTTTGACCCTAATAGCTATTAAAAGACACAAATAAGGAAAAGTGAAGTAGTGTTATGAACTGAAGGTTTGTTTCTCCTCAAAATTTATATGCTGAATCCTAACCACAATGGGTATTAGGAAGTGGGGCCTTTGGGAGATAATTAGATCATGAGGGCTCCATCCTGATGAATGATGAAGCCCTGAATTCATGCTTTTAAAAAAGAGACCCCTGGGAGCTCTTTCACCCTCTTTCTACCATGTGAGAATAAAATAAAAAGTCAGAAATCTGCAAACGAGAAGAGGGTTCTCACCAGAATACAACCATGTTGGCAAGCTGATCTCAGACTTCCAGCCTCCAGAGCTGTAAGAAATATTGATAACTTTCTGTTGTTTTATAAGGCACCCAGTGTAAAGTATATATATATATATATATATCAGCTCAAACTCACTAAGACAAATAGAAAACTGAAGATGATGGAAATTCTTCAGACAGAGTAGTGAAAATGGGAGACATTGAGAGAGGAGTTGGAGAAAAAAAAAGAGAGATAGAGAAGACTGCATCTTGGCTTTGTATTAAGCCAGATTCGCCTTCTGGCCTTATGTCTCAGTTAGCAGCTGCATATGGGTTCCCACAATAGATAAAGATGCTCCAGTAGAAAAAGAGTGAAGAGAGGTCTTTCTAGATGGACTCTGACTTGCTCCCAGGGAGGAAGTTTACTACAAATGGAAGGACAGAGAAAAGACACCTGGTGAATTTTTCTTCAGTATTAGTGGTTTTAGGCTCTATCAGCATTCTGTTTATTGGCTTATCTCCAGATTACTGGCCAAGATACTAATCAGACTAGAACAGCGTTGTTGCAAGTTGGGTTCTCCAGGGAGTAGACACTGCAGATTGAAATTAGTATGAGGGACTACAATAAGGATCACCACCTTTATGAAAATGTGAGAGGAAACAGGATTGGGGGGATGGAGAAGTGGAGCTGTGATACAGATTCAATAGCCTCAGCCCTTCCCAGGGAAGCTCTGAAGTTGTTACTGTCTGTCTGAGTTGTTCTCCATTGGACCCAAAATGTCTCTCCATTGGGTCCATTGGACCCAAAATGGGAGAAAGTTTATCCCACTGCCTGGATAAATCATCTAATGAGAACCACCCCTGAAGCGTGCTTCCTTGGTCAGTGCAGCTCTCTGCATATGAGACAGTCTGACAAGGGCTGTGACCTGAGGAAAGACAGCTTGCTGAAACCTTTTCCAGCTGCTGAGGCAGGTGATCCCTTAAAGGAGATCTAAGTGGTGTCACAGTATGCTTGAGACATCAGAAGAGCTTGACAATGACAGAGGCAGTAATGGAAAGGAAAAAAAAAAAGAAGGCTTATAAAATCTATGACAGTGGGCTAAGAGGAGGTGGATGGTCAAGGCAAATTTTGTCAGGAAGGAAATATAATAACCATTTGGCTTTATATAGGTATAATAATATCAACATTATTTATTCTTTTTGCCTTTTTTATTCAACTGCTGAAATTCAGGAGATGAATGGTTATAAAACAAAATGTGTTTGTTTTTCACATTAATAATCAAAACATAAAATTATAGATAACTGATGTTTGGGAGGAGAAAGTGGAGACAGAGTAAGGTTACAAGATAAAGTGGGAAAGCAAATACCATCTCTATTAATGGCACAAGAAATAGAGGGTTAAGTAAATTATTCAATTTTACCTGGTTACCAAAGAGAAATGAAAATAGCAAGATGACTATATTGAAAGGAAGGGCGAATGAAAAGTAATGATGGTGTAAATGACCTATCTTGTAATATGAGAGCAGGAAATCAAATGATATGTTAAAAACTAGATAAATCAAGAGAAACCATAGAATCATATTATTTAAAGAAATGTAAGGAGCTACCTGGAGGACTTTTTTTAAAGCTGTTAAGAAGTAGTTGACCTTAAGGATCAATACCAAAATTAGCAAGGAGTTAGGCAGAGAATGATTACTTTTACTTATAAGCTTTCACACTATTTGTATTCCTAAACATTTATATATGCAAAATATTTTTAAATTTTAAAAGCTTCTTGTTATATGTTTATAGAAATTTTCTATGGCCATAAAAGTATACTTCTGAAATACATACAGTCAGTCTTGTTGTTCTGCACCTTAAGCTGTTGAATCCATATCCATTCCCACAAATCGTTGATAAAAGTGCCTGTTTCATCTTCTGCCCTGTGTTAAAAAAAATGTGTATTATAAAAATTTTTACCTTTATTAATGGTAAAATAAATATTCTTAGTGATTTATGTGCATTTCTTTATGAATGAAATTAGCTCATATTCATAAGTTTTTCCTGTGATGTGCATGCATATTCATATTTCCTTGATATATGTTTGAGTTATTAGCTATTTTCTTATTTATATATATGTATGTGTATATATATATATATATATATATATATATATATATATATCCATATAAACACCAGCACGAACTAGTTTATATATCACAGCTTTATAATGTGTTTACATGTTTTAACATCTGATGGGGCTTTTCCCATTTAATATTCATATTTCTATCTCCCTATACCCATTCACCTCAAATCCTATCTGTTTTTACATGTTTATTCTTTCTCTAGATCACCTTTCAAGTGTTAGAAAAAATGTTTGCAGTTTTATTGTTTGTTTGCTTTTGGAGGGGAAGAGTCTTATGTTGGACTTAGAAATGAATATGGGAGAATTGCCATCTTTGCAATGTTGAGTTTGCCTATCCAAGAATAAAGTATTTGGGCCTTTTATTCATTTGAGGTTATAGTATAGAATTTTTACATCAATACTCATAAGCAGGATTGGCCCCTAGGTTTTATTTGTTTGTTTTGTGGTTATATCTTTATCAGATTTCATTTCAATGATATGTTGAATATTTTTTAAAAGCTTGGAGTTTTAAAGTTTTGTGTAATCTTCATAAGTTCTGGATCAGTTTAAATAATAGTAGAAACATTCCACAGGAATTTGGTTGGTACTACCTTTGAAATCATATAAGCATGACATTTTACAACTTTCTCAATTCTCTCTACTACAGTTGTGTTGTTTGTGTTTAATATTCCTTTTAAAGAAAATTGTCCTAAATTTTCAAATTTATGAACATAGAGTTGAAAATTGAGAATTATTTTAATTTTCCCTTTAATTATTTCTCCTATTAATATTTCTAACTTTATATTTTCTCTTTTTGTTTCTTAACTAGTTTATTAAATCATTTATTTTAACATTTCTTTTAAAGAACCACATGCTGGATTTATATATTAATTATACTGTATTTGTCCCTTCTAAATGTCATTAATTTCTGTCTTTATTAGTTTTTCCCATCTGTTTAATTAGATTTATTTCACTTATTTTATTTTTAGTTTCTTTAGTTCATTTAATTTATATTTTGATGTGAACTTAAGACTATAAATTTTCCTGTAGTGACAACTTTGACCTACATCATAGATTCTGTTTTTTTAGTGTATTTTAATCATTATTTTAGACATTCTATATTTTTGTTTTTGCTTTTCCTTAGATTCCAGATTTTAATTTGAAGATGTTTTTGAGGGGGGATCTTATTTTTTATTTGATGTTGTCATCAGAAAACAGGTATATATTAATTGTAAATTGTGGAATTCACTAAAGTTATAATTGGAGCCTACTATAGAGCAAATTTTGAATATATATCCAGAGGAATTTGAAAAGATAGTATATATTCTATTTTCAGGCTGTAGAGTTTAGTACATTCGTATACATCTAAAGTGCCTTACCATATGAATTATATTTTATACATATAACTCAACCTATAAATTCTTACCATTTTGGGATTACTTGATGAGCCATAGATTAAAAAATATAAAGAAAAGTCACCTATTTTTCTGATAAGTCTACTTTATTCTTCAAGTGTTTCTCTTCCATTTTTGCTTTATTTGTTGGGTGACAGATCTTTATTGTGAATTATATATGTAGTCTTGTCTTGTTTACTGATTTGGCCTTCGAATCAAACATGAATTTTACTATTATAAAAATCTCTCTATTCTTCTTGTTTAAATGTACCAGATTTAATTTCTAGACTCTCCGAGTTATTTTGTTATATGCATGGCTTTCATTTATAGCTTTCATTTATGGCTTTCATTTATAATGATTTTATGAAAATCATTTCAATAATTTTTTTGACATATTTGTCTTTTATTATGTATGTTTTTTTGAGAAAAAAAAAAAGGGAACTTCACCTAATTGTATACTCATTTACTCCTTGATTTTGCTCCTTTTCTTCCCAGATAAACTCGCCTTGCCAGCATAGAAGGCGAGTTGTGCAAAATGCTTTGTTTCTCTTTCCTTTGAGCTGAAACAGCTCTATTTAGTAATATTAAAGTTTCTGTTTTCTCTCCTCATGGACCCACACTAGTGATAGTTATCCAAATTTGAAAGTTGCTTTCCTCATGACCTTACAAGACCTCCAAGTTCAGTTCTCACAGAAAATTTAAAAAGTCAGCCCAGAAGTTTGCAAACTCAGAAACCCATGATTCAATATGTGACTTCTTCTCCAGCTCCCTTAACTTTGCTCAATTTCTTCTTCTCTTAAATATACTCACGCCTCTCAATCCTTAAAATATTTCAAAGGCTTCTCATTGCTTTCAGGATAATGCCCGAACTCCTTCACACAGCTTCTCATGCCTGTCCTGATATGAATTTGCTTTCATTTCTTACCTTGCCTCTGAAAACTTCTTGTATTCTATGCTACAGTCACACCAATATACATTTTAGCTCTATGATTAACTCATGAATCTTATTTGGATCTATATTTGAACAGTATATAAAGAAAAATATTTTTGAGAAATATGACTACTAACTGGATTTTTGATGATATTAAGAAATTATTTTTAAGGTTTGTAGATGTGATGATAGTATTATGGTTTTGTTTAAATAAAGAAATCCTATCCTTTAGTTATGCTGAGATAGTTAATGGAAAAGATGATATGTCTGGATTTGATTCAGAATAATCTGGAATGGGACAATAGATTAAACAAAGTTGTTTTGAGCTGATGATTGTTTAAGTTGGATGATGTGTGCATGGTATTCATTACACTAATCTCTTGACTCCTGTATATGTTTGAAACTTTCAATAATAAGAAATAAAGAAAATCACAGGTCTTGACTAATCCATCTGATTTAAGGTATTTTTCAGATCTTTTTTACTATCAAATAGGAACCATCTGGCAAAAAGGAATGAAAGCAATACTGGGCCAGTTTTTGCTTACTCTAGTATTTTCTGGAATATAGACGTGTTTTGTTTTGGCACACTGAGAACTGACAACCACTTTGATGGCACGTACTTTGATAGACTTCTGGATCTGTATGTGTTTTCTTAGTAAAACAAAGATAACAGAACTTTTATTCTGCCAACCATGGTTGGCTCTACTCTTGCATTAGGAACTAGCTTTATCACATATATCGAACCACCATAACATACTTTGCATTGTTATGAAAAACCCATTTTTCTTTCTGTTGACTTCATGGCCAGTGTCCTTTACTTCTGAGGAGCACCAAAGTGAATATGTTCTCTGGACAAAATGCTTTCATATTCATTCACATGAACAAAGTATGCATATGAAATGACTGTGCATATGTACACATACACACACAGATATATAGTTAACACTATAAACCAGGCTTTGGACTAGATTCTGAGGATATAACAATGAACCCTGTACTTACAGGTTAGAGTTTGGGAGGCTGAGTGAGATAGAAAGACATTAAAAACAAGTACAGAACAGTTCTTCATCCTGGCCCCACATTTGTAACTTCTCAAGAAACTCAAAAAATTATGTACCTGGGTTCCATCCAAAATCAAATGAATCAGAATTTCTGAAGATGGGACCAACTATAAGTATTTTTAAAATTTCCCCAGGTGATACTAACATGTAGCAAGTATTCAGGACACTGATAAATGACAAGTTTTGCAAGCCTTCTCCTGTGGCCAGATGAAAAGCTTTTCTTTGTCACCTTGCCTTCCATTGCTTTCTCTACTCCCAGAGCTGATAAGATGAAAAAAGGAGTTGTAAAGATAAGAGAAATGGCAGTTTGATGGTGCTTGGAATTTATTCACTTATTTATTCTGCAAACATTTATTAAGCACATGTTACGTGCCATGTGCTGGGCATTCTGGTAGTTGCTGAGTAATACAAAATTAATAATACATTGTTCCTGCTCTGTCTATTGGGAGAGACAGGTAAGTAATCTGATCACGACCCCTAACACTAAGTGCTGAGTTGTGAAGATTAATTTTAGATAGCCAGGTAAAAGTGAGGAAGTGGAATGGCTTTATTCAAACAGAGGAAAGAAGTCTCCCTTTCTCTTTTTCCACTAAACTCATTTGTGGAAGAAAAATGGGTAACTTGTCCTATGATATTTTTATTTTAATCTTCTAATTTTAAACTATTTATTTCCACTGTCCCTGTACTTCCTGTAAGCTTCAAGTTACATCTAAAGACTTGATCAGATTCTGGTTCAAGTTTTAGCAGGAATACTTCATAGATAGTTTTGAGTACTTTCATCAAGAGACCAAAGCTATCTGTTTGTCCCTCTTTTTTGGATTTTAGTGACCATTTCTGATCATTGCCTAAATCTGGTATTCCATCTAGGACTCCAAAATGGTGATCTTCTATTATTCCTTCTTAATTTATTTGCTGTAATATTTCTGTGAAAAGACATTTCGTATGATCAGCTCTTTTAGTTATGCTGCAGTACAGTGCATGTAGGAAAATCAAGATAAATGCTTGATTATTATCAGTTTTCAAAATAATGAATTGGTTAATATCATTTAAAGGTGACTGATGAAGCATTTGTTTTACTATTTTTATGAACTCATGCTTTTAAATACTTCATGTTTTCAATGCATTACAGCTATTCTCTCTTTTTTTTTTTTCCTCAAATCTTTCCAACTTTAGTCAGTGAGAACCACTTCAGGGTGGCTACAAAGAAATTGAAGACATGACCAGAGTCATCTCTGATCGTTTCTTTGTTTCTGGTATGATAAAATGTAACCAATTTATCTTGTACCGTTCCTGATCCACAACCGGAATAAACCAGTCTTTTCAAGTACGTCAGTAGGAAATGGTGTATGGTGACACATTGTGCAGTCTTTTGCCTGTATTCATATAAAATGGAGAAGATGGCTGTGCTTTTCTGGGAATGAATGAGAGGAATGGGTGCTTCCACATAGCTATGGAGTGTATGGTGCTCTGTCAGGAAATGGTGCCTTAGAGACAAGGATTCTCCCCTAAACTTTCTCATTAAAATTTTAGGCAAATATCTGTAGACTATGTCACCTTTCTCCCATGGTGTATCTCGGATGGTGAAGAAAAGCCACGTGATACTAGCAGGCAATTATTTTATAAAGTCCTATCACTACCTGTCATGGAATGCTGTATCTGTCAAGGTATTGATATAATAATGATCAGAAAATGTTTATTGAATAGTCACTGTGTTAGGTATAGGGGATTCAAACGTGACTAAGACTTTACGTCACCTTGTCCTTCAGCTCATTTAAATAGTGCTAAATGCTACTGTGGGAGCTCAGAGAAAGGAATGAAACATTCTGCCAAGTGAAAGAGAGCATTCTACGAAGAGAAAGAAGTTTTTGAGTAAAGATCTGGACAAGAGTAAAACTTTGGTGTGGAGGGGCTGGGGATGGAGAAGAGGAGGTAAGATATTATTTAAAACAACTAGAACAGCAGTAGTAAGACCTAAGAATTTCAAAAGGGTGGCTGATCCATGTGGTTGCTGTATAAAGTGCCTCATTGGAAGTCTGAATATGATGCTGAGAAGACACATGGGTCAGTTTGTTAAGACAGGGAGACCAATTCCAAAGATATTATCTAAACTTAGGTAATTACAGTGAGAAATAAATGGAGAAGCAGATTGCTGAGACACTGTAGAGATAAAGCAGCCATCTTGGTGAGTGAATGTGAGGGAGGATTTAAAGATTTACAGATGATAAAGTAATTTTGCTTATGATGACTGATATTACTTGGTTGATAATGGGCTTAGACCATACCAGGGTAGTTAAAGCTCAAAAAATGACCCAGTAGGATAAAAATATTAAATAACTTACAAAATCAAGCACCATAAAGAAATCAAATAGACAAGCTCAGAGAGATTCACTAATAAATGAGTTATTTAGCAGAAGTGAGGTTAATTGACTTGCTCAACACTTCATTCATCTATTCAGTTATATGAATTAATTATCACATTCATTCATTCACATTCTTTCTGTCCAGGATCATCTTCTCAGCATAGTATTCAAACATACACCCAGGTACTTTAAACTGCAAACACACAGATCCACTACCCTTTCCACTTTGAAGTCACTGTAATGTTCATGGTACCTTGCTATGTGCAAGAAACAGAAAAATAAAACTTGGTCCTGCCCTTGGAGCTGTTACAATATAGTGGTAAATTACAGCTAGCAGGTGATATAAAGTTGGGATAAGAAGCCAGAACTCCCAATCTAGTGTTGGTTTTGTCACAACACCTCTCACTCTTTGGTTCCATATTTTATACCAAAGATAACATGGTATTTTCCCACTTTTGCTACATGTTGACATTATAATTGATCATGAATAGTCTCTGTGCTTGGGAGTTACCACTTCAGAACACTCATGTGAGTGTGTTTATGATTCTGAGCATATTTATGATCACCTCTGTCCAAAACAAACGTTAAGGATTCAAAATCCCTCTTCAGTATAGTATGACTGTTCCCCTCTTACAGGTCAGGCCTTAAGTAAAAGGCATGCTTCTACCACTAGTGGAGTAGATGTATCTAACTTTTACCCTGGTCCTATGTATTAGATTAGTAAATGACAACTTCTTTAAACATTAAGTGTTTATTAAATAAGCATAAATTCATTCATTTCCATCAAACACTAAATTTAAATAATTTACTTCTTAATGCATGTCTGTAAATAGAGCAATTCACAAATTAAGTCTGCATTTAAATGGATTATTTGTCCTTTCACTCTTTTTTTTGTATTCATCTTCCTTAATTTAGTCTCAAAACGCCCCCAGGTGGTTGAAGTTGACTCTTGCTTATCTGACATCAAAGTTCTTGAGTGCTTGGTCCTCCGCAGCAGGGTTTATTTTTTTTACTTTAAGATATCTTCTCTAACTATCTCCCACTGACAAAAAAGAGAAACCCATCTTCTTTTGTCTTTTGCACAGATTTCCGACTGCTGTTGGTATCCTATTTATAAACTTTCTGTTCAGGATCAGTTCTAACTTTTTTCCCCTGAGAAGACACCTAAAGGACTTCAAAGATCTTCTGTTTTGCTTTTATACTTTTCCTATATAAGGAATTATTCATAACTCTTTCTGCCAGGCATTCAACTCATTTTGAACACAATGCTTATAAACCAATTAACAGTTTCTCACTGAACTGTCCCTTTAGAAGGGGCTTCAGGAAGGAAACATCAGGTATCTCATCTTTCTTAAAGAGATGATTGCACAAAAATGTGAGAATTTTAATAAAGTATTCTCACCAAGAAGTTCTGGTTTCTAGAAATGTGCTCATCTAATTGTGTTGGAAAAATTTGCAAAACTTTGCTTTACCAACTTGACTGTGGTTTAAAAAAAGAGTTAATGAATTTTTAGAATTTGAAGAGATGGTAGAGGTTTGACAGCTCCAATCTCTCATTCTTCAGGTGATTGCACTGAGGCCCACAGAAAGGTGGGAACTGCTAGATTCTGCAGGTTTCAGGAGGGCTGGCTTAGGCCTGGACTTCCTGCTCCTGCTGCTCTCTCTATTCATTACATTCTTCATCATCAGTCTAAAAGTCACTTCCTCTCCAGGTTCTCTCTGGCCTCTTCTTATTTCTTCAAGCCCAATTGTATAGTCAGGATGATTACACAGGACTTTATAAGTACTAAAAAGGTAGTTCTTATCTTTTCAAGACTGAATAATCCTGGTGGACAGGACAATTTATCTCTTATCCCTAACATTTTTTTTTTTTTTAGCCTGTACTGTGCCCTCAATAAAAATTCATTAAATAAAAAAAACTCCTGCCTGCCTGTTAGTGTGACCTGTTCTTGCTTACTAAGTAATGCAAGGAATCCAATCTTACAGAATATTTTAGAATAATTTCTTCAGAGGAAACACAGTTTGACTTAAATTGGGTCCTTAGATTTAGTCTTACTTATTTTAACTTAAAATTTGTTTATAAGAGGGCATATGCCAATGTTGTTGGTGAAAAAATGAAGAGGAAGACAAACTCAGTGTCATCAACTTTTAAATAACATAGGGTTCTTAAAACATAAACATGCTTAGTTAAATAATTGAAATGAAGGATTTGAAAGCATAAAACCCATAAACAACAAGATATTTGTACTGCCAGTTCCAAACTGTTTGAGAACGATGTTATTCTGAAAGTTTAACAAATAAATATAACAATTGAAAATTAACCTGCATTTTTCCATGAACCTTCTTAGACATGCTTATTAAATGTTTTTAATTTTTAATTGTAATGTAACTTTGGGTAATTTAAGTGGTTTCAGAGATGAGTTTGAGGAATTTCTTTCTTAAAAAATGTATTTAAATACAATCAATTTACCAGTTCAATTATTTTTCCACCAATGTTTTAAACTAATTTATCTTAAATAAAGTGTTACAATATACCCCTTAGGAAATTGACAGTAACACATTCATAGTAGGGGACTTTAACACCCCACTTTCACCAATGGACAGATCATCCAAAATGAAAATAAATAAGGAAACACAAGCTTTAAATGACACATTAAATAAGATGGACTTAATTGATATTTATAGGACACTCCATCCAAAACAACAGAATACACATTTTTCTCAAGTGCTCATGGAACATTCTCCATGATAGATCATATCCTGGGTCACAAATCAAGCCTTGGTAAATTTAAGAAAATTGAAATTGTATAAAGTATCTTTTCCGACTACAACGCCATGAGACTAGATATCAATTACAGGAAAAGATCTTTAAAAAATACAAACACATGGAGGCTAAACAATACACTACTTAATAATGAAGTGATCATTGAAGAAATCAAAGAGGAAATAAAAAAATACCTGGAAAAAAATGACAATGGAGACACAACAACCCAAAACCTATGGGATGCAGCAAAAGCAGTTCTAAGGGGGAAGTTTACAGCAATATAAGCCCACCTTAAGAAGCAGGAAACATCTCGAATAAACAACCTAACCTTACACCTCAAGCAATTAGAGAAAGAAGAACAAAAACACCCCAAAGCTAGCAGAAGAAAAGAAATCATAAAAATCAGATCAGAAATAAATGAAAAAGAAATGAAGGAAACAATAACAAAGATCAATAAAACTAAAAGCTGGCTCTTTGAGAAGGTAAACAAAATATATAAACCACTAGCCAGACTCATCAAGAAAAAAAGGGAGAAGACTCAAATCAATAGAATTAGAAATGAAACAAGAGAAGTAACAACTGACACTGCAGAAATAAAAAAGATCATGAGAGATTACTACAAGGAACTCTATGCCAATAAAATGGACAACATTGAAGAAATGGACAAACTCTTATAAATGCACAACCTGCCAAGACTGAATCAGGAAGAAATAGAAAATATGAACAGACCAATCACAAGCACTGAAATTGAAACTGTGATTAAAAATCTTCTAACAAACAAAAGCCCAGGACCAGATAGCTTCACAGGTGAATTCTATCAAACATTTAGAGAAGAGCAAACACCTATCCTTCTCAAACAATTCTAAAATATAGCAGAGGGAGGAACACTCCCAAATTCCTTCTATGAAGCCACTGTCACCTTGATACCAAAACCAGACATGGATGTCACAAAGAAAGAAAACTACAGGCCAATATCACTGATGAACATAGATGCAAAAATCCTCAACAAAATACTAGCAAACAGAATCCAAGAGCACATTAAAAGGATCATACACCATGATCAAGTGGGGTTTATTCCAGGAATGCAAGGATTCTTCAATATACACAAATTCATCAATGTGAGAAACCATATTAACAAATTGAAGTAGAAAAACCATATAATCATCTCAATAGATGCAGAGAAAGCTTTCAACAAAATTCAACACACATTTATGATAAAAACCCTGCAAAAGTAGGCATAGAGGGAACTTCCCTCAACATAATAAAGGCCATATATGGCAAGCCCACAGCCAACATCATCCTCAATGGTGAAAAACCGAAAGCATTTCCACTAAGATCAGGAACAAGACAAGGTTGCCCACTCTCACCACTGTTATACAGCATAATTTTGGAAGTTTTAGCCACAGCAATCAGAGAAGAAAAGGAAATAAAAGGAATCCAAACCGGAAAAGAAGAAGTAAAGCTGTCACTGTTTGCAGATGACATGATACTATACATAGAGAATCCTAAAGATGCTACCAGAAAACTACTAGAGCTAATCAATGAATTTGGGAAAGTAGCAGGATACAAAATTAATGCACAGAAATCTCTGGCATTCCTATATACTAATGATGAAAAATCTGAAATTGAAATCAAGAAAACACTCCCATTTACCATTGCAACAAAAAGAATAAAATATCTAGGAATAAACCTGCCTAAGGAGACGAAAGACCTGTATACAGAAAATTATAAGACACTGATGAAAGAAATTAAAGATGACACATATAGATGGAGAGATATACCATGTTCTTGGATTGCAAGAATCAACATTGTGAAAATGACACTACTACCCAAAGCAATCTACAGATTCAATGCAATCCCTATCAAAGTACCACTGGCATTTTTCACAGAACTAGAACAAAATATTTCGCAATTTGTATGGAAACACATAAGACCCCGAATAGCAAAAGCAATCTTGAGAACGAAAAAAGGAGCTGGAGGCATCAGGCTCCATGACTTCAGATGATACTACGAAGCTACAGTAATCAAGACAGTATGGTACTGGCACAAAAACAGAAAGATAGATCAATGGAATAGGTTAGAAAGCCCAGAGATAAACCCACGCACATATGGACACCTTATCTTTGATAAAGGTGGCAGGAATGTACAGTGGAGAAAGGACAGCCTCTTCAATAAGTGGTGCTGGGAAAACTGGACAGATACATGTAAAAGTATGAGATTAGATCACTCCCTAACACCATACACAAAAATAAGCTCAAAATGGATTAAAGACCTACATGTAAGCCCAGAAACTATGAAACTCTTAGAGGAAAACATAGGAAGAACACTCTATAACATAAATCACAGCAAGATCCATTCTGACCCACCTCCTAGAGTAATGGAAATGAAAACAAAAATAAACATATGGGACCTAATGAAACTTCAAAGTTTTTGCACCAGAAAGGAAACCATAAACAAGACCAAAAGACAACCCTCAGAATGGGAGAAAATATTTGCAAATGAAGCAACTGACAAAGGATTAATCTCCAAAGTTTACAAGCCGCTCATGCATCTCAGTAACAAAAAAACAAACAACCCAATGCAAAAATGGGCAGAAAACCTAAATAGACATTTCTCCAAAGAAGATATACAGAGTGCCAACAAACACATGAAAGAATGCTCAACATTGTTAATCATTAGAGAAATGCAAATCAAAACTACAATGAGATATCATCTCACACCAGTCAGAATGGCCATCATTAAAAAATCTAGAAACAATAAATGCTGGAAAGGGTGTGGAGAAAAGGGAACACTCTTGCACTGCTGGTGGGAATGTGAATTGGTTCTGCCACTATGGAGAACAGTATGGAGGTTCCTTAAAAAACTACAAATAGAACTACCATATGACCCAGCAATCCCACTACTGGGCATATACCCTGAGAAAACCAAAATTCAAAAAGAGTCATGTACGAAAATGTTCATTGCAGCTCTACTTACAATAGCCCGGAGATGGAAACAACCTAAGTGCCCATCATTGGATGAATGGATAAAGAAGATGTGGCACATATATACAATGGAATATTACTCAGCCATAAAAAGAAACAAAATTGAGCTATTTGTAATGAGGTGGATAGACCTAGAGTCGGTCATGCAGAGCGAAGTAAGTCAGAAAGAAAAAGACAAATACCGTATGCTAACACATATATATGGAATTTAAGAAGAAAAAAAAAAGTCATGAAGAACCTAGGGGTAAGACAGGAATAAAGACACAGACCTACTGGAGAACGGACTTGAGGATATGGGGAGGGGGAATGGTGAGCTGTGACAGGGCGAGAGAGATTCATGGACATATACACACTAACAAACGTAAGGTAGATAGCTAGTGGGAAGCAGCTGCATGGCACAGGGATATCGGCTCGGTGCTTTGTGACCGCCTGTAGGGGTGGGATAGGGAGGGTGAGAGGGAGGGAGATGCAAGAGGGAAGAGATACGGGAACATATGTATATTTATAACTGATTCAGTTTGTTATAAAGCAGAAACTAACACACCATTGTAAAGCAATTATATCCCAATAAGGATGTTAAAAAAAAAATACCCCTTAAATACCAGATATAGGGGAACTAAAGGTAATTGCCTGATTCCCCAAATAATATTTTTAAATTGACTAAAAATACAAAAATTACCACCCAAAACCTAGGGAATATTTTCAAAACTAAATTACTAATTAAAATTTTAGAAGTTGATATTTAATTTAGGGAAAAGCTATTTGATGGTACTCATGCCTCAAATACAAATATTCTCAAATTCAAACACATCTTTTCTTCTAAAGGGCCATCTTTGACTTCTTTGTCAAATCCCTTATTATTTCATGACTACATACACTTATAAAAAGTCTGTCTTTTCTAGCCCTCCATTTTCCATAGATACTACACTGTATGTCTTTTCATCATAATTTATAGACACTTGATAATCTTTTCTTTGTGAAATGATGGTGATGGGAGATACTGTTTTTTAATGTCCTTACTTGAAATAATATTTTGCCCCTTGGAGAGTTTCTGACTCATGAAATCCCAAAGTAAAGGAATTACTGATTTGCAAATATGGATGTTAAATTTGGATTTCTTGTACAATGATTATATTAAAAGTGCAGTTTATTCCTTTCTTCAAAAAATCTGTGCAATTTTGTAAATGTTCATATGGTAGAAATAGGTCTTAGTTTGTGGTTTGCATGTAAATGTACAAAGCTTGATCACAGACATAACACTTTTACTTATGGATATTTTTAGGAAGATATTGCAATCAAAACCATGTCCTAATGTTCCCAGTGGTTTCCAAATCCCGTGTCCCTAATAGCATTTAGTCAGGTCAGCAAACAGATCTTAGAGTGAGCCCATGAGATATCTGAACCTGTCTCCATGGATTCAGTGTGTTATGCTTAAGAGCAGATGACCATTTAAGATCCCCACCCAATCCTAGAACAGGGTTATGGATTCCACTCAGTTAATTACGCCACAGTTATGCCCAACCAAATGATTATTGAGGACCTTCTGTGTTCAGCATTTATGGGAAACAGAAGAATGAATGAAGATATTGTAATCCTCTCAAAATGTTTTCAGTTGCTTAGAGTTGATTACATACATGTGGATAAGTTTGATGTACTATTGCACTTTGGGGGAATAAATGAGGAATTAAAGGAAAGAAGAAGCAGAAAAATTTCATCAAGGTGGGGCCATCTGAGTTAAACCTTAAAGGCTTAACTTGTTTTTTTCCAGCTGTCAATGTCCTGGATGAAATAAAATTTGATCTTGGTTTGTCCTTGTTAAATAAGATAATAAATAGTTAAAATTGTTGCATTAGTAAAATGCATTATAAATAACATTGTTCAGCTATTTTCAGACAGTACTAAATACAGATTGGAGATGATATAAACAGTTAAAACATGGTCAAGGTTATTCTTATAACCTTAAAAAGAAATAAAGTATGGTAAATGGGAATAAGAATAGATTACCTATTAAAAATGGTATGTTGGGCTTCCTTGGTGGCGCAGTGGTTGAGAGTCCGCCTGCCGATGCAGGGGACACGGGTTCGTACCCCGGTCTGGGAAGATCCCACATGCTGTGGAGCGGCTGGGCCCGTGAGCCATGGCCGCTGAGTCTGCGCGTCCGTAGCCTGTGCTCTGCAACGGGAGAGGCCACAACAGTGAGAGGCCCGCGTACCTGAAAAAAAAAAAAAAAAAAAAAAAAAAGAAAAGGTATGTTATTATATCAATAATAATTAATTTGTCTATTTCTTAATAATCATAACAAAACATGTTTTTCAGAGACTTACTGAATCAGAAAAATGTACCGACAACATATTCTATCTAATCATTTAAATTGGTGATAAACCTTGAAATAAAAATAAATAAAGATTGCTTCTGAATGGAAAATGATTAAAACCAGCAGTATTTATTGATATTTTGTGCAATAAAAGAAAATGAAAGATGCAATTACTTCAGCTACTTTCTCAGTTAAAGCAGTTTTTAAGGAAAACTTCTTAGAGCAATGGCTAAACTGGCTCCCACATGAGATGACTTTTTTATGACATTTTCAATGTACCTTCAGTGCATGTACTCCTAGTCTAAACTATTAGCCTGAACTACTTTTCTTTTACCCACTTCAGATAGCATTTTTCTTAAAGAAATAAACACATATAGCACAAGTGGAAAATAAAACCACTTTCTATTTTGCTATTTATAGGAGGTTGAACTTCTTTGGATTGCTGGATCTATAGATTTTTCAGAACGTGTGTTTCAGAGTGAGGTCAAGTGGTATTACTTTTCTCTCAAATTACCAGCCAACTGAAAAAAAAATCATTAGTTCAAAATTTCGAATTCCACCTATATTGTAAGTTATACAAGAGCACTTTGCTTTTCTCACTTTTTTTGTCATTGTCTATGTGAGATGGACAACAACTGATTACTAGGGCTGAATTGTCAGCTTTATGGATTACCTGCTATACAAAGAACCTCCTCTGCCCAGCAAAATGTGTAACATTTTTAAATACAACCAACAACAGGTGTGTGATAAAGAATTTAAAAGGAGACTGCAAAAGGTCAGAAAAATTATTTGACTCTACTACAACATGAAGTTCTTTCTTGGGTCTCTTTCTTATTTTCACATTTCCTGAAGAAAGCTAATGCTGATTTAGCATTAGTGCATAAAATAAATAATGGTAACAGCTGCCATTTATTGAATACATGATACTCTGCCGAGTCTCTGTGCTAGACACATCTGTTTGTTCAGTCTGTAAATATTTATGGAGTACCCAGTATATATCTCGTAGTACAGAAGGAATTAGAAAAAGGAAAGTGACCATTGCCCTCAAGGAACTTATAATAAAAAAAAATATTGAAAGAGATGTGTTTAAAGCAATGATAAAGATATGTTATGGGAATTATGAAAAAACAGATTAGCTTTCGGTAAAGTTTTTGTTTTCTGGAGGAGTTGAGGATTGAGCTGAATATTAAAGGATAGTTAGAAGACTTTCACATAAAGATCAATCCAAATGACATTCTAGACAGAGAAGTTGTGTGAACAAAAGTACTGATGGGAAAACTGTATGTGTTTAGGGAGCTACTGAGATTTTGACATTGAGGAGGTTGGGACTGGCAAAAGTTATGGCTGGGGGGAAGTTATGTAGACTTAAAATCATGAAAGAACTGGTGTGATATGTTAAGATATTTAAGCTTTATCCTATAGCTTTGAGAAGCCTATAAAGAGTTTCAAAAGTTCTGCATAGCTTATATACATATGTTACATACGTGTTCAAGTGAAGTTTATATTTATGTGGATGTGTTACCTAGGGCTGCAGAAACAAATTACCATAGACTGGGCAGCTTAAACAATAGAAATTTATTTTTTTCACATTTTTGGAAGCTGGTAAGTCCAAGATCAAGTTGCTGGTAAGGTAAGTTCCATTCTGAGGTCTCTGCCCTTGGCTTTTATGTAGTCACTATGTCACTGTGTGCTCACAGGAAACAGTCACTCAAGTCCAGGAAGTGCAGAGAGTTCCAGGCAGGATAAATCAAGGAGAAATATGCCAACACACATAGTAATCAAATGGACAAAAATTAAAGACAAAGAAAAATTATTAAAAGCAAAAAGGGAAAAACAACAATAACATACAAGGGATCTCCCATAAGGTCAACAGATGATTTCTCAGCAGAAACACTACAAGCCAGAAGAGAGTGGCATGATATATTACTGTGATGAAAGGAAAGAACCTACAACCAAGTTTAGTTGACCTGGCAAGCATCTCATTCAGATTTGACAGAGAACTCAAAAGCTTTACAGACAAGCAAAACCTAAGAGAATTCAGCACCACAAAACCAGACCTACAACAAATGCAAAAGGAACTTCTCTAAGTGGGAAACACAAGAGAAGAAAAGGACCTACAAAAACAAACCCGAAAAATTAAGCAAATGGTAATAGGAACATACATATCAATAATTACCTTAAATGTGAATGGATTAACTACTCCAACCAAAAGACACAGGCTTGCTGAATGGATACAAAAACAAGGCCTATCTATATGCTGTCTACAGAGACTCACTTCAGACCTAGGGACACATACAGACTGAAAGTCGGGGGAAGGGCAAAGATATGCCATGCAAAAGGAAATAAAAAGAAAGCTGGAGTAGCAATACTCATATCAGATAAAACAGCTTTTAAAATAAAGAGTGCTACAATAGACAAGGAAGGACACTACATAATAATCAAGAGATCAAACCAAGAAGAAGATATAACAATTATAAATCTATATGCACCCAACATAGGAGCACCTCAATATATAAGTCAAATACTAACAGCTATAAAAGAGGAAATCAACAGTAACACAATATTAGAGGGAGACTTTAACACCCCACTTACACCAATGGACAGATCATCCAAAGAGAAAATTAATAAGTAAAAACAAGCTTTAAATGACACAATAGACCAAATAGATTTAATTGATATTTAAAGGACATTCCATCTGAAAACAGCAGATTACACTTTCTTCTCAAGTACACACAGAACATTCTCCAGGATAGATCACATCTTGGTCACAAATCAAGCCTCAGTAAATTCAAGAAAATTGAAATCATATCAAGCATCTTTTCTGACTACAAATCTAGGAGACTAGAAATAAATTACAAGGAAAATAATGTAAAAAAAATGAAAAACATGGAGACTAAACAATACATTACTAAATAGCCAAGAGATCAATGAAGAAATCAAAGAGGTTATAAAAAATTCCTAGAGACAAATGGCAATGAAAACACGATGATCCAAAACCAATGGGATGCAGCCAAAGCAGTTCTAAGAGGGAAGTTTATAGCAATAAAACCCTACCTCAAGAAACAAGAAAAATCTCAAATAAACAATCTAACTTTACCTAAAGCAACAAGGAAAAGAAGAACAAACAAAACCCAAAGAAATAGAAGGAAATAAATCATAAAGATCAGAGCAGAAATAAATGAAAAAGAAACAAAGAAAACAATAGCAAAGATCAATAAAACTAAAAGCTGGTTCTTTGAGAAGATAAACAAGATTGATGAACCTTTAGCCAGACTTATCAAGAAAAAGAGAGAGAGGACTCAAATCAATAAAATTAGAAATGAAAAAGGAGAAGTTACAACGGACACCACAGAAATACAAAGCATTGTAAGGGACTACTACAAGCAACTGTATGCCAATAAAATGGACCACCTGGAAGAAATAGATAAATTCTCAGAAGGTATAACCATCCAAGATTGAACCAGGAAGAAATAGAAAATATGAACACAGCAATCACAAGTAATGAAATTGAAACTGTGATTAAAAATCTTCCAACAAATGAAAGTCCAGGACCAGATGGTTTCACAGATGAATTCTGTTAAATATTGAGAAGAGCTAACAACCATCCTTCTCAAACACTTCCAAAAAATTGAAGAGGAAGGAATACTCCCAAAATTTTTCTATGAGGCCAAAATCACCCTGATACCAAAGCCAGAGAAAGATACTACAAAAAAAGAAAATTACAGGCCAAAATCACTGATGAATATAGATGCAAAAATCCTCAACAAAATACTAGCAAACAGAATCCAACAACACAGTGAAAAGACAATAGACCATGGTCAAGTGGGATTTATCCCAGGGATGCAGAGATTCTTCAATATATGCAAATGAATCAATGTGATACACCATAATAACAAATTGAAGAATAAAAGCCATATGATCATCTCAATAGATGCAGAAAAAATTTTGGACAAAATTCAACACCCATTTATGATAAAAATTCTCAGGAAAGTTGGCACAGAAGCAACCTACCTCAACATAATAAAGGTAATATATGACAAACCCTCAGCACACATGATTCTCAATGGTGTAAAACTAAAAGAATTTCCTCTAAGATCAAGAACAAGACAAGGATGTCCACTCTTGTCACTATTATTCAACATAGTTTTGGAAGTCCTAGCTGTGGCAATCAGAGAAGAAAAAGAAATAAATGGAATACAAATTGGAAGAGAAGAAGTAAAACTGTCACTGTTTGCAAATGACATGATACCATACATAGAGAATCCTACAGATGCCACCAGAAAACTACTAGAGCTAATCAATAATTTGGTAAAGTTGCAGGATACAAAATTAATGCACAGAAATCTCTTGCATTCCTATACACTAACAATGAAACATCAGAAAGCGAAATTAAGGATATGATCCTATTCACCATTGCAACAAAAAGAATAAAATATCTATGAATAAACCAACGTAAGGAGGTAAAACACCTGTATTCAGAAAACTATAAGAGACTAATGAAAGAAATCAAAGATGACACAAACAGATGGAAAAATATACCATGTTCTCGGATTGGAAGAATCAATATGTGAAAAAGACTATACTACCCAAAGCAATCTACAGATTCAATGTATCAAATTACCAATGGCATTTTTTACAGAACTAGACCAAAAAATCTTAAAATTTCTATGGAGACACAAAAGATCCTGAATAGCCAAAGCAATCTTGAGGGAGAAAAAGTGGAGCTGGAGGAATCAGACTCCTTGACTTCAGACTATACTACAAAGCTACAGTAATCAAGACAATATCGTACTGGACAAAAACAGAAATATAAGTCATTGGAACAGGACAGAAAGCCCAGAGATAAAGCCACACACCTATAGTCAACTAATCTATGACAAAGGAAACAAGGATATACAATGGAAAGAAGACAGTCCCTTCAATAAGTGGTGCTAGGAAAGCTGCTCAGCTACATGTAAAAGAATGAAATTAGAACACTCCCTAACATCATACACAAAAATAAACTCAAAATGGATTAAAGATCTAAATGCGAGACTGGACAGTATAAAACTCTTAGAAGAAAACATAGGAAGAACACTCTTTTACATAAATCACAGCAAGATCTTTTTTAGCCCACCTCCTAGAGTAATGGAAATAAAAAAAATAAACAAATGGGAACTAATGAAACTTAAAACCTTGTGTACAGCAAACGAAACTATAAACAAGACAAAAAGATAACTCTCAGAATGGGAGAAAATATTTGCAAACAAATCAATGGACAAAGGATTAAACTCCAAAATATGTAAACAACTCATGCAGCTCAATATTAAAAAAATACAAACAACCCAATCAATAAATGGGCAGAAGATCTAAATAGACATTTCTCCAAAGAAGACATACAGATGGCCAAGAGGCACATGAAAAGATGCTCAACATCACTAATTATTAGAGAAATGCAAATCAAAACTACAATGAGGTATCACCTCACACCAGTTAGAATGGGCATCATCAGAAAATCTACAAACAACAAATGCTGGAGAGGGTGTGGAGAAAAGGGAACCCTCTTGCACTGTTGGTGCAAATGTAAATTGATGCAGCCACTGTGGAGAATAGTATGGAGGTTCCTAAAAACACTAAAAGTATAACTACCATATGACCCAGTAATCCCACTATTGGGCATATACCCAGAGAAAACCATAATTCAAAAAGACACATGCACCCCAATGTTCATAGCAACACTATTTACAGTAACCAGGACATGGAAGCAACCTACATGCCCACTGACAGATGAATGAATAAAGAAGATGTGGCACATACATACAATGGTATATTACTCAGCCATAAAAGGGAACAAAATTTGGTCATTTGTGGAGACATGGATGGGCCTAGAATCTGTCTTACAGAGTGAATTAAGTCAGAAAGAGAAAAACAAGTATCGTATATTAGCCCATATATGTGCAATCTAGAAAATGGTACAGATGAACCGGTTTGCAAAGCAGAAATAGAGACACAGATGTAGACAAAAAAATGTATGGACAGCCAGGTGGGGGGAAAGCGGGAGGGAGATGGTGGTGGGATGAACTGGGAGGTTGGGATTGACATATATACACTAAATATGTATAAAATAGATTACTAATAAGAACCTGCTGCATAAAAAATAAAATAAAATTCAAATAAAAAAATTACTAATGTAAAAGATTAAGGAACACTTACAGCTTAAAAAGTTATCTTTCATTATCATATACAAATAATATAAAAGAGAGAATCAGTCTTTCACTTCTACAGTCAAATATTAAATAATTAAAACAGGAAAGTGAAGAGAAGTGGATGATGAAGTCTAAAGAGCTGGATTGTGATCACCCAGTTTTTGAACATAGCATCTGTTATTTCATATATTTCTATAAATTTATTTGTGAAATAAACTCAGACAAATGTGAATCTACAGGGAAAAAAATGACATAACCACTTTAGAATAGTGTGATTGCCAATTTTTTTTCCTTGTAAAAGTGATTTCTGAGGTTAAAAGGAAAAGAAATCTAGCATCTGTAAGCATTTTACAGTTATAACATTTTTACAGGCAAGTTAAAGAACTGTTTGAAGAATTTCCACGTGACTGGTATTTATTAAACCTAAAAGTTAAAATTAATTTCTTCAGTTTTATTGCAGTACAAACATTTTGTATTGTTTGTCTGTTTGTCAGTATAATTTTATAAAATATCTAGAAATGATAAATGTGTTTGTGATGAACTGCTACTGAAGGAAAGTCAAAGGGACTTTGGTTTCTGTCATATATAAATTATGGCATTCCGGATTACAAGGAGGGTTATCTTTCTCTACACATCTCTCTTGAGATAGAATCTGGGACATTCTAGCCATCTGTGGTTAGTTGAAAGTATAGATTATGTTTTAGCTTTCTGAATCTCTTTGCTAGAGACAAATTAAATTGTGCATTTTTATAAGAACAGTTTATTTTCATCCCTAAGTTGTTGAAGTGGTACAAGTTGAGAAGAGGTACAATAAGATAAAAAAATGAATAGTAAAACCTCCAAGTTATTATCCAATTGCATCCTTAAGGAATTAATCACCATTGCATTTAAGAAAGATTAATGGTACACCTCCTAAGTTACAAGTACTGGCATTCTATTTCCCCTGCATAGTCTAGGGTGTCAATGGTGAGTCCTATAACAGAAGGATGCTCCAGGTGCTATGTGAACCACACAAGACAGTGGCTCTATCTCTCCTGGGAGAATGGCAGAGATGGGATATCCTCACAGAAACCAAACACATGCAAAAGAAGTGATGCTAGACTCAGTAGAGTGGGAAGATATAGTCTGAATTTTTTCGTATGCATAGATGCAAAAATCTAAACAAGAGCAAAATATTAGTGAATTGAATGCAGTAATCCATAGAAAAGATAACACATCATGATCACTTTGGATTTATTCTAGAAATGCAAGTCTGGTGTAACATTTTCAAATCAATCAAAATATTTCAAAATAAATGAGAAAAATCATATGCATTAGTAGATGCAGAAAAAGATTTGACCAAATTCAACATCTAATAGTGATTTTTAAAAACTCTTGGAAATAAAAGGGAATGTCTTTAATGGGATAAGGAGTTACTGAAAATAAAAATATATGCAAAAAAGCAAAATCGTACTTGGTGGTAAATTATTGAAACTCTTTGCTGTGAAATAAAGAGTGACAAAAGAATGCCCACTCTAACCATTCATATTTAGCATTACACTGGACATCATAGCCATTACAGGAAGGAATAAAAACTGTTCTTATTTACAGATAACTTGATTGAACTATAGAAAATATAAAACAATATAACTGTAGATTGTTTTAATCAATTAGAATTAGTTTAGCAATTCCAGAAAGTCAAATATACAAAGTCAATTTTTTTTCTCTATACCATCAGGGACAACAAACATATAGAAAGTGAAATTTTAAAGGCACATTACTTAAAATTGTTTTTAAAACTTCCAATATTTCAGAATAAATCTAATTGAAGATGTGGAAAATCTCTACACTAAAACCTGCAAAATCTGTTCATGAATTTGAATACCTACTATTAAGATACAATTTCTGTCCAAATTAATCTATAGATTAAATGCAATCCTAATCAAAACCCTATTAATTTTTAAAAATAAAAACTGACAATCTTATTTTAAAATTCAATATGGAAATAAGAAGGAATAAGAATATACAAACACTCGAAACAAACAAAAAATTGGTAGGTGTACACCACTAGATATCAAGGCTCATTATAAAGTTACAATAATTAAGACAATGTGTGTGGTGCAAGGATAAATCAACAGACTGAAGAAACTGAATATGGAATCCAGAAATCGATTTATATATATATATATATATATATATATATATATATATATATATATATATATATATGTGGTCAATTGGTTCATAATAAAAGTAATACTACAGTTCAGGAGGAAAATAATAGTCTGTTTAAATTATGTGCAATAAATTGGATCTCCATTTAAAAAAAAAAAAAAAGAGCTCTAATCTTGACCCCTTACCTCACACCATACAAGAAATAAATTTCAATTATATTGGAGATCAAAAGGTGAAATTAATAAAACTTCTAGAAATAATCATAAGAGCATATTTTCATTATCTTGGAGAGCACAAAGCTTTCTTAAAGGTAACAGAAAATAATAACTACAGCAGGAAAATTTGGATTTTATTAAAAGTAAGAACTCATGTTTATTAACTGCATCATTTGGAGAGTGAAAAGAAAGTCACAGTGTGGAAGAAGGTATTTGAGAGATATATATTTTTACTACTGATGCATATGATTTTTTTCTCATTTATTAAATACTATATCTGACCTTCATTTCTAGAATAAACCCAATATGATCATGATATGTTATCCTTTCTGTGGATCACCACATATAATTTGCTAATATTTTGCTCTGGTTTAGATTTTTGCATCCATGCACATGAGAAAACTTAGACTATATTTTCTCACTCCATTGATTTGAGCATCGCTTCTTTTGCATGTTCTCTCTCCCTCTCTCTCTCTACGTATATATATATGACAAAGGACTACTATCCAGAATTTGTAAAGAATTCCTACAAATCAAATTAAAGGAAAAAAAAAAAAACACTGAAAACTCAACAGAGAAATGGAGATAAAGTTGAAATTACACTTTAGAAAAGAGGATATACAAATGAACAAAACACAATGGTTTTCAACTCATTAATCGCCAGAAAAATGCAAATTAAAACTGTGATCTCCCAGTACACAGCTACCAAACTGAGTTAAATAAATATACTGACAAATGTTGCCAAGGATGTGGAACATCTAGAACTGCCATGCATTGCTGATGGGAATGTAGGTTGATATAAGCACTTTGGAAAACATTATAAATCTACAATAATTAAAGCAAGGTCTTGAGCATATCTATTACATCTGATCATACATTACCTTGTGAACTAGTAATTCTACTCCGAAATATAAATATATACCCCTTAAAATCAAATATATATGTTTACCAAAAGACTTGTTCAAATATATTCATAATAGTGTTAATTCTAAAAGCCCCAAACTGAAACCACCCAAAAGTTCATCAACAGTAGAATGGACAAAAAAAATTGTAGCACATTGATACAACCAAATACTACAATAGAGATGAAAATGAACAGATTACATGGCACCCACCAACATGTTTAAATATTCCAAACATAATTTTGGGCACAAGAAGCCAAATACAAGTATCTACAGGGCATGATTTTATTTATATAAAGCTTAAAAACACATACAAAAATCTGTGGTGTTATTAGTTGGTATGGTGGTTAACCTTGGGAAGAAGTCACTGGGAAGAGACAGAACAGGGACAATTTCTTGATCTAGATGCTGATTACACAGTGTGTTCCCTTTGTAAAATGTATTAAACTCCACATGCATTCTCTGTGTGTAGGTTATTTTTCAATATAAATTTTACTCACATGAATATTACATACAGAAGTATTAGTCTGGGCATTTGGGAGAAGCAGACAGAAATATTTACACTTAATTATAAAAAAAATCCCACTATAGTCTGTTATAGTGGTCAATATTGTAAATAAATAATTATGTTGGCATAAAAGAAGGAAAAGCAAAAACCCAAATGATGGTATTTGGAGAAAGTTTCAAAACAGATGTTTTCTTTGAATTAACTAAGGTATAAGGGAAGGCTTTTCAAAAAATAAGCATAGTGAAAATATTATCAATGGACTGTTAGGTTTATGGAACAACCTAAATCTAGGTGTTTTTCCCATATTATGAAAGGTGGGTGATGCTAAGAATATGTAAGAGGAAAAGTTAAGACCTGATTACGGAAGATCAAAAATGTCATGCCAAGAATTTTAGATGTTTTTCTCTAGTTATTCAAAAGCTACTTAAATGAGGTATCAAAATCTGAGGGGATTGGAAAGAACATTCTGATAGCAATATGAAAACTGGACTGGCCAGTCGAAGATTGGAGCTAAGAGACTTCTACATTACTAGTGGAGATATTTGAGTAGAAAAGGGTGGTGATAGTAGGAATGGAGAAAAGAAACCTACATAAGAGGGATATGTTGGTAAATTAGTAATAACAGGACTAGTTATGAGAGAAGGAGCCATAGAATATGACTAGTCAAAAAAAGCTTGAGTATGATGTATTACTCACTCAGTGTGGTAGACAGAATAATATTCTTCTTAAGATGTCCATGTCCTAATTCCCAGAACCTGTGAATATGTTAACTTACATGGCAAATAAGTCTTGGCAGATGCCATTAAATTAAAGATCTTGAGATAGGAAGAGATTATCCTGGATTATCTCTATTGGCCATGTAATCACAAGGGCCCTTATAAGACCCACAGCAGGATCAAACTGAGTAAAGTGAGATATGACAATGGACCAGCTATTGAAGTAATTCACTTTGAAGATAAAGAAAGAGATCATAAATCAAGAAATACCAGCAGCCTCTAGAAACTGGAAATGGCAAGGAAATGGATCCTCCAGATTCTACTCTGAAACATATAGATGGAATGCAACACTGCTTACAATTTAATTTTAGTTTTTTGACCTCCAGACTTAAGAGAACAAATTTTTGTTGTTTTAAGCTACTATTATTATGATAATATGCTACAGCAGCAAAGTGAAACTAATAAAGATTGTGGTACCTAGAAGTGAGGTGTAGCTGTAACAAATATCTAAAAACATGGAAGTGGCTTTAAAATTAGGTAATGTAATAGCTACAGGCTAGAGGAATTTTGAGCATGATAAAAATCCTAGATTCCTTTTAACAAATTGTTGGTACAGACATGGATGTTAAAGTTGCTGCTAGGCAGAACTCAAAAGGAAGTGAGTAGCATGATAGAGAAAATCTATATTGTCTTAGAAAACACTTAACTCATAATAAGCAGAATGTTAGTAGAAATAAGGACATTAAATCTGAGTTGAGGAATGCTGGTGAGGATTCAAAATGAAATGAGGAATATGTTATTGAAAACTAGAGGAAAGTGCATCCTTGTTATATAATGGTATAAAGCTTAGATGAGTTATGTTCTACAGTTTTGTGGAAAGCAGATGAACTGTTATGTGTACATATAATATAATCATATGGTTAACTGATGAGCTTAGATATTTAGCTGAGGAAATTTCCAAGCAATGAGTTGAAGGTATGACCTGATTTCTTCTTGCTGTTTATAGTAAAATGCAAGAAGAAAGAGGTAAGTTCAGGAAAGAGCTGTTAAGCCAAAAGGGAAATTCCCAGACTATCCAGACCACAAAAGATGCTAAAATAAATAATAATAAAATTCACACTCAGGAAAGCATGCTCTGGAGATATTGCAAAGTGTGTGGCTGGACAACCTTTTGCTAATGCTTTGAAAATATAAGGACAGACTGTGTGTTCAGTCACACAGAGAGCTCTTTGAAGAGATAATAAGCATGTGTCTCATGGATCCTCTCAGTTATCTCAGCAGAATCTAGAAATAGAAATGAGATTATCCACAAGAGAATTGTGGATGATCTTCTTGTCCAATGGAGTCATGCCCCATGCCATTCATGGGAGATCCACAAGGTTCTTGAGGAAGTTATACAAGTGGAAATTCTTGAACTGAAGGGACAAAGAAAGGACAAAATAAACAAAGCCTACTTGACTCCCAAAATTCTACAGAAAGAAAACAGTGTGATAAAACTTCACTACTGCAAACATGTACTACCCTTAAGAAAAAATAAGGATGTCTCTGAGGGTGGAGCTTCAGGCCCAGAGGATAGAACCAAGGGCCCAGAGGGAAAAGCTATGGCCCTGGAGGTAGGAACCAAGAACCACATAGGATTATTCCCAGGCATTGAAACATAATGGAGTGGGATAGACATAACACTTTGGGAGCTAGAGGGAGACTGTAGTGGAAAGAATAACAACTTTCCTAATATGTCCACATCCCAATTCCCAGAACTTGTATTTATGTTACCTTATATGATAAAAGGGATTTGGCAGATATGATTAAATTACGGATCTTAAAATATTGATTGGGCTTATCTGGGTTGGCCAATGTAAACACAAGAATCCTTATAGGAGAAACTCAGGAGGGTCAAAGTAAGAAGAAGGAGATACGGTGATGGAACCAGTGGTTGGAATGGTGCACTTTTAAGGTGGAAGAAGGGGCCATGAGCCAAGGAAGACAATCAACCTTTAGAAGTTGGAAAAAGCAAACAGATTCTCCTCTGAATTCTTCAGAAAGAACGTAACCCAGCTAACACCTTATTTTCAACTTCTGACTTCCCAAATTATGAGAAAAAAATTGTGCTATTTTAAAGTCACTAAATTTGTGGTAATTTTTACAGAAAAAATAGAAAATCAATATACTAATTAATTTTATAAATAAATATTGGTGGAGCAAGTAGTATATCTCAGACACTGGGTGGGCTGCTAGGGACATAGTAGCAAATGAGAAGACATAGTAGATTACAGTTTTGTGGTTTTATGGTATGTTGTAATCTGGCCAAAAACAACGGAAGAGAAGCATGTTTTTTTGCACCATATTGAATTTGATATGACTTTTGAAAAGCCACATGAATATGTTTAGTAATAATACCTATTATTCTGGTCACTGTTCTAAACACTTTTTTATATATCAACTCATTTAATTCTTATAATAATTATATTAATTATAAATAATAATGTGAGGATGCTATAGATGAGGAAACTTTTACAGATGAGGAAACTGTGGTATGTATATGCAAAGCAACAAGATCACAAAGCTGCTGAGTGGCAGAACTGGCATTCAAATAAACCAAGCCAGTCTGGCTCAGAATCTTGAGTTTTAAAACATGTTTAGCAGATATAGAATTTGAATCTCTAGCTTTGCATAGTTGGATTAATAAATATAAATGTCATACCGATAAGGAAAACAAGAAACAACAATGGTATATAAGTCAAGAAATAGAGTTTTCAAGAAAAAAGCTAATAATTAACATTGTCAGATATTGATTAATATTAAGTAGAATGAGGATTAACCAGAAATGCCTTGATTTGGTATTCGTTTTATAAATATTTTCTTATTACCGTTTTCTGAAGTCATGTTTATTCATCACTGTTTCTCAGTAATGTGTCAGGTCTTTGCACATAATTTTCAGCAGTTTATTTGTTTCATCTGTTTTAGCATATTTGGGTGGCTGTCACTAAACCGTTCATGTCATGGTCACCAACTCACATACATATATCTTGGTTTACGTTTCTATGATGTCCTCTAGGACAGATATTATTTCTTCTGCTTCCACTGAAATTTCTCAAGATATCTCGTCCAATGATCTGTATTGAATGAACTCTTGTCAGATACTTATCGACTTATTACACAACTTTCTATCACCACTCACTGCCACTTTTGCAAAACTAAAAGCAGCATTTAGAGTGTGAGGGTTCTGGATACATTTATCCTCTTTGATATAGACACATACTTTCACTGGTATTTTCATTAAAACATTTATTTTAAAAACCTTTAGATTCACATAATATGTATTAGTAAATAAAATTTCAAGATTAAGATCATGGCTATTTATCTTCCTCTACCCTCTATATCAAGTACACACTTAACCAGTTTTTGTAAGATGGAGTGATGAGGCATAGAATTCTATTAACTACTATTGTCTTAATTTGAGTAATGAACAATTGTTTGAAATATGATTGCAAATTGGAAACAAACAACATAACTTTTATCAACATTATTTGTTGAATAACAATTGTGTTCTATCATTCACTTCATATATCAGCATA
The DNA here is from genome assembly GCF_008692025.1 of Phocoena sinus. Lineage (NCBI taxonomy): Eukaryota > Metazoa > Chordata > Mammalia > Artiodactyla > Phocoenidae > Phocoena > Phocoena sinus. The sequence continues at coordinate 27,964,805 of NC_045779.1, forward strand.
TGTATTTCTTATAAGCTTTCTACTCATCTCAGTAATTTTCTCACTGATACTTTATGATTACCTGTGACTGTTCTTTCACTCCTACCATGGCACTCATCCATATAGCTTCAGAGCAGAGTGGACCTAATTACTGTCAAGGACTGTTTTTTTATACATTCTTATAGGACAGACCACACATCTACTTTCAGAGCACCTATTTTTGAACCTATAGAATATATTTTTCATATTATCACTCAATTAATGTCTGTATTTCCCCACTAAAATAAAAGCTGCATGAACAATCACATTTGTTTTTGCTCAGAGCTCCGAAGGGCACAGTTTGAGTGCACAAAGTATATGTATTAGGTATATGAAAGAAAAAAGGTTAAATTAATTTCAATGAAGGATAATAGCTGGAGTCTTAAATTTTATAATAATAAAGAATCAGGTTAATCTGATCAGGGTGGGAACATGGGTAGTTATGCTATTGGAAACTTGTACCATCAACTCCCCCAGAAAATAGCAAAAGCAAAATACAGATTTTTTTCTCATTGAATCAAGATCAGATAGTTACAAGCCGAAATCCCCCTTCTTTCTCTATTATACTATTTTCTTACAATCATTTCTCTAGACAGTCTTAGAAGTTAGGAACCAAAGGTTTTTTTAATCGAATAATCACCTTTTCATATGCTGTATTTGTGTTCATGTTTTGTGACCCACCCCTTAATGACTTATTTAAGTATTGCGCAATCCTGGCAGGATTTCTAAAGCTTTCCAAGGCATAATTTAAAGATAACATGAAATTTAGTGTTCATCGAACTGAAGGAGACAGTTTGGAAAATAAAAGTTGATACTCTTTTTTTCCCTACCTATAGCTCCTGTTTCTACATCTAAAGCCATTTAAGAAAACATCTAAAAATAGTTTTTATGACAGTAAGAAAATTGTGAATTGCATTTACATATTTACTGTTCTCATACTGCTGTGCTGGTAATGGCAGATGCAGACTTTATTCAAATAGTTGTCATTGAATACATATGTGAGGTCAAAGACTATCCAGGTGGTTCTGAGCCCCTTAGCAGACACAAATACACACAAAATGAGGATTAGAGCTGGATTCCTAAAATACCGTCCTGCTATGTAATACTAAATTATACCTGAAAATTCAATCTATTCAACTCAGCAGGCTGAAGTTGCTCATCAATGTGGTACTTGTAACTAAATATGAACAGGAAAAGAATTAAGAGAATGGGACTGCTGTGTATACTACTTTGTAGACAGGCTGAAATGAATTCTATTAATATAACAAGATACTTTATGCACATTTTACATTGGAAATGATTAGACATTTTAGAGTAACAATTTTGATAGCATCATTAGAAACCAAAATATGCTGAATATGATCCATAAATATAAATTTATTTTTAACTAGTATGCTTTAAAAGTCGGTAAAGATTCACACATCTAGTATTGGTCTTTGCCCATTTAAAATATTATAGTTCAAACAATAAAGAAAACATTGTAACATCTAGCCAAATATTTTTAATATTTTGTGTGTATGTGTGTATGTGTAGTTAAATTTTTGACCTAATTTTATCTATTTTTAATTGAAAACTTTCCCTGGGCCATTCTAAATTACTTCATTCATTTCCATGAAGAACATACTCCAAGTCTACATTAGACCTTAGGCTAATACAAATATATCATATGCATTGATTAGGCTCCTATTCTACCATTACATAAATATCTTCAGAATTGTTGTATATGCATCTCTAGAATCCTTTATTTGGAATACTAAGATGGGTGACTATCAGCATGAATTCTATATCGAAATTCTGTATATCAAGTTTATTCTCCCATTGTCTTACACATTAAAATCAGGTATAGTTTCCAAAATAATGGCAGTAATCCCAGCAATTCAAACTGAAGTAAAATCCTAGATAGTGTTCCCTGTTCTCTACTGTTTTCTGAATTTGCCTTTATTGTCTGACATTTATTTATTCAATATATAAGATAGTGGTGTCATGGATTGGACATGGATTTTTACAGTTCAAACTTGGATTCAAATTCCAGCTCTACTTCTTGCTAGCTTTATGAACTTGACACCTGAACTTCAGTTCCCTTATCTGTAAAATGAGATAACATCTCCTTCCTCACATAACTGTTTTAAGATAAATAAAGTAACAGAAGTATATTTTTAAAAATAAGAACAATAAGCCCAGCAATTCAAACTGAAGTAAAATCCTAAATAGTGTTTTGACATAAACACTTAATAATCATTTATATGATTCTATTCAATTTTTATAATTAGTGAACAGTTTTTTTTTTTTTTTAATTATTGGAAATATTTTATTTTTTTTTATTTATTATTTTTTTTAAACATCTTTATTGGGGTATAATTGCTTTACAATGGTGTGTTAGTTTCTGCTTTATAACAAAGTGAATCAGCTATACATATACATATGTTCCCATATGTCTTCCCTCTTGCGTCTCCCTCCCTCCCACTCTCCCCATCCCACCCTTCCAGGCTGTCACAAAGCACCGAGCTAATATCCCTGTGCCTTGCGGCTGCTTCCCCCCAGCTATCTACCTTACTACGTTTGTTAGTGTGTATATGTCCATGACTCTCTCTCGCCCTGTCAAAACTCACCCCTCCCCCTCCCCATACCCTCAAGTCCGTTCTCCAGTAGGTCTGCGTCTTTATTCCTATCTTACCCCTAGGTTCTTCATGACATTTTTTTCCCTTAAATTCCATATATATGTGTTAGCATACGGTATTTGTCTTTTTCTTTCTGACTTACTTCACTCTGTAGGACAGACTCTAGGTCTATCCATCTCATTACAAATAGCTCAATTTCATTTCTTTTTAAGGCTGAGTAATATTCCATTGTGTATATGTGCCACATCTTCTTTATCCATTCATCCGATGATGGGCGCTTAGGTTGTTTCCATGTCCTGGCTATTGTAAATAGAGCTGCAATGAACATTTTGGTACATGACTCTTTTTGAATTTTGGTTTTCTCAGGGTATATGCCAAGTAGTGGGATTGCTGGGTCATATGGTAATTCTATTTGTAGTTTTTTAAGGAACCTCCATACTGTTCTCCACAGTGGCTGAACCAATTCACATTCCCACCAGCAGTGCAAGAGTGTCCCCTTTTCTCCACACCCTCTCCAGCATTTATTGTTTCTAGATTTTTTGATGATGGCCATTCTGACTGGTGTGAGATGATATCTCATTGTAGTTTTGATTTGCATTTCTCTAATGATTAATGATGTTGAGCATTCTTTCATGTGTTTGTTGGCATTCTGTATATCTTCTTTGGAGAAATGTCTATTTAGGTCTTCTGCCCATTTTTGGATGGGGTTGTTTGTTTTTTTGTTATTGAGCTGCATGAGCTGCTTGTAAATTTTGGAGATTAATCCTTTGTCAGTTGCTTCATTTGCAAATGTTTTCTCCCATTCTGAGGGTTGTCTTTTGGTCTTGGTTATGGTTTCCTTTGCTGTGCAAAAGCTTTGAAGTTTCATTAGGTCCCATTTGTTTATTTTTGTTTTTATTTCCATTACTCTAGGAGGTGGGTCAGAAAGGATCTTGCTGTGATTTATGTCATAGAGTGTTCTTCCTATGTTTTCTTCTAAGAGTTTGATAGTTTCTGGCCTTACATTTAGGTCTTTAATCCATTTTGAGCTTATTTTTGTGTATGGTGTTAGGGAGTGATCTAATCTCATACTTTTACATGTACCTGTCCAGTTTTCCCAGCACCATTTATTGAAGAGGTTGTCCTTTCTCCACTGTACATTCCTGCCTCCTTTATCAAAGATAAGGTGTCCATATGTGCGTGGGTTTATCTCTGGGCTTTCTATCTTCTTCCACTGATCTATCTTTCTGTTTTTGTGCCAGTACCATACTGTCTTGATTACTGTGGCTTTGTAATATAGTCTGAAGTCAGGGAGCCTTATTCCTCCAGCTCCTTTTTTCGTTCTCAAGATTGCTTTGGCTATTCGGGGTCTTTTGTGTTTCCATACAAATTGCGAAATTTTTTGTTCTAGTTCTGTGAAAAATGCCAGTGGTAGTTTGATAGGGATTGCATTGAATCTGTAGATTGCTTTGGGTAGTAGAGTCATTTTCACAATGTTGATTCTTCCCATCCAAGAACATGGTATATCTCTCCATCTATTTGTATCATCTTTAATTTCTTTCATCAGTGTCTTATAATTTTCTGCATACAGGTCTTTCGTATCCTTAGGTAGGTTTATTCCTAGATATTTTATTCTTTTTGTTGCAATGGTAAATGGGAGTGTTTTCTTGATTTCAATTTCAGATTTTTCATCATTAGTATATAGGAATGCCAGAGATTTCTGTGCATTAATTTTGTATCCTGCTACTTTCCCAAATTCATTGATTAGCTCTAGTAGTTTTCTGGTAGCATCTTTAGGATTCTCTATGTATAGTATCATGTCATCTGCAAACAGTGACAGCTTTACTTCTTCTTTTCCGATTTGGATTCCTTTTATTTCCTTTTCTTCTCTGATTGCTGTGGCTAAAACTTCCAAAACTATGTTGAATAAGAGTGGTGAGAGTGGGCAACCTTGTCTTGTTCCTGATCTTAGTGGAAATGCTTTCAGTTTTTCACCATTGAGGATGATGTTTGCTGTGGGCTTGTCATATATGGCTTTTATTATGTTTAGGAAAGTTCCCTCTATGCCTACTTTCTGGAGGGTTTTTATCATAAATGGGTGTTGAATTTTGTCGAAAGCTTTCTCTGCATCTATTGAGATGATCATATGGTTTTTCTCCTTCAATTTGTTAATATGGTTTATCACATTGATAGATTTGCGTATATTGAAGAATCCTTGCATTCCTGGAATAAACCCCACTTGATCATGGTGTATGATCCTTTTAATGTGCTGTTGGATTCTGTTTGCTAGTATTTTGTTGAGGATTTTTGCATCTATGTTCATCAGTGATATTGGCCTGTAGTTTTCTTTCTTTGTGACATCCTTGTCTGGTTTTGGTATCAAGGTGATGGTGGCTTCGTAGAAGGAATTTGGGAGTGTTCCTCCCTCTGCTATATTTCGGAAGAGTTTGAGAAGGATAGGTGTTAGCTCTTCTCTAAACGTTTGATAGAATTCACCTGTGAAGCCATCTGGTCCTGGGCTTTTGTTTGTTGGAAGGTTTTTTTTTGTTTGTTTTTTGTTTTTTTTTTTTATGCGTTACGCGGGCCTCTCACTGCTGTGGCCTCTCCCGTTGCGGAGGACAGGCTCCGGACGCGCAGGCTCAGCGGCCATGGCTCACGGGCCCAGCCGCTCCGCGGCATGTGGGATCCTCCCAGACCGGGGCACGAACCCGCGTCCCCTGCATCGGCAGGCGGACTCTCAACCACTGCGCCACCAGGGAAGCCCTGTTGGAAGGTTTTTAATCACAGTTTCAATTTCAGTGCTTGTGATTGGTCTGTTCATATTTTCTATTTCTTCCTGATTCAGTCTTGGCAGGTTGTGCATTTCTAAGAATTTGTCCATTTCTTCCAGATTGTCCATTTTATTGGCATAGAGTTGCTTGTAGTAATCTCTCATGATTTTTTTTATTTCTGCAGTGTCAGTTGTTACTTCTCCATTTTCATTTCTAATTCTATTGATTTGAGTCTTCTCCCTTTTTTTCTTGATGAGTCTGGCTAGTGGTTTATCTATTTTGTTTATCTTCTCAAAGAACCAGCTTTTAGTTTTATTGATCTTTGCTATTGTTTCCTTCATTTCTTTTTCATTTATTTCTGATCTGATTTTTATGATTTCTTTCCTTCTGCTAGCTTTGGGGTTTTTTTGTTCTTCTTTCTCTAATTGCTTGAGGTGCAAGGTTAGGTTGTTTATTCGAGATGTTTCCTGCTTCTTAAGGTGGGCTTGTATTGCTATAAACTTCCCCCTTAGAACTGCTTTTGCTGCATCCCATAGGTTTTGGGTCGTTGTGTCTGCATTGTCATTTGTTTCTAGGTATTTTTTAATTTCCTCTTTGATTTCTTCTTGTATTTTTTAAAGATCTTTTCCAGTAATTGATATCTAGTCTCATGGCGTTGTGGTCGGAAAAGATACTTGATACAATTTCAGTTTTCTTAAATTTACCAAGGCTTGATTTGTGACCCAAGATATGATCTATCCTGGAGAATGTTCCATGAGCACTTGAGAAAAATGTGTATTCTGTTGTTTTTGGATGGAGTGTCCTATAAATATCAATTAAGTCCATCTTGTTTAATGTATCATTTAAAGCTTGTGTTTCCTTATTTATTTTCATTTTGGATGATCTGTCCATGGGTGAAAGTGGGGTGTTAAAGTCCCCTACTATGAATGTGTTACTGTTGATCTCCCCTTTTATGGTTGTTAGTATTTGCCTTATGTATTGAGGTGCTCCTATGTTGGGTGCATAAATATTTACAATTGTTATATCTTCTTCTTGGATCGATCCCTTGATCATTATGTAGTGTCCTTCTTTGTCCCTTTTAATAGTCCTTATTTTAAAGTCTATTTTGTCTGATATGAGAATTGCTACTCCAGCTTTCTTTTGGTTTCCATTTGCATGGAATATCTTTTTCCATCCCCTTACTTTCAGTCTGTATGTGTTTCTAGTTCTGAAGTGGGTCTCTTGTAGACAGCATATATAAGGGTCTTGTTTTTGTATCTATTCAGCCAATCTGTGTCTTTTGGTGGGAGAATTTAGTCCATTTACATTTAAGGTAATTATCGATATGTATGTTCCTATTTCCATTTTATATATTGTTTTGGGTTCGCTACTATAGGTCATTTCCTTCTCTTGTGTTTCGTGTCTAGAGAAGTTCCTTTAGCATTTGTTGTACAGCTGGTTTGGTGGTGCTGAACTCTCTCAGCTTTTGCTTGTCTGTAAAGGTTTTAATTTCTCCATCAAATGTGAATGAGATCCTTGCTGGGTAGAGTAGTCTTGGTTGCAGGCTATTCTCCTTCATCACTTTCAGTATGTCCTGCCACTCCCTTCTGGCTTGTAGGGTTTCTGCTGAGAGATCAGCTGTTAACCTTATGGGGATTCCCTTGTGTGTTATTTGTTGTTTTTCCCTTGCTGCTTTTAATATGCTTTCTTTGTATTTAATTTTTGACAGTTTGATTAATATGTGTCTTGGCGTGTTTCTCCTTGTATTTATCCTGTATGGGACCCTCTGTGCTTCCTGGACTTGATTAACTATTTCCTTTCCCATATTAGGGAAGTTTTCAACTATAATCTCTTCAAATATTTTCTCAGTCCCTTTCTTTCTTTCTTCTGCTTCTGGAACCCCTATAATTCGAATGTTGGTGCGTTTCATGTTGTCCCAGAGGTCTCTGAGACTGTCCTCAGTTCTTTTCATTCTTTTTTCTTTATTCTGCTCTGCAGTAGTTATTTCCACTACTTTATCTTCCAGGTCACTTATCCGTTCTTCTGCCTCAGTTATTCTGCTATTGATCCTATCTAGAGTGATTTTAATTTCATTTATTGCATTGTTCATCGTTGCTTGTTTCATCTTTAGTTCTTGTAGGTCCTTGTTAACTGTTTCTTGCATTTTGTCCATTCTACTTCCAAGATTTCGGATCATCCTTACTGTCATTATTCTGAATTCTTTTTCAGGTAGATTGCCTATTTCCTCTTCATTTGTTAGGTCTGGTGGGTTTTTATCTTGCTCCTTCATCTGCTGTGTGTTTTTCTGTCTTCTCATTTTGCTTATCTTACTGTGTTTGGGGTCTCCTTTTTGCAGGCTGCACTTTCGTAGTTCCCGTTGTTTTTGATGTCTGTCTCCAGTGGCTAAGGTTGTTTCAGTGGGTTGTGTAGGCTTCCTGGTGGAGGGGACTAGTGCCTGTGTTGTGCTGGATGAGGCTGGATCTTGTCTCTCTAGTGGGCAGGTTCACGTCTGGTGGTGTGTTTTGGGGTGTCTGTGGCCTTATTATGATTTTAGGCAGCCTCTCTGCTAATGGGTGGGGTTGTGTTCCTGTTTTGCTAGTTGTTTGGCATAGGTTGTCCAGCACTGTGGCTTGCTGGTCGTTGAGTGAAGCTGGGTGCTGGTGTTAAGATGGAGGTCTCTGGGAGATTTCCACCGTTTAATATTATGTGGAGCTGGGAGGTCTCTTGTTGACCAGTGTCCTGAAGTTGGCTCTCCTACCTCAGAGGCAGAGCCCTGACTCCTGGATGGAGCACCAAGAGCCTTTCATCCACACAGCTCAGAATAAAAGGGAGAAAAAGTAGGGAGAAGTAGTAGAAGTATGAGTAAAGAAAGAAGGAAAGGAGGAAAGGAAGGAAGGAAGAAAGAAGCAAAGAAGGAAAGAAAGGAGGGAGGGAGGGAGGGAGGGAGGAAGGAAGGAAGGAGGGAAAGAAGGAAAAAAGACAGAAAGAAAGATGATACAGTAAAAATAAAATAAAGTATAATATAGTTATTGAATTAAAAAATATTTAGAAAAAAAAAAAAAAAGGGACGGATAGAACCTTAGGACAAATGTTGGAAGCAAAGCTATACAGAGAAAATCTTACACAGAAGCATACACATACACCTTCACAAAAAGAGGTAAAGGGGGAAAAATCATAAATCCTGCTCCCTGAGACCACCTCCTCAATTTGGGGTGATTCGTTGTCTAAAGGAGGGAAGGAAGGAAGGAAAGAAAGAAAGAACGAAGGTAAAGTATAATAAAGTTATTACAATTAAACTTAATTATTAAGAAAAAGAATTTTTAAAAAAAAGTCATGGACGGATAGAGCCCTAGGACAAATGGTGGAAGCAAGAGTATACAGACAGGATCTCACACAGAAGCATACACGTACACATTCACAAAAAGAGGAAAAGGGAAAAAAATCATAGATCTCGCTCCTAAATTCCACCTCTTCAATTTGGGATCATTCCTTGTCTATTCAGGTATTCCACAGATGCAGGGTATATCAAGTTGATTGTGGAGCTTTAATCCGCTGCTTCTGTGGCTGCTGGGAGAGATTTCCCTTTCTCTTCTTTGTTCTCACAGCTCACAGGAGCTCAGCTTTGGATTTGGCCCTGCCTCTGCGTGTAGGTCGCTGGAGGGCGTCTGTTTTTTCGCTCAGACAGGACGGGGTTAAAGGAGCCGCTGATTCGGGGCCTCCGGCTCACTCAGGCCGGGGGTTGGGGGATGGGGGTAGGAGGGGCACTACGTGCAGGGCGGGCCTGCGGCTGCAGAGGCAGCGTGACGTTGCGGCAGAGGCCGGCGTGATGTTGCACCAGCCTGAGACCCGCCGTGCGTACTCCCGGGGAAGTTGTCCCTGGATCCCAGGAACCTGGCAGTGGCGGGCTGCACAGGCTCCGCGGAAGAGGGGTGTGGAGAGTGACCTGTGCTCGCACACAGGCCCCTTGGTGGCGGCAGCAGCAGCCTTAGCGTCTCCCGCCCGTCTCTGGGGTCCGCGGTTTTAGCCGCGGCTCGCGCCCGTCTCTGGGGTTTGCGCTTTCAGCCGCGGCTCGCGCCCGTCTCGGGGGCTCGCGCCCTCAGCCGCGGCTCGCGCCCGTCTCTGGGGTTCGCGCTTTTAGCCGCGGCTCGCGCCAGTCTCTGGAGTTCCTTTAAGCAGCGCTCTTAAACCCCTCTCCTCGCGCACCAGGAAACAAAGAGGGAAGAAAAAGTCTCTTGCCTCTTCGGCCGGTGCAGGCTTTTCCCCGAACTCCCTCCCGGCTAGTCGTGGTGCACTAACCCCTTCAGGCTATGTTCAAGCCGCCAAACCCAGTCCTCTCCCTGAGCTCCGTCCAAAACCAGAACCCGAGCCTCAGCTCGCAGCCCCGCCCGCCCAGGCTGGTGAGCAGACAAGCCACTCGGGCTGGTGAGTGCCGGTCAGCACCGATCGTCTGTGCAGGAATCTCCCCGCTTTGCCCTCCGCACCCGTCGCTGTGCACTACTCCGCGGTCCCGAAACTCCCCCCTCTGCCTCCCGCAGTCTCCGCCCGCGGAGGGGCTTCCTAGTGTGTGGAAACTTTTCCTCCTTCACAGCTCCCTCCCACTGGTGCAGGTGCCGTCCTTATTCTTTTGTCTCTGTTTTTTCTTTTGCCCTACCCAGTTACGTGGGGAGTTTCTTGCCTTTTGGGAGGTCTGAGGTCTTCTGCCAGCCTTCAGTAGGAGTTCTGTAGGAGTTGTTCCACGTGTGGATGTATTTCTGGTGTATCCGTGGGGAGGAAGGCGATCTCCGCGTCTTACTCTTCCGCCATCTTCAAGGTCCCCCCAGTGAACAGTTTTTAATTGAAGTATCTCATGTACTTACTTTGCTTACATTATGAAACTAATATTGGTGGACTCTTGGGGTAGTGATTGAAATTTTAATATTTGGTCCTAACCATAATAATGTATACTCATTAAAGCAGAAAATGCAAGGCATCATACAGTAAAGTGATAAATCCCCTGGTTCGGCCTTTTTTGACATCATGTTTTTATTCCTTGCTTAATACCAATAAGAATTTGAGGTAAATAACCCCCTACTTATACTCCACTATACATGTATACAATAAAGTATAGTTTTATATAGGCAAAAGACAGCAAGAAGGAAAAACAATAGACTAGAAAGACAAGACCAGATGCTTGAATTCAGAGACTAAAAAGAAGAGAGTTGGACCAGTTTGATGGAAGGAGCTGACTGAGATAGAATCAGCCAGAAAAAAGAGAAAGGCAGTGTCCTAAGAAATCCACAGGTGGTGCAACAGGACTTTGAGCACTTTATTTCTCCATGGAGCATTGCTACATTTTGTCTTCCTCTGCTTCAGGTACCAATTGGCTGGCACCACCATTGCCTGTATTTTCTCTGCTTTTTTAAGCATCTTCAGCTACATTCTGGCCTCTAGAGTATGACATCCTTTAAGCACCCCCAGACACTGTTTTGCTAGGTAGCTTTACAACTCACAACTCTCTGGTTTTTAAGATAGGTAGGTGGGTATGTGGATAGAGAGATAGAAAGAATAGATAGATGGATAGATACATAGATAGATAGGTAGATAGGTGATAGATACATAGATAGATAAGAGTATATTTCATATTTTTTAAATTTTGTTATAGTGAAATTCTATATATAATTTTCATAATTATGGAAACTCTTATGACTTTAAGGATATTTTACTTTCTCATCATTATGTCTTGTAAACTCATAAGTGTCTCTCCATCTCAGGATGCAGTGGAGATCGTGTTTCTGAAACAGAGTTGTGAACTACTGAACATATGTTTTTCATAAATAAAACACCTCCAGGGAACATGGTACAGCAATTCCCCTACATCATGTTCACATCCAATAAACTATATTATTGTGTTCCTATGTCTGCAAGGTAATTCGTTATAGTTTTAGTACCTTTTATGTGGCTATGATCTCAAAGAGACTGTGTTTCTTTAGGTCTAGGATTACTACATCTTTCATGTATAATTTGTTAACAACATTTATTAAAATATGTTGAAGTTAGGTAAACTATTTACACAGGCATAAATAACTCATTTCATACTCTAGGAAATTCAAGGTTGATTTAATTGTATATGTTTTAGTCTTCTTTAAAAAAAATTTTTTTTAGTAACCATTAGGTATTTGGACCTATCCAAAGGTTATGATTAAAAAGATAGTATTCAATCTATTCAACTTGAGACAATGCAAATTTATCCAAATATAAATGGGCAAATAAGATGATTAAGAAGATAAAGCTAAGTCTGAGTAATCAAATTTAGGCTAAAGGAAAGATGAAACTGAGATAAAATGGAATGGGAACCATACAAAAAAGAGTAGCAAGCAAAAGTGAGAATGCTCAAAAATAATTACCACTAAGGAGATCTGGTGAAAATAAAGTCACATTAAAGTGAGTTATAAAGGAGAAATATTTAACTGTATTTAATACTTGGTATTACATATTTCAAAAATTTAATGATTTCAAAGACTTATTTGATATTAGAGCATAAGGAATTGGAGAAAGTCCAAAGAAATGAATAAAGACAGTAATAAAATCCAATTATAGTTTACAAAAAATCTTAGAAAAGTCTTTTCCAGATACATAAAAAAATTTAATGAACCAAATCGAAGAACACAGAATTGACTTGTTTGTTTATTGCTTCACTTTCAACAGCAGTCAAGTATAAAGAAGCATCATTCAGGATTTTTTTTTCCTCATTTAAACCAATATTTTGAATGAAAACTTGAACCGAACATTAAGAAGTTTTGTTTCCTTTGATTTAAAAAGGACAAATGGTGAATATATTAGTAATATGAGGTACTAGGTAAAATGATAAGATTTTTATATGATAGCCACTCAATATTTTAATTAATAACAATTTTTAGATTATCCACTAACAGGAGAGCACTTGACTTTGGACAAATAGACAAGGGTCCAGTTTCAGAGGCATTAGGCAAGAGAGCGAATCACTTAATATAGACATGTACAAAAGATGTAGATATACTGGCTTAAATTGTTGAAAAGATGGATCAGTGATTGTGCTGGGGATGAAAATTATTTGGATGTTATCCCTGAAAGATCCTGAGGAAAGAACTTCTGTCAAGGAGTTATAGGGACTTCACCAGCAAGGAGATGTTTCAAAAAAGAGAGCAGAGTTCATGGAATCTGAAATAGTACATAAATGAACTTATCCATGAAACAGAAACACACTCACAGACATAGAGAACAGACTTCTGGTTGCCAAGGGAGTGGTGGGGGAGGGATGGATTGGGAGTTTGGCATTAGCAGATGCAAACTATTATGTATAAAATGGATAAACAGCAAGGTCCTACTGTATAGCACTGGGAACTATCTTCAGTATCCTGTAATAAACCATAATAGAAAAGAATATGAAAAAGAATACATATATGTGTGTTCATATGTATAGTTGAATCATTTTGCTGTGCACCAGAAACTAACCCATCATTGTAAACCAACTATACTCCAATAAAGTAAATTAAAAAATTTAAAAAAAAAGCAGAGTTCGTATCTGAGAGGAGAAGGGGCAGCGTTTCCACGGGGACAGCTGGCATGGTAGCGAGGGAAGGATAAAGAAGGTCCACATCTGTACCTCGTGCTGTTGAGTGATAAGAATGACATAAGAGAAAGGTTAAATTTCTGTCCAAACTGGAGAAAAATTGACCGAAGGAGTGTAGAGATATCACTTAAGGCTGTAATTTCAGAGCTAGTGTGTTCAGAGGAAAAAGCTGTGGGCTGACTCCTAGGGAATCTGGACTCCGGTTCCTGCTGGAAGTATGGGGGTCAAGGCCCTTGAGGTCATGCCCCACAGTTCCCTTCAGTTTTCCATCCAACAAACTTGTAAGAGCTGTCTGTTGTGGAGTAGACATCTGTAAATGAGGAATTTTGGCAGCATAATTTTGTTACACTGAAAAAATAATTTTATTACACTGAAAAATTTTAACATTTTATTATTCTAGTAATTTTCTGAAATATAGATATCATGCAGTTCAAGTTAAATACTTCTATATGGTCTACATACTATGTCTTGATGAAATTCTTAGAAGTTTTATCCAAATCAACACATATTGTAATTTTTAAACCAGATAAGGATGTTAGAACTCTGGATGGGCTAAAAATTTGATACTCTTGGCATTCTCTAAATGTTCTTTTGGTGTTTTATTTGGAGGAAAGGATGAGGGCTGGGCGTGGGGAGGAGAGGCAGGGAAGGTGACATGTCTGGGAAAGGGAAGTCACCACTGCTGCGAGGTGAGCAGACTTCTCTTGTCCCAAGCAGTCCGCTGTGTTTCTGAACTTGACTGTCCCTGCCAGCAGCCAAAACTCTGCAGTTAATTGTATCCACCCCGCTTAGAAGTTAGTTTAACATCACTCGTTGTCATGGAAACATGTCCCTTGTGGGTCCTCATCCCCCGCTGCCTAAATAGCTGCCAAAAGTATCCCTTTGACCTTACATGACATGTTATAGTGCACGGGCTCTGGAGAAAGGCCAGACAGTTCAAAGCAGGGCACACCCTCTTGCTCTCTGTGAGACTTTATTCTGAACACTTTGCTCTCAGCCTCATTTTACTGAAACATAAAATGAGGATGATGATGATAGTAATAATAATAGTAACAATAATAATATAATAATAATAATAAATCCATCATAGAATTGTTTTCAGTATCCAATGAGTAATGCATATAAAACTCTTAGAAGAGAATCTGGCACCTAATATGAACTCCCTAAATGAATGTTAGCTCTTATTAAACCACAGTGTTCACTTCCTGTGATGAGTTTGGGCAAATGTCACTCTGTTGATTTCAGTACATTACTAGTGACCCTTTTATTTAACTCTTCTCCAGCAGCTGCCAAATGCATCACCCCCTAACTTGGTCCTAAAATAATTTTGGTCTAGTCCCCAATTAAATGCTGTCAACCCAGCTATGTAAGTCATGCAGTGTCCCTGAATGTTACCTGTACTTGTCCTCATTTGGCTAAAGTTTACTCATTTCTAAATTGGAGGTAAAGATAGCTAAGTAACAGGATTGTTGTGAAGATTATGAAGATTAGTGATACAGTATATAACTAGCCCAGTGATTGACACATAGCACAGAGTAGTTCTCTTTCTGTCTCTCTCTCGTTCACACACGTGCGCGCGCACACACACACACACACACACACACACACACAGAGGCTTGCTTCTTCCTCTTTTCCTTTCTTTTTTTTTTTTTTTTTTTTTTTTTTGCGGTACACGGGCCTCTGACTGTTATGGCCTCTCCCGTTGCAGAGAACAGGCTCCGGACGCACAGGCTCAGCGGCCATGGCTCACGGGCCCAGCCACTCCGCGGCATGTGGGATCTTCCCGGACCAGGGCACGAACCCATGTCCCCTACATTGGCAGGCGGACTCTCAACCACTGCGTCACCAGGGGAGCCCCTCTTTTCCTTCCTTTCTTTCTTTCCCTCTTCCTTCCTTCCTCCCTTCCTGCCTTCCTTTCTTCCTTCCTTCCTTCCTTTCTTCCTTCCTTCCTTCCATTAAAGGAAATCATATTGTGCGGGAGTAGATATGGAGATATTTTATAAAGCAAGCAATGCTTCTTTTGACCTCTGACATTACAGGTATAAATCTGATTTTGAAGACAAAACACTTCTATTCAGTCTGTATTTTTTAAGACGGTTGGAAAAAAAGAATGATATGCTGGCACCCGTCTTCTTTTCACTGACATTTTGTGCCTTATTATGTCTACATTCTTCCTCTTCATGATTTTGGCTGAAAGTTGCCCAGGTTCTGCTTTTACTAAAGCCCCTCCTCTCACTCAGCCACTGCCCCTGCCTCTCTCTCATCTTCCTACCTGTACTGCAACATGGTACTCATGAATTTGGCCTTAATTCATTAGGTATATTTGAGGTCCCCAATTTTGATGGTTTAAAACAGGATTTAATCCACTGACCTGAGATATAAGATTCAAGAGTGGATGCTTTCTATACCCTGAGGTGAGAAAAGTAATGTAGGAAGGAGTTGATGAGAGTAAAAATCCCTATATAGAGCCTAAGAAAGTCAGCTTTGGTACAAGGTGTGCCAAACATTGATGACTATGAGTCAGGATATATTTTAGGGTTTTGGGGGGGTTATTTTTTGGGGGGTTTCTTTTTTTTTTTTTTCCGGTACACGGGCCTCTCACTGCTGTGGCCTCTCCCATTGCGGAGCACAGGCTCCAGATGTGCAGGCTCAGTGACCATGGCTCATGGGCCTAGATGCTCCGCTGCATGTGGGATCTTCCCAGACCAGGGCACGAACCAGTGTCCCCTGCATCAGCAAGAGGACTCTCAACCACTGCACCACCAGGGAAGCCCCAGGATATTTGTTTTAACATGCATCTGTGTATGTGTGATGATGAGTGAGGCTGGGTGAGAGGTTGTTGTATATGTGGATGAAATTAAATTGTCACATGGTCTTTGCGAAGAATGTTCAGATTGATGTTAATTATAGATAATGAAGAACTAACAATGTAAAAGAGAAAAACTACAAATTTGATTGTACCATGTAATATTGTTAAAATTAATAGTATTTGTGTCATGTAATTAGGCTATTTCTACCTAATAATCATTAATGACATGGTTATTCATATCAAAATTATATATAACACATATGTCAGACAAACTTTGTTTTAATTTGTTTGACTGTAATAGGTTTTATGTTTGTTGGTCTTATGGAATGAGTAATTTTTATAAAAGAGAACTTGCTTGTTCATTGTGACTTTGTTCCAGTAAATTTAAAAATATATCTTCACATCTCTGAATATAAGCAATTTCATCTAAATCAGTGAACTCATTCAGACTCATCTTGGGGGCAAAAGATAGGTGTGAAATGACAAGTATTTGCATTAAGTAAGAAAGTAATTTTAGTCAATAAGCATGAATTTTGTTATTGTACTAATTCATTGAAAAATAATCTGTGATCATATTGTTTTTATCATTTAAATTTGTTCATAAAAAGTCACTTATTCAGCAAATATTTGCTGAGACCCTACTTTGTGCCAAGTACTGATCTACTCTCTGAGGAAGAGGAAGCCCTGTCCTCTGGAGGCTTATGTTCTAATAGGCAGAGACAGACAGGCGGAAAACAAACAAGTGAATACAGATTATGTTAGGTGATCACAATGTGCTACAGAGAAAAATTAAGCAAGTAAGGTTGTGGAACATAAGTTACATTATATGTCATTCAGAAAAAGCCTAATTTCTTTTTGAAATATTTTCATCTCACTATTGTTGAAAACACAAGGAAAATCCTCCTAGTGTTTCAGATTGTATGTAGATTTATACAGATACTGACTGTGCCTTATAGTAAGAAATACCCGTAGTGATCTTTGACGGAGCATCTTATTAAACAGTGCAGCTTTTTAGTCCAAAGTCAAGGAAACTAGAGAGGAATACTGCCAAAAACTTGTTAAAATGCTGTTCTTGGTATCTGTGAACATGAACTGTAGTAATTACTTAAGTGTAAAAGTATTCATGACACTGAAATAATCCTTCTATTAAGAAGAACTGTGGAAATGATATCTCTTCCTATTAGTAAGTAGCCTGAGTTTGCTAACACTAAAAAAGAATTTTGACAGTTGAAGACGTTTTCTGGTTTTGGCTGGAAGATGAAGATTTATGCATAATCAAGTCATATCACATAGAAATTCTTCACTAGTGTATAAATCCTTCTGTATTTTAAATAAAAACTGCATTTCAGACACCTTAATGAGCACACAAGGAGATTTGAAAGCACGTACTCTTGTGGAGGGTTTGAGAGAGGTAGTATTCCTGAGTTTCTGCTGTGTGCCAGGCATTGCTTTCAGAGCAGAGAGTACAAGACATACAAAGACAAAGCTTCTTCTGTGTCCAGTTGAGATGACAATGTTCAGGTAAGGACATTGTCCTTAAAATACCCAAAATACTGTGCCCAAAATACTGTGAAAATAGAGATCTGAGGACTAAAACGAGGAGAGGTGGTGGCGTGAAGGCGGGAGAAAGCTTTATGAAAGGCTTCCTCCTGGAGGGGGCAGAATGTGTAGCACAGAGTAGGTACTCACTAAACCTGAGACCCTGTTGTGTGTTCCTCTGTACTAGGCCTGGGGATATAACGTGAAAACACGTAATTCACACTTTTCCTGAGAAGCAGTCTGTTTAGAGAATTAGACAAACCTAAAAGTGATAATTGCTTTAATAATTGAAACTACGAAGTGCATCGGGAGCTCAAAGAAGGAAAGAATTTAGTAGTTTCAAAATAAAATACAAATCTAAACATTCCAGAGTGGCTAAAAGACATGAGAATTCAAAGGATAGTTTTTAATTTATGTAAATAAATAACTGGGGTTCTTATATTTCATATTTAGATTTTCAGTTTTACTATTCTTGCTAATTATATGAATCTATTCTTAATTGAACATTATTTTGAGCACAGCACTTTAATAGTGGAGATTTTATTAGAGAACTTAACTGATATCAGTTGGGGGGAGGTGAAGGAAATACAATTTGCTCTAGAAGATTTGCATTAGATAGAGTAGTTACAGGCTGTAACATCTCCCCTGTAATTTTATGAGAATGGTATTACCCTGGCTTTCACTGTGTGATTGCTGGTTACCTTCTGTCAGTGAGCAACAGTCTTACTGCAAAGCAGGAGCACAACCCTCTCTTTGTCTCCGTGGTCAAAGCAATTACTTCTTAGAAAGTCGGATTTTTTCAGAATGACCATGTACAGGAGCAAACGCAGACATCAGAGATGTAAGTAAATTCTGACCCAACTTTTTCATATGACTGTGGTGAGAGAAACATACTTGATTTCTTAAAAGACTAATCATGACTTCAGATATATCCTGGGAGTAGAAAAGATATTGTAGCTTTTTTCACCCTAACCTTTATCCCTGTTACATGCTTGAAAGATGTTGGGGGGAAAGGGGCTAATTCACTTGTTACTATGGAAACCTTTGGAAAGGTTTACAAAATCAACAGAGAAACAGATCAAATGCAATTTCAGTCTAGCTCAGCATCCTTCATACAGGCATGATAATTGGATAGTTCTCTCTCTCTCCGTTTTTTTTTTTAAAAAAACTTATATTTATTCATCCAATTTCAATCATAACTCTGAATGGAGGGGATAGAGTTAATTGTGAATGACAAGCTGAATATTTAACGAGATACTCATTGCCAAACTTCTTGGACCAGAGCATATTTGTCATACTTCACTACAGGCATCATTTTAAAGGGTTAAAAGGAGTCATCTGTAATCTAACCTAAAGGGACTGATTCTGACTGAAAAGGAGCAGCAAAATCACCCTGGCCTAAAGTCCAGAACAAAGATGATTAGGAACTGAAAGCCATTAGGATTTAGCTAAAAATCAAAGAATCTTATAATAAAACTGTGTTTTATGGTAAAGCAATATGCCTGTCATGGAAAGCTTTCCAATCACATCTCTCTCCAGTAAGCCCAACTCTTTATCACTTTATCTTTTCCATTGTCTAAAGTAATTATTACCATATTTAGCCCAGTGTGTCCTGTCACTGACTCTATTTGCCATCTTAGACAGGTAACTACAACTTGTTCTATAGTCAAAGTCTGCACTTTTTCATTATTCCTGTGATGTCTTTAGATGTTATCAAATATTTTAAAACATAGCAAGACTATCAGCAACAATTACTCCATCAAAAGACCAAAATATGATAGATATGTGATTTTTTTTTGAGAATGACTTCATTTTGGTCAATTTTTCACTGAAGACCTGAACACTAATATTTCTCTTGTTCCAAGAAGTTTTATGCATCACAGAAAGCTCTGAGGGACAGGACTGCCAGTTTGATTTTCTATGCCTGATTGCCTTTTGATGCCATTTCTTTCTTGTGATTGAGAAACAACATATAATAATTGCTACTTTTTTCTTATAAAAATGATTGGTATAAAATCTACAAATATATTGCTGATTAATTCCCTTGTGATTTCCTCCCACAAGAATGAATCTAAATTATGCATGTACTTGAAAACCATCTTGCACTTTTACTCCTGTATCTTTTGTACACCCCCTCATTTTTTTCCATGGGAGTAATCATTGCCTTAATACACATGACAAATAAAAGATCCTCAGAAAAATTTTACTGAGTTTCTTCCCCTAAAATGTGCTTGCTGAAGGCTGCGATTAAGCAGCAGGAAGAAATTGTGAATTACATGAGACAAGTCAGAAGATGTATAATTATACAGGATGAACACAGTAGGGTGTACTGAATGATTTAGTTTAAAAAAAAACTAATGTGTTACTTACGTTTAATTGTATCAGTTAGCTGTATTACATTGTATTAACTGTTTCTATATTCTAATCATAAAATATTGGACAGCAAGAATATAATAAAGTTAAGGTACATAGAAAGCTTAACAATAAAAGCAAATAGAATCCTTAAATGAATTTCTTTCTTATACTAACAATATTTGCAAAAGCAGAATGTAATACAATTGTTTGCTATCTAATGGATATATAAAAATATCTGAATTATCCCATCACCAAAATACAGTGCATTTCCATTTCAGTCATATCTTTTATGTGTTTTTGATCATGTAAAAAGCATAAACTAACATAGAGGTAATTGTAATCCAATTAAAGCAATAATTGCACACTTAACAAATTTCAATGTGGGAAAGAAGGAAAATGTTCTTATGATTTTTTTTAAAAACTGGAAAAGTACATAAATAAACTTTCTAATGTTCTCATTCCCTAAAAATTTAATATAATGTCCTTTACTAAAAATAATGCAACTTTCTTTTAGAGGCTCCGAAAGGAGGAATAGGAAAGGTGCATATGATTATGCCAGGGATTTGAAAAGAAGCAGGAGAGCAAAGATACCTATAAAAGACATTTTAAAGTGTAAATGTCACTAAGTCTTTGGAAATTCCTGGGAGACTTTGAAATCCATTCCTCACTCATGTCTAGATTAGTTATGTATAATTCCCTGTAGAGGAGAAGGAGAGAAAAGGAAGAGTACCCTTTAACTTGCTTTTGATGGAGCAATTGTTATAGAAAAGAAATCGCTTCAATGTTCATTAAGATAGCAGATCTTACCTATGCATAACTGCATAAGGACTTTCAGTTAGATACAGAATTGGTCGAGTGGTAATAAAAAATGTTTCCATGTGTCAGATGTTGATTTCACCAGAGCCAGGCAGGTAGAAACCACTTTAAGGAACTCTAATATATGTAAGCCTATTTTTACAAATTAGGTTGGGGTGGAAATCATCACCAGTATAAATTTTTCTGTTAGCATTTAAATACTGAATTTTTATACATATTGAATCAATCTATTTATTGAAGTGTGCAGCTTATGTTTAATTTTCAAAAATCCTTATTATGTATAAAACAAGGTACACCTGTAATCTCCTTTGCTGAAATTCCAGATGACCTTGAGAAAACATTTTTTTGTTTTTAAAAGAGACATGGAGATAAATTCTTAAAGATGAATATGTTTTGAAATACAGACTTAAGAGAAAAACTAGAGTAGGATCCATGTGATATTAGATAGAGAATTTGAAAAATACTACAATCCATGTACCACAGCAGAGAAAACTGTGTATATCTAATTTTAGGTAGGTAACATTTTATCTTATTACTAACTAGGAACAGATATTCATTTTTGATTGCTAATGATATGTTTGGGTGATTTTATCTATCTTATTATGGAAATATGTGATGAGATCACTTCAGAAATCTGAATACTAGTCACAGTTCTCTGCTTGTAATCTCAGCCAAGGTCTGTTATCTCTGTGGATTGCAATTTCTTCTTCTATACCTTCAGCAGACAGTGCAGAGAAGACAGTTTCTAAGGTGTCTTCCATCTCTAACCCTCAGTGCTTTCACAACATAGGCCTCATCAAGTAAGACTCCTACTCGAAGACGTGTGACAAGTTCTCATTGCCTAAACTGTGGCTCCGGGCTCATGTGCTTCAGATCCATGTGACTATGGATTTACTGTAAGAGGTCCTAGAATACATATGAATATTAATCACTGCCTGTACAATGATGAAAAAATACATATATCCCCCATATGTATATCATGTACACATACCTATATACTCATATACTATTTTTTGGTTCTAATGAAGACTAATATATTTAAAAGGTCATAGTAAATTTTAATAGCTTTTAATGTCATATGTTTTATATTTTATTTTTAACAACTATATCACACAGGGATCTCATTGTGTTTCAATGTTTAAAAAAGATGTTCTCATATTCTCAAATATTGGGAATTGCTGAACTAGAAAATGAAATACAACCACGACCTTGTAACACAGACATTTATATCATTGTCACTCACTGCATATTTCCTTCCTGATACTATGTTCTAACCTTTATTGGGCTACTTCATTATCCCAAACATTCATACTCTCTCATCTCCATGTCTTTGCCCATACATCTTCCTGTTGATGGGTGGCCTTCACTTGCATCTTCATGTATAGAAATCATCTCTGGTAGAGGTGTCACTCAAATGTCATCTCCTTCTTAAAGGTTCCCCCAGTTTCCAAGTCAAACTTATCTTTTTGTTCTTTTTTTCAGATGATAAATTGTAATTTTATTTACACTTTCTATATTCTGTCATATACATTGAAAATTGTGTATTCCACTAATCTAAGATTTTTTTTTATGTGAGGTACCTTTTATTCTTTCTTGAAGCATTCTCAGAGCATAAAGAAATGCTTCACTCATAACAATCCATCACAGACTAATAATGTTTAATAATTAAATAAATATTTATTGATCACCTGTTATATTACCTTCAGACACTGCTCTAGTGCTATGGTTGTAGCAATGAACAAAACAAAATTCTATTGGAGAAGGGAAGATGACACACAAATAAATATATATTACTCCATGTGATGCTAAGTACTATGGAAAAGAATAGAGCAAAAAAGGGAAAGGGACTTTTGGAAGGTGAGGTAGAAAATTATTATTTTCTATACAATAGTCAGTCAGGAAAAACCAAGGTGATTAAGGTGACAGTTGATCAGACACCCAAAGGAAATGAAGGAGCAAACTCTGCTTCCTGGATAGTTGAGGCAGAAACAGCATGTGCAGAGTCCCTGGGGTAATTGGGATATTGGAGGACCACAAAGGAGGCAATGTTGAATTAATGAAAAAATGTGAGATTGGTATTAACAGATACACACTACTATATAAAAAAATAGATAAGCAACAAGGGCCTACTGTATAGCACAGGGAACTATATTCAGTATCTTGTAATAACCTATAATGGAAAATAATCTGAAAAAGACCAGATGTGTATATATGTATAACTGAATCACTTTGCTGTATACCTGAAACTAACACACCATCGTAAATGAAATATACTTCAATTAAAAAAAAAAAAAAGAGAATTGGAAAGAAGAAGCATCAGGACGGGTAGAGTAAAACATACTGAGTAGGCCAAAACGTTCTTTCAGGTTTTTCCATAAGATGTTATGGAAAAACCCGAACGAACGTTTTGGCCAGGCCAATAGAATTAAGTGGAATCGTATATTTTATGTATAACTAAATTGAGATATAAAACGTATTTATTAACTTTTAAGAAACACTATCCACACTTTTAAGTGACTCATGCAATTTTTTTTTAAATGACAATTGTAAGAATGCATAAAATTCATTACACTTTGTAGTAGGCAAGGCATTCAATCTTTAACTGCAAGACAATCAAACAGCGGTCATCCAGAGGTCAGAAAGATATTATCCGAACAAGAATATTTTTTGATTTACCATCTTATAAATATCCTTGTATTCTTGATATGTTAAGATTCTTTCTCTCTTTAAAAATCTTACAATGAGAAAAAAATAAATTTATAGTTTTATAGAATTGTTATAAGACTTCTTAAGGAGTGGACAGAAAGACACAGACTGCTGTCCTTCCTAGAGCACACGATTAAATTCAGTCCCTGATTTCTCTGTTATTGATGCTTGTTGGGAATTCTGCTCTGAGATCTGCAATTTCTCCAGTCATTTTTTTCTCTCAAGTTCTTTATATGAATTCTATAACAGGTATGGATTGATAATTTGTTACATTATATATTCCTCCATGAAATCATGTCTTCATGAATAGAATCGGGATGGTCTGATTGACCATAACGGGACCATAGTTGTCAGTTTGGGAGCAGAGATGTACAGGCTGACTGATAACACCCTTGATACAAATTGACTTTATATGGAAATACATATCAGTCAGCCCAGCATCCTTAATCATTTACTTTACTTTTACAGACTCCAGCCTGCAACTGATTCTGCCTGTGGGAATACTTATTAATTTCTCTCTCTCTCTCTCTGTCTACCTCTCCTCCATGTATTTTTCTTTTTTTCTTTTTTTTTTTAAACGTTTTTATTGGAGTATAATTGTTTTACAACGGTGTGTTAGTTTCTGTTTTATAATAAAGTGAATCAGTTATACATATACATATGTTCCCATATCTCTTCCCTCTTGAGTCTCCCTCCCTCCCACCCTCCCTATCCCACCCCTCTAGGTGGTCACAAAGCACTGAGCTGATCTCCCTGTGCTATGCGGCTGCTTCCCACTAGCTATCTACTTTACATTTGGTAGTATGTATATGTCGATGCCACTCTCTCACTATGTCACAGCTTACCCTTCTGCCTCCCCATGTCCTCAAGTCCATTCTCTAAGAGGTCTGTGTCTTTATTCCCATCTTACCCCTAAGTTCTTCATGACCATTTTTTTTTTCTTAGATTCCATATATATGTGTTAGCATACGGTATTTGTTTTTCTCTTTCTGACTTACTTCACTCTGTGTGACAGACTCTAGGTCCATTCACCTCACTACAAATATCTCAATTTCGTTTCTTTTTCTGGCTGAGTAATATTCCATTGTATATATGGGCCATATCTTGTTAATCTATTCATCTGATGATGAATACTTAGGTTGCTTCCATGTCCAGGCTATTGTAAATAGAGCTGCAATGAACATTTTGGTACATGACTCTTTTTGAATTATGATTTTCTCAGGGTATATGCCCAGTAGTGAGGTTGCTGAGTGGTATGGTAATTCTATTTTTAGTTTTTTAAGGAACCTCCATACTGTTCTCCATAGTGGCTGTATCAATTTACATTCCCACCAACAGTGTAAGAGTGCTCCCTTTTCTATACACCCTCTCCAGCATTTATTGTTTCTAGATTTTTGGATGATGGCCATTCTGACTGGTGTGAGGTGATATCTCATTGTAGTTTTGATTTGCGTTTCTCTAATGATTAATGGTGTTGAGCATTCTTTCATGTGTTTGTTGGCAATCTGTATATCTTCTTTGGAGAAATGTCTATCTAGGTCTTCTGCCCATTTTTGGATTGGGTTGTTTGATTTTTTGTTATTGAGTTGCATGAGCTGCTTGTAAATCTTGAAGATTAATCCTTTGCCAGTTGCTTCATTTGCAAATATTTTCTCCCATTCTAAGGGTTGTCTCTTGGTCTTGTTTATGGCTTCTTATGCTGTGCAAAAGCTTTTACGATTCATTAGGTCCCATTTGTTTATTTCTGTTTTTATTTCCATTTCTCTAGGAGGTGGGTCAAAAAGGATCTTGCTGTGATTTATGTCATATAGTGTTCTGCCTAAATTTTCTTCTAAGAGTTTGAGAGTATCCGGCCTTACATTGAGGCCTTTAATCCATTTTGAGTTTATTTTTGTATATGGTGTTAGGGAGTGTTCTAATGTCATACTTTTACATGTATCTGTCCAGTTTTCCCAGCACCACTTATTGAAGAGGCTGTCTTTTCTCGACTGTATATTTTGCCTCCTTTATCAAAGATAAGGTGACCGTATGTGCGTGGGTTTATCTCTGGGTTTTCTACCCTGATCCATTGATCTACAATTCTGTTTTTGTGCCAGTACCATACTGTCTTGATTACTGTAGCTTTGTACTATACTCTGAAGTCAGGGAGTCTGATTCCTCCAGCTCCATTTTTCGTTCTCAAGATTGCTTTTGCTATTCGGGGTCTTATGTGTTTCCATACAAATTTTGAAATTTTTTGTTCTAACTCTGTGAAAAATGCCATTGGTAATTTGAGAGGTATTGCATTGAATCTGTAGACTGCTTTGGGTAGTAGAGTCATTTTCACAATGTTGATTCTTCCAATCCAAGAACATGGTATATCTCTCCATTTATTTGTATCACCTTTACTTTATTTCATCAGGGTCTTATAATTTTCTGCATACAGGTCTTTTGTCTCCTTAGGTATGTTTATTCCTAGATATTTTATTCTTTTTGTTGCAATGGTAAATGGGAGTGTTTTCTTAATTTCACTTTCCGATATTTCATCATTAGTGTATAGGAATGCCAGAGATTTCTGTGCAATAATTTTGTGTCCTGCTCCTTTACCAAATTCACTGATTAGCTCTTGAAGTTTTCTGGTATCATCTTTGGATTCTCTATGTATAGTATCATGTCATCTGCAAACAGTGACAGCTTTACTTCTTCTTTTCCGATTTCAATTCCTTTTATGTATTTTTCATCTTTGATTGCTGTGGCAAAAACTTCCAAAGCTATGTTGAATAATAGTGGGGAGAGTGGGCAACCTTGTCTTGTTCCTGATCTTAGTGGAAATGGTTTCAGTTTTTCACCATTGAGGATGATGTTGGCTGTGGGTTTGTCATATATGGCCTTTATTATGTTGAGGAAAGTTCCCTCTATGCCTACTTTCTGCAGGGTTTTTATAATAAATGGGTGTTGAATTTTGTTGAAAGCTTTCTCTGCATCTAATGAGATGATTATATGGTTTTTCTCCTTCAATTTGTTAATAGGTTGTATCACGTTGATTGATTTGCATATATTGAAGTATCCTTGAATTCCTGGAATAAATCCCACTTGATCATGGTGTATGATCCCTTTAAAATGCTTTTGGATTCTGTTTGCTAGTATTTTGTTGAGGATTTTTGCATCTATGTTCATCAGTGATATTGGCCTGTAGTTTTCATTCTTTGTGACATCTTTGTCTCGTTTTGCTATCAGGGTGACGGTGACCTTGTAGAATGAGTTTGGGAGTGTTCCTCTCTCTGCTATATTTTGGAAGAGTTTGAGAAGGATAGATGTTATCTCTTCTTTAAATGTTTGATAGACTTCACCTGTGGAGCCATCTTGTCCTGGGCTATTTTTGTAGGAAAATTTTTAATCACAGTTTCGATTTCAGTGCTTGTGATTGGTCTGTTCGTATTTTTCTATTTCTTCCTGGTTCAGTCTTTGCAGGTTGTGCATTTCTAAGAATTTGTCCATTTTTTCAATGTCTCCATTTTATTGGCATAGAGTTGCTTGTAGTAATCTCTCATGATCCTTTGTATTTCTGCAGTGTCAGTTGTTACTTCTTTTTCATTTCTAATTCTATTGATTTGAGTCTTCTCCCTTTTTTTCTTGATGAGTCTGGCTAATGGTTTATCAATTTTGTTTATCTTCTCAAAGAACCAGCTTGTAGTTTTATTGATCTTTGGTGTCATTTCCTTCATTTATTTTAAATTTATTTCTTATCTGATATTTATGATTTCTTTCCTTTTGCTAACTTTGCGGTTTTTTGTTCTTTGTCTAATTGCTTTAGGTGCAAGTTTAGGTTGTTTATTTGAGATGTTTCCTTTTTCTTAAGGTAGGATTTTATTGCTAAAAACTTCCCTCTTAGAACTGCTGTTGCTGCATTCCATAGGTTTTGGGTTGTCGTGTCTCCATTGTCATTTGTTTCTAGGTATATTTTGATTTTCTCTTTGATTTCTTCAGTGATCAGTTGGTTATTACGTAGTGTATTGTTTAGTCTCCATGTGTTTGTATTTTTTACATATCGTTTCCTGTAATTGATATCTAGTCTCAAAGCATTGTGGTCACATAAGATACTCGATACGATTTCAATTTTCTTAAATTTACCAAGGCTTGATTTGTGATCCAAGATATGATCTATCCTGGAGAATGTTTCATGAGCATTTGAGAAAAATGTGTATTCTGTTTTTTGGATGGTATGTCCTATAAGTATCAATTGAGTCCATCTTGTTTAATACGTCATTTAAAGTTTGTGTTTCCTTATTTATTTTCATTTTGGATGATCTGTCCATTGGTGAAAGTGGGGTGTTAAAGTCCCCTACTATGATCATGTTACTGTAGATTTCCCCTTTTACTGCTGTTAGTATTTGCCTTATGTACTGAGGTGCTCCTATGTTGAGTTCATAAATATTTACAATTGTTATATCTTCTTCTTGGATTGATCCCTTGATCATTATGTAGTGTCCTTCTTTGTATCTTGTAATAGTCTTTTTTTAAAAGTCTATATTGTCTGATATTAGAATTGCTACTCCAGCTTTCTTTTGATTTCCATTTGCATGGAATATCTTTTTCCATCCCCTCACTTTCAGTCGGTATGTGTCCCTAGGTCTGAAATGGCTCCCTTGTAGACAGCATATATATGGGTCTTGTTTTTGTATCCATTCAGCCAGTCTGTGTCTTTTGGTGGGAGCATTTAATCCATTTACATTTAAGGTAATTTTCAAAATGTATGTTCCTATTCCCATTTTCTTAATTGTTTTGCGTTTGTTATTGTAGGTCTTTTCCTCCTCTTGTGTTTCTTGCCTAGAGAAGTTCCTTTAGCATTTGTTGTAAAGCTTGTTTGGTGGTGCTGAACTCTCGTAGCTTTTGCTTGTCAGAAAAGGTTTTAATTTCTCCATCAAATCTGAATGAGATCCTTGCTGAGTAGAGTAATCTTGGTTGTAGGTTTTTCTCCTTCATCACTTTAAATATGTCCTGGCAGTCCCTTCTGGCTTGCAGAATTTCTGCTGAACGATCAGCTGTTAACCTTATGGGGATTCCCTTGTGTGTTATTTGTTGTTTTTCCCTTGCTGCTTTTAAAATGTTTTTGTTGTATTTAATTTCTGATAGTTTGATTAATATGTGTCTTGACGTGTTTCTCCTTGGATTTATCCTGTATGGGACTCTCTGTGCTTCCTGGACTTAGTTAACTATTTCCTTTCCCATATTAGGGAAGTTTTCAACTATAATCTTTTCAAATATTTTCTCAGTCCCTTTCCTTATCTCTTCTTCTGGGACCCCTATAATTTGAATGTTGGTGCATTTAATGTTGTCCCAGAGGTCTCTGAGACTGTCCTCATTTCTTTTCATTCTTTTTTCTTTATTCTGCTCTGCAATAGTTATTTCCACTATTTTATCTTCCAGGTCACTTATCCGTTCTTCTACCTCAGTTATTCTGCTATTGATCCCTTCTAGAGTATTTTTAATTTCAGTTACTGTGTTGTTCATCATTGCTTGTTTCCTCTTTAGTTCTTCTAGGTCCTTGTTATATATTCTTGCAATTTCTCTTTTCTATTTAAAAGATTTGGGATCTTCTTTACTATTTTTATTCAGAATTCTTTTTCAGGTAGACTGCCTATATCATCTTCATTTGTTAGGTCTGGTGGGTTTTTACCTTGCTCTTTCGCATGCTGTGCGTTTTCTGTCTTCTCATTTTGCTTATCTTACTGTGTTTGGGGTCTCCTTTTTGCAGGCTGCAGGTTCATAGTTCCCATTGTTTTTGGTGTCTTTCCCCAGTGGCTAAGGTTGGTTCAGTGGGTTGTGTAGGCTTCCTGGTGGAGGGGACTAATACCTGTGTTCTGGTGGATGAGGCTGGATCTTGTCTTTCTGGTGGCCAGGACCACGTCTGGTTGTGTGTCTGTGACCTTATTATGATTTTAGGCAGCCTCCCTGCCAATGGGTGGTGTTGTGTTCCTGTCTTGCTAGTTGTTTGACATTGGGTATCCAGCACTGTAGCTTGCTGGTCTTTGAGTGAAGCTGGGTGTTGGTGTTGAGATGGAGATCTCTGGGAGATTTTCGCAGTTTGATATTACATGGAGCTGGGTGGTGTCTTGTGGACCAGTGTCCTGAAGTTGGCTCTCCCACCTCAGAGGCACAGCACTGACTCCTGGCTGGAGCACCAAGAGTCTTTCATCCACACAGCTCAGAATAAAAGGGAGAAAAAGTAAAAACAGAAAGAAAGAAAGAGGATAAAATAAAATAAAGATAAAATAAAGTTATTAAAATAAAAAATAATTATTAAGATTAAAAAAATTAAGTAAAAAATGGAACAAAAACAAAACAAAACAAAAAAATGGATGGACAGAGCCCTAGGACAAATGGTGAAAGCAAAGCTATACAGACAAAATCTCACACAGAAGCATACATACACACTCACAGAAAGAGGAAAACGGGAAAAATAATATATCTTGCTCCAAAAGTCCACCTCCTCAATTTGGGATGATTCGTTATGTATTCAGGTATTCCACAGATGCAGAGTACATCAAGTTGAGTGTGGAGATTTAATCTGCTGCTCCTGAGGCTGCTGGGAGTGATTTCCCTTTCTCTTCTTTGTTCTCACAACTCCCGGGGTTCAGCTTTGGATATGGCCCCGCCTATGTGTGTAGGTCGCCTTTGGGTGTCTGCTCTTCGTTCAGACGTGACAGGGTTAAAGTAGCAGCTGATTCAGTAACTCTGGCTCACTCAGGCCTGGGGGTGAGGGGCACGGATGCAGGGCAAGCCGGCAGCAGCAGAGGCTGGCGTGAAATTGCACCAGGCTGAGGTGCGCCGTGTGTTCTCCCATGGAAGTTGTCCCTGGATCATGGAACCCTGGCAGTGACAGGCTGCACAGACTCCCGGGAGCGGAGGGGTGAATAGTGACCTGTGCTTGCACACAGGCTTCTTGGTGGCAGCAGCAACCTTATCGTCTCATGCCCGTCTCTGGGGTCCACACTGTTAGCCACGGCTTGCGCCGGTCTCTGGAGCACCTTTAAGCAGCACTCTTAATCCCCTCTACTCGCGCACCAGGGAACAAAGAGGGAATAAAAAGTCTCTTGCCTCTTCCGCAGGTCCAGACTTTTTCCTGGACTCCCTCCCAGCTAGCCGTGGTGCACTAGCCCCTTCAGGCTGTGTTCATGCAGATGGTGCTCTCCCTGCGATCCGAGATCCGACCGAAGCCCAAGCCTCAGCTCCCAGACCCCGCCCGTCCCAGTGGGTGAGCAGACAAGCCTCTTGGGCTGGTGAGTGCTGGTTGGCACCGATCCTTTCTGCGGGAATCTCTCCTCTTTGCCCTCCGCACCCCTGTGGCTGCCCTCTCCTCTGTGACTTCGAAGCTCCCCACTCTGCCACCCGCAGTCTCTGCCTGCGAAGGGGCTTCCTTGTGTGTGGAAACCTTTCTGACATCACAGCTCCCTCCCACTGGTGCAGGTCCCATCCCTATTCTTTTGTCTCTGCTTTTTCTTTTGCCCTACCCAGGTACGTGGGGAGATTCTTTCCTTTTGGGAGGTCTGAGCTCTTCTGCCAGCATTCAGTGGGTGTTCTATAGGAGCAGTTCCACGTGTAGATGTATTTCTGATGTATCTGTGGGGAGGAAGGTGATCTCCGCATCTTACTCTTCTGCCATCTTCCTCAACTCCCCCATGTGTTTTTCTACATAATAATGCTCCACAAAGGCAAAGGTTACTTTGGTGAGCATTTGTACATTTTCCTTTAACCTGTCTACATTCAGAAAACAATGTGGCTATCATACATCATCTGCTTTCTTAGTTTCTCTTGTCTAAGAATCTGCACTGTATTTG
This sequence comes from Phocoena sinus, assembly GCF_008692025.1. Lineage (NCBI taxonomy): Eukaryota > Metazoa > Chordata > Mammalia > Artiodactyla > Phocoenidae > Phocoena > Phocoena sinus. Next base: position 27,995,800 of record NC_045779.1, read on the forward strand.
TATCTAGACCTGCATAAAAACGATGACATTTACTCTGTCAGTTGTACAGGTAAATGTTTTCTGCAAAATGACATTTAACTTTCAAAGAATGTTACAGTTAGAAATTATGCTGTGGATTTGTATTTACTGAGCACAAAAGATACACGTGTGGCAGCTAGGCTCTTAGCAAAAGAAGGTTGGTATTAAAGTAGATATCAATACATCCTTTTAAGATATTGTCATGAATTCAGGGATTTTTACATGACTGTAAGAAAAGATGACCATTCAAAAGCATTGATGGATAGTGGGAAAGTATAGGGAGTAGTCTTTGTTCTACTTATAAACAACTTCTTAAAAACCATAATCTAGTGTAATTATGTCCACGGACAGTCTATATATTTGGTTGAGCCATATTAAATTGTCAATTTTGTAAGGCAAAAATGGCAGTTTCACATCGTTAAATGTAAGTACCAGCTATGACAGAATTTGGCCAAAAAAAACGGTGAGGGGCAGGTAGCTAAAAAGTCATCACACAAATACCAGTTGACACTAAGTCAAGGACATTTATAGCTAAGCTAATGATGAGTTTTTGATATACTAAAAGAATAGACTTAAGTGAAAGAATGCATTCATTGTTGTTTCTTATAATATGTAAGGTGAAACTTTCCAAAATGAAAGAAAGTGGATTCAGCCTCGTCAACATAGATTAATTAAGATGACATTTTCTTGGCAAGTGACACATCCAACTGGGCTTCAAAGATTATTGAAACTTTAGAATTTGCCTACTTTACACCAAATGTAAAATGTTTATTTTAAAAATTTGCTTTCTAATTTTACATGATTTTATCATTAGACCTTTGCTTTCATCCAAATGGAAAATGTGACAGCTGTAAATGAATTAATAATAATACCAGAAATGATAAAAAATAACATTTGACATTTATTGAATTCTTACCATATTCCAAGTGCTGTTTTACTCATTTTGTTATCTCTAATGTAATTTATGTAAAAGAGCAATAATCGAACATGTAAAAGTAATAATATAGTAATCCATAGCACTTCTGATATTCATTGCACTTTCAAAATGTTATTAATAATTTTGATATCTAATCTCTAGGAAATTGAACACACAAAGTTAAATTAAAATATTTTTTTAAAACTTTTTCCCATCTTTTATTGACCTTTCATAAGCCTTTAATTTGGTGAACAGGAGCCAGCGGGCCTAAGAATGTGTGAACTTCACATGGATTTCTTAATTAATATTCTTGCCAAATCTACCTTTTAATATCATCCTCAGAACTAGGGTGGACAGGAATGGCCACATGACAGACCACACTATTTTAAAAAAATATATTTTTGAAATATAGTTGACTTCCAAAGTTTCAGGTATGATCAAAGTAGTTATGCATATATATACACACACAAACACATATATATACTTTTTCGTTCTTCTTCACTATAGGTTATTAAAAGGTATTGAATATAAAATTCCCTGTGCTATAATTAGTCCTTGTTGTTTATTTATTTTTTAATTTTATTTATTTATTTTATAAAGCAGGTTCTTATTAGTTTTCCATGTTATACATATTAGTGTATATATGTCAATCCCTATCTCCCAATTCATCCCACCACCACCACCACCACCCCTCCCCACCACACTTTACCCCACTTGGTGTCCATACATTTGTTCTCTACATCTGTGCCTACTTCTGCCCTGCAAACAGGTTCATCTGTACCATTTTTCTAGATTCCACATATATGGGTTAATATACGATATTTGTTTATCTATTTCTAACTTCACTCTGTATGACAGTCTCTAGGTCCATCCACGTCTCTACAAATGACCCAATTACGTTCCTTCTTATGGTTGAGTAATATTCCATTGTATATATGTACCATATCTCCTTTATCCATTCGTCTATCAATGGGCACTTAGGTTGCTTCCATGACCTGGCTATTGTAAATAGTGCTGCTATGAACATTGAGGTGCATGTGCCTTTTTGAATTATGGTTTTCTCTGGGTATATGCCCAGTAGTGGGATTGCTGGGTCATATGGTAGTTCTATTTTTAGTTTTTTAAGGAACCTCCATACTGTTCTCCATAATGGCTGTATCAATTTACATTCCCACCAACAGTGCAAGAAGGTTCCCTTTTCTCTACACCCTCTCCAGCATTTGTTGTTTGTAGATTTTCTGATGATGGCCATTCTAACTGGTGTGAAGTGATACCTCACTGTAGTATTGATTTGCATTTCTCTAATAATTAGTGATGTTGAGCAGCTTTTCATGTGCTTCTTGGCCATCTGCATGTCTTCTTTGGGTGAATGTCTATTTAGGTCTTCTGCCCAGTTTTTTTTTGCTTTGACTTTTTTTTTAATATTGTGCTGCATGAGTTGTTTATATATTTTGGAGTTTAATCCTTTGTCAGTTGATTCGTTTACAAATATTTTTTCCCACTCTGAGAGTTGTCTTTTTATCTTGTTTGCAGTTTCCTTTGCTGTACAAAAGCTTTTAGGTTTTATTAGGTCCCATTTTTTTAATTTTTGTTTTTTTATCCATTATGCTAGGAGGTGGATAAAAAAGACTTTGCTGTGATTTATGTCAAAGAGTGTTCTTCCTATGTTTTCCTCTAAGAGTTTTATACTGTCCTGTCTTACATTTAGGTCTTTAATTCATTTTGAGGTTATTTTTGTGTGTGGTGATAGGGAGTGTTCTAAGTTCATTCTTTTACATGTAGCTGTCAGTTTTCCCAGCACAACTTATTGAAGAGACTGTCTTTTTGCCATTGTATACCCTTGCCTCCTTTGTCATAGATTAGTTGACCATAAGTGCGTGGGTTTATCTCTTGGCTTTCTATACTGTTCCATTGATCTATATATCTGTTGCTTTGTCAGTACCATATTGTCGTGATTACTGTAGCTTTGTAGTATAGTCTGAAGTCAGTGAATCTGATTCCTCCAGCTCTGTTTTTCTTCCCTCAAGATTGCTTTGACTATTCAGGGTCTTTTTTGTCTCCATAGAAATTTTAAGATTTTTTGTTTTAGTTCTGTAAAAAATGCATTAGTAATTTGATAGGGTTTACACTGAATCTGTAGATTGCTTTGGGTAATATAGTCTTTTTCACAATATTGATTCTCCCAGTCCAAGAACATGGTGTATCTCTCCATCTGTTTATGTCATCATTGATTTCTTTCATCAGTGTCTTATAGTTTTCTGAATACAGGACTTTTACCTCCTTAAGTAGGTTTATTCCTAAGAATTTTATTCTTTTTGTTGCAGTGGTGGATGGGGTTGTTTCCTTAATTTCTCTTTCTGATATTTCATTGTTAGTGTATAGGAATGCAAGAGATTTCTGTGCATTAATTTAGTATCCTGCAGCTATACCAAATTATTGATTAGCTCTAGTAGTTTTCTGGTGGCATCTTTAAGATTATCTATGTATAGTATATCATCTGCAAACAGTGACAATTTAACTTCTTCTTTTCCAGTTGTACCCTTTTTATTTCTTTTTCTTCTCTGATTGCCATGACTAGGAATTCCAAAATTATGTTGAATAATAGTGATGAAAGTGGACATCATTTTCTTGTTCCAGAAATTACAGGAAATGCTTTCAGTTTTTCACCATTGAGAATGATGTTTGCTGAGGGTTTGTCATAAATGGCCTTTATTATGTTGAGGTAGATTGCTTCTGTGGCAACTTTTTGGAGAATTTTGACCATAAATGGGTGTTGAAATTTGTCCAATGCTTTTTCTGTATCTATTGTGATGATCATATGGTTTTTATTCTTCAATTGGTTTATATGGTATTTCACAAAGATTAATTTGCGTATATTGGAGAATCTTTGCATCCCTGGGATAAATCCCATTTGATCATTGTGTATGATCCTTTTAATGTGTTGTTGGATTCTGTTTGCTACTATTTTGTTGAGGATTTTTGCATCTATATTCATCAGTGATATTGCTCTGTAATTTTCGTTTTTTGTAGTATCTGTGCCTTGTTTTTGTATCAGGGTGATGGTGGCCTCCTAGAATGAATTTGGGAGTGTTCCTTCCTCTGCAATTTTTAGGAAGAGTTTGAGAAGGATGGGTGTTAGATCTTCTCTAAATGTTTGATAGAATTCACCCATGAAGCCATCTATCGTGTCCTAGACTTTGTTTGTTGGAAGATTTTTAATTACAATTTCAATTTCATTACTTGTGATTGTTCTGTTCATGTTTTCTGTTTCTTTCTGTTTCAGTTGTGGAAGGTTATACCTTTATAGGAATTTGTTCATTTCTTCCAGGCGGTCCATTTTATTAACATAGAGTTGTTTGTGGTAGTCTCTTATGATGCTTTGTTTTTCTGCAGTGTCTGTTGTAACTTCTCCTTTTTCATTTCTAATTTTATGATTTGAGTCCTCTCGCTCTTTTTCTTGGTGAGTCTGGCTAAAGGTTTATCAATCTTGTTTACCTTCTCAAAGAACCAACTTTTAGTGTTATTGATTTTTGTTGTTGTTTTCTTTCTTTCAATTGCATTTATTTCTTCTCTGAGATTTTTTATTTCTTTGCTTCTACTAACTTTCAGTTTTGTTTGTTCTTCTTTCTCTAGTTCCTTTAGGTGTAAGGTTAGATTATTTGTTTGTGATTTTTCTTGTTTCTTCAGGTAGGATTGTATTGCTATAAATTTCCCTCTTAGAACTGCTTTTGCTGCATCCCATAGGTTTTGGATCATCATGTTTTCATTGTAATTTGTCTCTAGGTATTTTTCGATTCCCTCTTTGATTTCTTCAGTGATCTCTTGGTTAATTAGTAACGTATTGTTTAGCCTCCATTGTTTGTGCTTTTTTACGTTTTTTTCTCTGTAATTTATTTCTAATCTCATAGTGTTGTTGTTGGAAAAGATGCTTGATATGATTTTAATTTTCTTACGTTTACCGAGGCTTGATTTGTGGCCCAAGATATCATCTATCCTGGAGAGAGTTCCATGTGTACTTGAGAAGAAAGTGTATTCTGTTGTTTTTGGATAGAATGTCCTTTAAATCTCAATTAAGTCCATCTTGTTTAATGTATCATTTAACGCTTGTGTTTCCTTATTAAGTTTCTGTCTGGATCATCTGTCCATTGGTGTAAGTGAGGTGTTAAAGTACCCCACTATTATTGTGTTACTGTTGATTTCCTCTTTTATAGCTGTTAGCACTATCATTATGTAGTGTCCTTCCTTGTTCCTTGTAACATTCTTTACTTTAAAGTCTATATTCTCTGATATAAGATTTGCTACTCCAACTTTATTTTGATTTCCATTTGCATGGAATATCTTTTTCCATCCCCCACTTTCAGTCTGTATGTGTCCCTAGGTCTGAAGTGGGTCTCTTGTAGACAGCATATATATGGGTCTTGTTTTTATATCCATTTAGCAAGCTTGTGTCTTTTGGTTGAAGCATTTAATCCATTCACATTTAAGGTAATTATTGATATGTATGTTCCTATTACCATTTTCTTAATTGTTATGGGTTTGTTTTTGTAAGTCCTTTTCTTCTCTTGTGTTTCCCACTTAGAGAAGTTCCTTTATCATTTGTTGTAGGACTGGTTTCTTGGTGCTGAATTCTCTTAGCTTTTGCTTGTCTGTAAAGCTTTTGATTTCTCCATCGAATCTGAATGAGATCCTTGCCATGTCGAGTAACCTTGGTTGTATGTTCTTTAAATATATTGTGCCACACTCATCTGGCTTACAGAGTTTCAGCTGAGAAATCATATGTTAACCTTATGGGAGTTCCCTTGAATGTTATTTGTTGTTTTCCCCTTGTTTCTTTTAATAATTTTTCTTTGTCTTTAATTCTTGCCAATTTGATTACTATGTGTCTTGGTGTGTTTCTTCTTGGGTTTATCTTGCCTGGGACTCTCTGCACTTCCTGGACTTGGGTGGTTATTTCCTTTCACATGTTGGGGAAGTTTTTGACTCTAATCTCTTCAAATATTTTCTCATGTCCTTTCTCTCTCTCTTCTCCTTCTTGGACCCGTATAATGTGAATGTTGGTGTGTATAATGTTGTCCAAGAACTTTCTTAGGCTGTCTTCATTTCTTTTCATTCTTTTTTCTTTATTCTCTTCCATGGCAGTAAATTCCACCATTCTGTCTTCCAGGTCACTTGTCCATTCTTCTGCCTCAGTTATTCTGCTATTGATTCCTTCTAGCGTATTTTTCATTTCAGTTATTGTATTGTTCATCTTTGTTTGTTTGTTCTTTAATTCTTCTTGGTGTTTGTTCTTTAATTCTTCTATGTCTTTTTGAAACATTTCTTGCATCTTCTTGTTCTTTGCCTCCATTCTTTTTCTGAGGTCCTGAATGATCATCTTCATTATTATTATTCTGAATTCTTTTTCTGGAAGGTTGCCTATCTCCACTTCATTTAGTTGTTTTTCTGGGGTTTTATCTTGTTCCTTCATCTGGTACATAGTCCTCTGCTTTTTCATTTTGTCTATCTTTCTGTGAATGTGGTTTTTGTTCTATAGGCTGCAGGATTATGTTTCTTCTTGCTTCTGCTGTCTGCCATCAGGTGCAAGCTTCCTGATGGGAGGGACTGGTGGTCAGTAGAGCTGAGTGTTGCTCTGGTGGGCAGAGCTCAGTAAAACTTTAATCCACTTGTCTGCTAATGGGTGAGGCTGAGTTCCCTCCCTGTTGGTTGTGTGGCCTGAGGTGACCCAACACTGGAGTCTACAGGCTCTTTGGTGGGGTTAATGGCAGATTCCAGTAGGGCTCACACTAATGAATACTTCCCAGAACTTCTGCTGCCAGTGTCCTTTTCCCTGTGGTGAGTCACAGCCACCCCCCCAACTCTGCAGGAGACCCTCCAACAGTAGCAGGTAGGTCTAGTTCATTCTCCTATGGGGTCACTGCTCCTTCCCTCTGGGTCTTGATGTGCACACTACTTTGTTTGTGCCCTCGAAGAGTGGAGTCACCGTTTTCTCCAGTCCTGTCAAAGTCTTGCCATCAAATCCCGCTAGCCTTCAATGTCTTATTCCGTGGGAATTCCTCCTCCTGTTGCCAGATCCCCAGCTTGGGAAGCCTGATGTGGGGCTCCGAACCTTCACTCCAGTGGGTGGACTTATGTGGTATAAGTGTTCTCCAGTTTGTGAGTCACCCACCCAGTGGTTATGGGATTTGATTTTATTGTGATTGCGCCCCTCCTACCATCTCACTGCAGCTTCTCCTTTGTCTTTGGATGTGGAGTGTCTTTTTTGGAGAGTTCCAGTGTCTTCCTCTCAATGATTTTTCAGCAGTTTGTTGTGATTCTTCTGCTCTTGCAAGAGGAAGTGAGCACACGTCCTTCTACTCCACCATCTTGCACCAATTAAATACATATTGACTAGAGTGAAAGAATAAGCTTATATATCCCATGAGGAAACTAAGAAATTAACTTTAAAAGGCAAAAGATATTGTTTGATCAATACCCCTAATCTCTGAATCATATAAAAACAGAAAAAAATATCCTGAGGAAAAGTTTTACATATATAAACATGCAGTGAAATAGTCACACATGAGTACATTTACTTTGTGTGCTAGTTTTTCTGCAAAAGGATTAAAAGTTTCCAGAACTTAGAAAAGCAAAATGCTTTGCAGTGATTTAGAAATTCATTGTGAGTCGTTACACTCTTCTTGTTCTAGAGCACCTAAATTATTTAGCATAACCTTTTGATTCATTTTCCTGTTTTGTAATTATTGGTTTTCTTGTCATTATTTACTGAATTGCACTCTACTTCTGACTGTGAAATTTCTGACACCTTTAGTTATACAGGGCTACATTATATATGTGTTAATGTTGACTCAAGGACTTAATGGTCTCTTATCATTAACATATATTATCTCTAGAGCTTCATTTGCATTTTAAGATAAAATCCACATCTATTACCTTAAACTCTTTATAGATACTGTGGCATAATTTTTTGTAATGTTTCACGCTTTTTGCTGCTTCTCATTGGAAAGTATTATAAATATATTTTATATTATATGATTCTTTTGATCCTCAGTGAACTTGAAAATGCCTTAGAGGAATGGCTGGATGTATTTCCTTAAATAAACACACATTGTTCTTCAAATTGCTAGTATCTGTCTTCTTAATAGGCTCTACAGGCAATGGGAATTTTGACTTTGAAGTCACCTCTGCTGGGTTCATGTAGATGTCTGACTACTTTATACCTATTTCCTTCCGTAATTGAACAGTGTCTTTCAACTCAAGTTTGTTTTTAAATGTACAGCATATAGTCATAACTTTTACCTGTACCTTCAGATTATAATTTTTGGTATTTTATGTTATATCATAATCAAATATAACATAAAATACAATATCAAAAATATATTATACCTGTAAATGTATCCAGACTCCCTGGACTATTTAATTTTATCTAATTTATAGTGTCAGTAATTAATGAAAGTTGGTTCAGAATTAAATAAAAATACACTTACACAAATTCAGAAAACAGTTATTTTTAATTGGAGTGAGAGGAAAAATTAATTTACTCTTTTACTTCAGCTTTGCTGAGGTAGCACTGGGAAAATGGTCACTTGAATTTTAGAAGTGGTCATAATTTTTTTCTGAATTTGTCCTCCCAGAACTATTTATATGAAAGTAGCCTTTTTCTAATGATCATTTCTAAAAAAGATGATACACTCAAGTGATTAATGGGTACAGAGTCTCCCAAAGAGACTGTAGCAAGGTTACTCCATGAACATATCTAGAATTTACTTGTTTATTCACAATTTAGACAGAAAAAAAATTCAGATTATTCATCATGCCAGTTCTCCAGAACACAAGCTAGATTTTGAGAGAGGATGCTGTTTGAATGGACATGAAAATTTATTTGAAATTGAAAGAAAAACAAATCATTTAAAATTCTTTAAAAACCTTCTTTGTTACTTGAATATTTAAGGAAGAAGTTGATAAGCAAGCACAGGAACAGGATATAAGAAATTATGTCATGAACATGATAGATATGTTTGTTGCTTGGATTCTCTTTTGAGCCTATGAAAATGTGGCTTTGGAAGTTGGAACCATGCTAAGTAAACCAGTTCTCTTATAATAATACAGTAATCTATCCAGTTAAAGATGCTTATAAGTTGTTTTTGTCCTACGGAAACAGTCATCTAATGTACTTAGCTGGGGAAACTACTAATCGTTAGTAATACTATTTCTCCTAGATTACTACTGGCAGTAACTAAATCAACAGTTGTAGTAATTTTCCATTTCACATTAGTATTAACTGAAAGCCTTCATATTATTTATCCACCTAAACTTTTTTACTTAGGTGTTACAGTGAACAGATTTTTCAATCATTGCATTTTCAAGCCCAGTTAAGTAAATCTTACATTGTTTATCTGGATGTTGAAGGATCAACTGGCCCAAAATTCTAGGTTGCCCACGTTATAAATTTTATCAATGTTAACTTAAGAATAGGTTGTAAGGTATAAGAAATATCTGTTGTAATACTTTTTCCCCAAAAGCATGTTCTAAATATTTTAATTCAATGTAATCACATCAGTTGTAGCAATATAACTTTATTTTGGGACCAGGGTCATTAAACCTGGAAATGTATAAGGTATGTTGCAATGATGACTATATCACACTAGTCTTTGTATTTAAAAAAAAAAATTATTGGAGTATAGTTGATTTATAATGTTGTGCTTGTTTCTGCTGTACAGCAAAGTGAATCAGTTATACATACACATATATACACTCTTTTTTAGATTCTTTTCACATACAGATCACTACAGAGTTTTGAGTAGAGTTCCCTGGGCTATACAGTAGGTCCTTATTAGTTATCTACTTTATATATAATAGTGTGTATATGTCAATCCCAATCTCCCAGCTTATCTCTCCCCACCCTTCCCCCCGGTAACCATAAGTTTGTTGTTTTACATCTGTGACTCTAATTCTGTTGTGTAAATATGTTCATTTGTACCATTTTTTTGACTAAGATTCCAATCACTGGTATAGAGTGATACTTAAAAATATGACTGTCAAATAATTCTTTGTCTTGAGACTTTCTGGTATAGTGGACATTTTTTTCCATTTTGCTATACGTTTTTGTGTGTTTAATAACAGTATAACTTCATAGCACGTACTTATCATTGTCATATTTATGTGGTAATAAAGCTGGTTAGGGTACTCTATGAAATTATGACTTTTGGTCATTATTGTTTTTATGATTATTATAAAGTGATATGACTTAAGAAAAATTATAGGGCTTCCCTGGTGGCGCAGTGGTTGAGAGTCCGCCTGCCGATGCAGGGGACACGGGTTCGTGCCCCGGTTTGGGAGGGTCCCGCATGCCGCGGAGCGGCTGGGCCCGTGAGCCATGGCCGCTGAGCCTGCGCGTCCGGAGCCTGTCCTCCGCAACGGGAGAGGCCACAACAGTGAGAGGCCCGCGTAACCCATAAAAAAAAAAAAAAAAAAAAAAAAAAAAAAGAAAAATTATAAACTTCTCCCCTATGTTTATTCATCATGACTAACATTTACAGAATGCTTTTGCTATAGAATAACATATATGTCTTAGATATTTTATTAGCTTCCATCTAGAAAAGTAAAATAGCAGAGATCTCCAAATAGGTTATTATGAAATTGTTAAGATTTTTTTGTATTTATTGGACAGCAGTATATATCTACATTAATTGTTCTAATTTAAATAAACTTTAACTGTCAAATTTACTGAAAACCCAAGTAAGTCTAGAGGTTATTTCCATTGATAAGCAAGCATCATCACTCTGTGTTATCAACTAACACTAGTTGATAACTCTGGTTTCTCCTTTCAGTTATCCTGAGTCAGTGTTTATATCAGTATTAACTGAAAGCCTTCATATTATGTATCCATCTAAACTTACTCAGGTGTTACAGTGAACCAATTTTTCAATCATTGCATTAAAATATATGTTAAGAAAGCATTGTCTAATTTTATGACTTTAAAAAACTTACAAAGCATTTCTTGATTATCTTACTATTAAGTAAGATAATCCTTCGTGTATGGATTCATTTCTTGCCATCCCATTTTGAATATTTCAGTTTAGTGTATGATGCTGAATTTTCTTTCTGTCCTCTGAGGAATTCTTTCCATAATTAGCTCCTTATGTTGCTTCTTCTGTTTAGAACACCCTACTCCCCTATCTTAGTTAATTTCTACTCATCCATCAGGAACCAGTTTAGGCAATCACCTCCTACAGATTAATTTCTCTAAGCTCTGCATGGCTAGCAGAGTTGATCTCTATATGTATTCCTTTGTACCCTATGTGTGCTTTGTGTGTAAATTATAATGTATCCAGTCATTTGGCTATAACCCCCTGAGGACAGAGACTAGATCTGTTTCTTCACTGCTACATCCCCAACATGATCTGGCATTAGAAAGCCCTCAATCAGTTGTTGTTGAAGGATTAAAGGAATAGATTTCTTTACTTATGCACCTCTTTCAGCAACTAGAAACTGCGGTTATCACCCCCACCACCCCCTCAAGTCACTATGATTCAGTCTATTGATGAAATATCTTTTCCTTTTTATATTTAAAAATATCCATGGATGATGTTCAATGTGCTAACCATTTCTAGTCTTAGCTTTTAGAGTTATTTTTTTCTGTTAGCAACTCTAATATACTTATTTCATAAGAGGTATCAAAAGGAATCTAAAACCACTTATATTATGTCTTGGGTAATTTAATCATGTTTACCCCAAATTTAAGGCATACTTTGGAAGTGACATGGAAAAATGGCTTTCTCCCAAAGACTTCTGTTGCAATAATCATTGAGCTAGTTTCTAGTTAATTTAAAGTTTCCAGGTTTTTGTATCATTATGTTTTAAGAACTGAAGACTTAAGCTGGTAACACATTCAGCATTAAAACTTGTTTCTCTACACTCTCAGTTTTTTTCCCCTATCCAGGATTGGGTTTCTTTATAGGTGTCATTATTTGTTAAATCAATTTTGCACCAGTTAGAGGAACAAATTGTTTGTTTCTCCACAGATTTGTAGCTATTAATCTCAGCAGTAACTCAGTGGTTGATTTTTTTCAGACCTTAACGTCACAGAGACATAGACTAGAAGGAGTAGCTTGAATCAAGTCCAAGACCTACTGGCTGAGTCCGTGAAAGTTAAGACTTCATGTCACACATAATACATCTGTGTTACTAAGTTTTGATGCAACTTTTAACTTTGGGATATATTTAGAATGGTCACATAAAGTAATTTCTTTGCCTACTTTCTTATTCTTTTCTTTCAATATCCTTTCCATTATTCTCAATACTCAATAGTGATACCAACTAGAAATTCTTGAATTGTAACTAAAAGTGACCTCATTTCCAAAGCATTTAAAGTTATTGCAGGTAAAAACTCTCTCAAGGGCTTTCAATGTATCAAATATGTGGGTGTACAATCTGTGTCAATAATGAATATTTCACATTAAATTGGCCTGAATAGTTACAGCACAAACGTTTTTCTCAGCATTGGCAAATTTCTGACATAAAAGCTTAGAATGGAACCATTGAAAAGAAGCTATTAGAATAATGCAGACTCTGAAAGGATCTCCATGCTACACATTTTTTCTTTTATAAGTATAATTGAGATTTCCAAAAATTTTTACTGACAAGTCATTTTACCTTCTGGACTTGGTAACTGAAAAAAAAAAAAAAGATAAAATTGTTTAGAGGAGCAATAAGGAATTCAATAAAGAATTGAAAGCAAAATATTATGTGCTTGCTAAATTTATTTCAAGCATCTTACCTGAGTTAGAGCACTGAGCTAAAAGGTCCAAGGTCATAGATTTGAGCTTTCTGTGGCCTGGATGGTTTAACCCTCTTTCTGGATTCGGGACCACTGTGGCCACCCTGCCCAGCCATACTTCAAAGAAGGACCTACTTCCAAGATAACACTGATGAAAGAGGGAAGACAGACCAGGCTAGGGCCAATACACAGCCATCAGAACTACAATGTCTCTAACTATATATATATAGATATAGATATAGATGTATAGCTACTTTTACATATATAATATTTGTGCCATATTGCTTGTGACACCTTCATATACAAAATGGAGTACACCTATGTTTGAATAAACAATTATTTGTTTTAATTTTACCTTATAAAGGCAGTAAAATTCAATCACCTTAACTTTCTTTTTGATCAAGTATCAAGTTTGTACCCTTGGAATTTCACAGAATATAAATATCTACAATTTCAGAAAAGGCTTGCTTCACAGAGGGATGTGAAGTTAGTTTCAATTAATATTTTTCATTATAGGTTTTTCATTTTAGCAGGCAAAGGTTAAATTTTAGGTAATTAAAAGGACACTAAACTAATAAAGTATGCTATTATCTTTTCCTTCAAGGCATCAGAATGAGTGTGACTAAATTTCTCTAAGGAACTTTACTTTCCTTACCATGAAAGAATCTAAGAATATAAGATTTGTTTCATTGAGGAAGACTTAAGATGGGTTCAGGTCCTGCTTTGAGTAAAATTAGTAGGAAAATTTCCAATTTTATCTAGTTAGAATGACAGTATAACATGGTATCTTTTTAATAACCACATATTTTATACCTCCATTAACAGTTCAAATCACAAACTACTGATTTACTTCCAGTCTGAACTTAAAGTTATCATGTTCATCATACTAAATCACAGTGTCCCATAGACTTGGATATGGTTGGACAGAACTGTCAGGACTTTCATTTGATTCTGTGCTCCATTTTTTATAAATGTTACAATGACAAAGAAGCAAGCAAAAAAGACTGCAGAGTTATCTTGGCTAATGTCTGCATGTCATAGAGGAGGAAAGGATTTGTTTTATTACCCGTCAGCAATGGTGACCAATAAATGTGCTTGTCCACCTTCCTTCCTTGGGAGATTAGGGGTTTATTCAGCACTAGTTATTTCATTAAAAAATAATATTGTTAGGCAGTAAAGTTAATGTATAATAGAAATACTTATGATAATATTTTCTTATATTTAAATAACATCAATTTTCAAGTAGTTCTTTTTATTATTACAATATTCTATCTTCCTATTTATAGCCACCTTTACTAAACTCACCATTCTGCTACATAACTCTTTCCTATATGGTTTCCCATCATTCTTTATTATCTCTGAAAAAATGCTTACCATGCCGCAAATTCTATTTATTTCTTCTCATAGCTCTCTCTAGTAAACTATGATAATTTTTAATCTTTGTATTTTGTACCTTACCTGGCTCTGTACCCTGCTCATGGTAGGATCTCAATGATTATTTGATGAATGAATAAATGAATGAATTCACTAATATGCTTGAGACTTTGGCTTTAGTTTTTATATTCTATTTCTATTATATTTTTAACTTACACTGCTTACATTCAGTAACATAGATAAATGAACACAAATATCTACCTTCTAATTAAATTGTCCCTGAGGGAGCCATAATATTCTTGGCAGTTTTTTTAAATGTGCATGGTTACAAATGTTTAAACCTCAACTCCTCTTCATGGTAGGCAATCTAATAACTATTCCAAATTCATAATTTGAAAACTTTATATTGCCTATATATATATTTTTTTTTTTTTTTTGTGGTACGCGGGCCTCTCACTGCTGTGGCCTCTCCCGTTGCAGAGCACAGGCTTGGGACACGCAGGCTCAGCGGCCATGGCTCACGGGCCCAGCCGCTCCGCGGCATGTGGGATCTTCCCGGCCCAGGACACGAACCCGTATCCTCTGCATCGGCAGGCGGACTCTCAACCACTGTGCCACCAGGGAAGCCCCTACATTGTCTATCTTTTAGTAAAAATACAAAAGACAGGTTTCATATCTGAATTAGAGATCGTTCATCATCATTTTTTCACCCCTTTAGAGTGCTAGGTATCTTTGTTAAAGATATTCAGTTAGCCGCCAATTTATCTTTGCTATAAGAACAATGTCCAAGGCTCTTAACCTACTGCTCCAATTCCTGGCAAACTTAAAAAGTACCACCTTTGACACTCATTTAGAATCCGTCTTTTCTATCTCTTCTGGCCCAGAGATGCAGGCTTTGATTGAGGACTTCTAAAGCAACTTGCTTTGGCTTCTACCCTGTTACTTGCCAAATCATTATAAAACCAATTTTTTAAAATCCTCTATATTTTATCAATGTAATTACCAAAATGTTTAGTTATTCCTCTGGATCTTATTTCATCATTTCCCCCCACACTGTGCATATTACACTATTTAAGATTTTATAGGCAAGCCTCTCATTTCCCTGAAATTTGTGCTTGGAAGTTCACCAGATAACTATCAAATCAATAGTCCATAATTAAACTCTCAGCAGAAGTACTCTGTATATTTCACAATACCTAATTAATCTTCCCCAATGGAACACGTCAATATTATTTTCATAATGGGAATAGTATTATGAGCTCTAGGAATATTCTATTTTTTGCAATCACCTATTAATTTTGAAGCACAGCTTCATTCATTCTTTTCCTTGATGTGCAATCAACCCATTGTTTATCAAGGTCTGAATTTAATGGCAGGTAAGGTTGTTGTATATACTTCAATTGTATGTATTTCATGAATATCCTATAAATTTCCCACTGCTTAAGATCTGCCTAAAGCAGTATTACTTTTTAATCATCTGAGCACTAATGTTATTCAAATGCATTGTACCAAAAATATTATTTTCACCTTTTGGGAGATGGCTTAAGCATAGATTTTTTTTTTCTTTCTAGATATAACATAATTGCCAAGGTCATTAAATAATATATGAAGATACATTTTCATGACAAAAAAACAACCAACAATGGATATAGGCCACACTGGTTTCTTTCCCCATTACTGTAGAAATTTGATATGTGATAATGGTAGTTAATTATTTTGAACAATGATTCTGATCAATCTAGTCAGTTTACCAAGGAAAAAGGATAGTATTAAAGAAGAACTTTGCGGGCTTCCCTGGTGGCACATTGGTTGAGAGTCTGCCTGCCGATGCAGGGGACACAGGTTCGTGCCCCCGTCCGGGAAGATTCCCACATGCCGCGGAGCGGCTGGGCCCGCGAGCCATGACTGCTGAGCCTGCGCGTCCAGAGCCTGTGCTCCGCAATGGGAGAGGCCACAACAGTGAGAGGCCCGCATACCACAAAAAAAAAAAAAAAAAAAAAGAACTTTGGTAACATTACAATGGACTACTAAAATAGATTAGTTTGATGTATGCTTTAATCAAAAAGTGGTGTGTCCTTTAGTAGAAAATACATCTGTTCTCACAGCCAAAAACATAAATTAATTAATAAAAAAATGATGTTTCATTAAAAAACTTAATTTTCAGTTCCTTTAATAACAATGCTTTTTACACTCACTATGTTCTAGTTGAGTGTGAACATCATGTAACATATATCTGTGAGTTCTTCAACTTAGAAATATGAGTTACTATGAGAGAAAATAAAACTGCCAGAACCCAGATAAGTGAATCTCATAATGAATGATACAGATTTCTGTATACCCTGCTCATAAACATTAGAAATGATGAAAAGCTTAATCTAGTTGTAAGCAACCTGCATAAACTCATTTAATTTTTTTTTCCCTGGATGCATACTGGAGTAGCAAACACATTTAAACACGGAGCAATCTAGTTTGAAATCATCAGTTTCCTTTAAATTTGAAATGAAGATTATGAAAATAATTACTCTTTACAAGCAAGTAGGTTTGTATTTTCATTGGCTATAAAACAATAAACTCTTACCACTTCTCAAAATTTTAAGAGAACAAAAGCATGTCTTTACTATAAAAGTAAATTCAGATGTTTTAAATGGACTTAAAGCAACTTGAATATATAAAAGCAAGAAATCCTTAAATAACTATCATTTTGAATAACGGCATAATAGACAAACCTGTTCAGTGGCAACATAATTCATCCAGATTATATTTTTATAACTTTCTTTCTGGGGGTGTAGTCCTATGTAATATCTTTCTTACAGATAATGGTTGAAAAATTAGGGAAAGTCCAAAAGAGATGTTTTAGTTACCACCTAGCAGTTTACTTGGTTTATGTGGACTATAACTAAAGGATAATCATTAACCTAATATGATTTAAACTCTATTTAGACTTTTAAAAGAGAAAACAGCACTATGCCATCTTTAACAACAATATTTTAAAACATAAATTGCCTTAAATTCATGTTGGAAACAAAATATCATATATCATATAAAATATCCATAAAATATGCATGGATATTTTAAGTGATAAAAGCATTAAATTCATTTATACATTTAGCAAACATTTAATGATAAATAAACTATACTAGGGGCTGTAAATATATATACAGTGGTCTACATCCTTAAGAAGTTTACACAAATACAACACAAGCTGTGCACAAAATTCCCTTGTCATCTTGAGAAAATGAGATTATTCCTGCCATGGTATTTAAAATTTGAAGGACATATAGACTATTGGTGATTAGAAGTAGGGAGGAGGGTATATAATGAAACATAAATGGAGACTTGGAAGAGACCAGGTGGTTTAGAGAATAAAGAAGGGTTAAGTTTATTCCCAAGTTAGAACTCCTCTTGAATAGCTCTGCTGGAAACGGGGTTATGAGATGTAAATATGAATAGACATCAGATTGGAAGATCTTCAACGGTTTACTTTAGAAGTATGACATTCATTCTATGATAATAATAACATCAACTATTGAATATCTCCTGAGATGTATGAGGCATGATTCTAAGCATCTGAATACATTATCTCAGCGATCTTCATAACAAGGTTATGCGTAGTTATTGTCTCCATTTTACAGAAGAGGATGCCAAGCCTTAGAGACATGCAATAGTTCCCCCTAAATTGGTGAATGTGTGAGCCAAGAAACAAACAAAACAGAACAACCCTTTCTGACTCCAAAGATCTAAATAAATACTCACTGTATTTCCATTTCACATACCATCAATGAGAAGCTACAAAAAGTTCTGAGCTGGACAGTGAGACGTGATAAAAATAGGAGCTTAGGAACACTAATCAGACAGGGGTGTGTCATATGATTTGGAGATGGCAAGACCAGAAGCAATGACACAGTTCATCTTAGTAGAGGAATAAAATAATAAAGTCTAATAGTTGGCGGTGGTATGGCAATCAAAATAAAAGGACTAATACCAAGAGGGAATGAAAAAATTATTTTGAGATTAATGAATGAGTATGTTAATGAGTAAAAAGAAGTGGGAAGAGGAGAAAGAGAAGGATGATGATGGATAGGTGGAGGAAGAGAAGAAAATGGAAATGGTATAGGAGGAGAAGGTACAGAAGAAATAGGGGTAGAGAAGAAGAAAAAATGAAAAGGAGGAACAGGAGCATTTATTTGCTGAAAAATCCCATTTGACAAAAAGTAAACTAAGCAAATAGGCTACATGGAATATTTATTTACTTTTTATGATGACCCTATATGTCAGATATTATATTTTACAAGGGGAAATGAAGACTTGGAAAACCTCGTTTGCCTGGGGCCATAGAGCCTGTAAGTTGTGAAGCTGAGATCTGCACCCACAGGTGGGAGAGCAGAGCTCATGTTCACTTGACCTTCCAGTTACATAGACCTTCCAGTAACTCTGTGTAACTCTGTGTGGTGAGCAGGGTGGGATTGTTAACCATCTTTCAAGGATAAAGCTCAGATAAGGATTTTACCTGAGAGCATGGAGCAGGATTTTCTGCTTTAAAAATCTTCCTCTAGTTTGGAGTACAGAGAAGCAGCATGCATAATGATTATGCAAGCAATTTATCTGGTAATCATCCTTGAAGCCTCTTTCTCCTTCATCCTCCATCTTTAATCCATCACCAAACATTACTGATTGTATCTCTTAAAACTGTTCTGTAATCCATCCACTTCACTCCACCTTCACGCCTACCTAGCTATTGCAAGCATTAAATATCTTATATCTGAGCTACTGCAATAACCTTCTAAATGGTGTCTCCTACATCTGTTATTTCCATGCTGCAGTTTCTTTTTTATACTCTAGCCAGAGTGATGTCATGAAAACCCAAATCTAGTCTTCACATTTAGCTCCCCAAAATAAAAATAAAATAGTGATACAAAACACCTTTAATGGCTTTCTATTACCCTTAGAAAAAGACCAAAGTCCTTGAACCATCTCTGTACCTTCAGCCTATATTCCACGTAGCTCTCCCACCTCAGCCACACTGTCGTCATTTTCCATCCTTCAACAAGCTGGGACTCCATTCATGGTGTTCTTTCATAAAACACTCTTAAATCCTCACTCCCATTCCCCACACTTTCTTTGTTTAACACACATTCCTTGTCCTTGAGACCTCAGGTCAAATGTAAGTTCCTCAATACTCTTCCTTTATCCCCCAAATAGAGGTTTCCCTTTCCTACAGGCTCTCAAGCTTTCTATGCTTTTCTATGTAACTCTCACCTCTGTTGGTAAATATATATTCACAAATGTGTTCGTTGCATTTGTTCCTTGCATTTATCTGTTCCTTGATTTGTCTAGAGGCACAAGGAGAAAAAATCACATATTGTGCTCATTGTTTTATACCTAGAATCTGCACCAAGATAGAGTAGGTGTTAATTAATATTTGTTAAATTGAACCATGAATGATTAATAGCCCTGTCTGTGTTTATACACTAGCCCCTCCATTTACTAAATGCATGTCCTTGGGTAATTTTCTTAAACTCCACAAGCTTTTCTTTCCCCATTAGAGGAAAACGGATAGTCACAATCCAATGAGTAAGATTATTCATACAAAACTCTTAGCATATATAAAGTATTAAAAAAAACCTATTATTATATTATCAAAATATCAGAGATCCCAAAGAACAAAACTAACATTTATAGAAGGGGAAATGTCTTTTTGTAGAAATTAAATAAAAATAAAATACTTTTTAATTTTTTCGCAGTACCTAAAAAGGATGTACTTATAACTTACTTGAAAAGACTATTTAATTTTTTTTAATTTATTGAAGTATGGTTGATATACAGTGTTGTGTTAATTTTTTCTGTATAGCAAAGTGACTCAGTTTTATATATATATATATATATATATATGTATATATGCATATATATTCCTTTTCATGTTCTTTTCCATTATGGTTTGTTACAGGATGTTAAATATAGTTCCCTGTGCTACACAGTAGGACCTTGTTTTTTATCTGTCCTATATATGTTTGCCTCTGCTATTTCCAGACTCCCAATCAATTCCTCCCCCACCCTTCTCCCCCTTGGTAACCACAAGTCTGTTCTCTATGTCTGTGAGTCTGTTTGACAAGACTATTTACATAATCATGATTTTAAATGCTTATTTTGAAAATTAATATGTTTTTATCCTTATCTTTTTGGGGCCCAGAATCAGTTATTAGTTTTGGGGAAAGTCAGAATGACCAATAAAAATAGAAACTGTGACCCACCATAATATTATCTTTTTGGTATGCTAATACTTACTGCCATAAGTTAAGGGGAGATATGAAGAATGTTTAAATGAGCAAACAGCTTACACTTTAGGAAACAGGTATAGGGTAATAAACCTAGTGTTATATTCAGTCTGTCATCTGTCATTCATATGTCATTTGTTTCAGACCCCTAGGGTATACTGTCTCATTCACTTATACTATATAAAAATTCCATCATATTACCAAATTAAAAAATTAAACTGACCTAAAACTGTAGGATTCCTTTTCATTCACTCCCTGGTTTTATTGCTGATCTACCTATCATTGTGGGTTTATTAACACAATGCTTTATGTGAGGACACATAACGAAAAAAGTATATAATATTAGCTTTAGTACTGGAAACAGAATGATGAAGTTAGTCCTAAAGATGGAGAAAGCAGGAAAATAATACAGTGGCATTTATAAGAGAAAAACTCACTTTTAGCTATATAGAAAACAAACTTATGGTTACCAAAGAGAAGGGGGAGAGGGATAAATTAGGAGGATGGGATTAACATATACACTCTTCTATATATAAAATAGGTAACCAACAAGGACCTACGGTATAGCACAGAGAACTATAATGAATAATTTGTAATAACCTATAAGGGAAAAGAATCTGAAAAGAATACATACTCACAAACACATACGTAACTGAATCACTGTGCTGTACACCTGAAAGTAACACAACATTGTAAATCAACTATACTTCAATGAATAAATAAATAAATAAAGCACTTATTTTGGAATCAAGTGGGCCAAAGTTAGAACACTTCCAAGCCCCACCAACCTGTTTGCTCACCCAAATATCAGGAATGGTAGCAGGATTTATATCATATGGATGTTTTATTAAATAGGAAAGTATCTTCAAAACCCTTAGCCCTGTGCACGGACTGCAGAACAGCACTTGCTATTGCTGCAAAATAAATGTGAGTTCTGACCTACATACAAAGTAGTCTTTTTGTTTGAAAATATACACAATCATTTTATTTTGGGATACTGCTGCAAATAAGTCTTGCTCTCTGTGTATGAACTGCATGATTTATGCACACAGATTGCAATATACAAATTCTGCACAGTCTATTTGAATCAACAAGTGGGCAGTCAGATTTATCTCTGCTTATGTTTGAATATCTTTTGTTGTTAATTCCATTTTCTATTCCCGTTGTGCATATCACAACTTACTTTAAATCTCTAACAAACTAATTTACTAATTGAAATCATTTTTAGAGCAAAAAAATAAAAGTCTTTACTCATCTTTTAAAAATATTATAATTGGCTAAAACAATGAATTTTTCTATAGTATCTGTGTTTATTATTTTTACCTTAAGAGAATATGCCAAAGGTAAATTTTTCTTTCATTTTTAAGGTATAACCTTGTAAAAATCTTTCATTTGCTATTTCTTTATTGTTAAAATTGCATAATATAACAGTTTTATTTGGGGTATTGTGGATGGAAAGATCAAACTGCAAAAGCAAAGGGGTTTATATATATATATTTTTTCTTTTTAAAAATTTATTTTAGGGCTTCCCTGGTGGCGCAGTGGTTGAGAGTCCGCCTGCCGATGCAGGGGACGCGGGTTCGTGCCCCGGTCCGGGAGGATCCCACATGCCGCGGAGCGGCTGGGCCCGTGGGCCGTGGCCGCTGGGCCTGCGCGTCCAGAGACTGTGCTCCGCAACAGGAGGGGCCACAGCAGTGAGAGGCCGGCATACCACAAAAAAAAAAATTATTTTATTAGGGGCTTCCCTGGTGGCGCAGTGATTGAGAGTCCGCCTGCCGATGCAGGGGACACGGGTTCGTGCCCCAGTCTGGGAGTATCCCACGTGCCACAGAGCGGCTGGGCCCG
Organism: Phocoena sinus; assembly: GCF_008692025.1. Classification (NCBI taxonomy): domain Eukaryota; kingdom Metazoa; phylum Chordata; class Mammalia; order Artiodactyla; family Phocoenidae; genus Phocoena; species Phocoena sinus. The sequence continues at coordinate 28,018,001 of NC_045779.1, forward strand.
TGGGCCCGTGGGCCATGGCCGCTGAGCCTGCGCGTCTGGAGCCTGTGCTCCGCAACGCGAGAGGCCACAATAGCGGGAGGCCACAGCAGTGAGAGGCCCGCGTACAGCAAAAAAAAAAAAAAAAATTATTTTATTGAAGTATAGCTGATTTACAGTGTGTTAATTTCTGCTGTACAGCAAAGTGATTCAATTATACATGTATATACATTCTTTTTTATATGCTTTTACATTATGGTTTATCACTACAACAATGAATAATTGAATATAGTTCACTCTGCTATACAATAGGACCTTGTTGTTTGCATCTGCTAGCCCCAAATTCCCAATCCATCCTTCCCCCCATGACCCCCTTGACAACCACAAGTCTGTTCTGTTACATAGATAAGTTCATTTGTCTCATATTTTAGATTCCACATATAGGTGATATCATATGGTATTTTTCTTTCCCTTTCTGACTTACTTCACTTAGTATGATCATCTCTAATTGCATACATGTTACTGCAAATGGCATTATTTCATTCTTTTTTATGGCTGAGTACTATTCCATTAATACACCAAAAATGCATCTATTGCTTCTGGTATTCTGTTCTTGTCACTCACTAAAGATGTGGATTACTCTTATAAGAATGGTCTTATCTAAGTCCCTGTATGTTGGCAGTTCTAACTGAAAATAGCACTATCTACGAAATAAGGGGAAAATGACATGTGAAATATTCATTAAAGTGAATGTTGATGGTACAGATAAACGTGTAAAACCATGGATAGTATGGAAAGTATCACAGTAAAGTAATTATAAGTCACACCAAGGTATTCAGGGGTAAAAATGGAAGTAACCAATATTAAATACATTTATTTCAATTAAACACATGGGTTTGGAGAAGACAAATGTAAATATGATGTTGTAAATTATGACATACGACACAATATAGTATAAAAATATTATATAATATAGATCTATAATATCTATAATATCAGGAAGTTAAATGATATTTTTGCTGGCCACAGATGGGCAGGAGCAAAGTTGTGCTTGCCGTATTGATAGACTGTCTATTAACATCTTAGATACTTCACAGTACTAAAGGGAATAATACCCCCAAGAAATAACCTGGATATCAGCAGCCTAGATAATGAATTTCTGGCACTTATCCCTGCAGTGCTGTCCCAAGTTCTTCATGCTATATCCCCATGACCTAGAACAATGTCTGCTACATGAGTCATGCAATAAAAATTAATGAAGGACAGAAAGTGAAAAATCCTATCCAATCACAATACAGTTTCTTCAGGTAAAAAACAATGCAAAAAAAAAAAAAAAAAAACAACCCAGTTGAAAAATGGGCAGAAGACCTTACAGACATTTCTGCAAAGAAGACATACAGATAGCCAGTAGCACATGAAAAGATGCTCAACATCACTAATTATTAGAGAAATGTGAATCAAAACTACAATGAGGTACCACCTCACCCTGGTCAGAAGGCCATCATTAAGAAGTCTACAAATAACAAATGCTGGAGAGGCTGAGGAGAAAAGGGAACCCTCCTACACTGTTGGTAGAAATGTAAATTGGTGCAGCCACTATGGAAAACAGTATGGAGGTTCCTCAAAAAACTAAAAATAGAGTTGCCATATGATCCAACAATCTCACTCTTGGGCATATATCCAGACAAAACTATAATTTGAAAAGATACATGCATCCCAGTGTTCAATGCAGCTGTATTTACAATAGCCAAGACATGGAAACAACCTAAATGTCCATGGACAGATGAATGGATAAAGAAGATGTGGTACATATATACAATGCAATACTACTCAGTCATAAAAAAAGAACAAAATAATGCCATTTGCAACAACATGGATGTAACTAAAGATTATCATACTAAGTGAAGTAATTCAGAAAGAAAAAGACAAATATCATATGATATCACTTATATGTGGAATGTGAAATAAACCTATCTACAAAACAGAAACAGACTGACCGACATAGAGATCAGACTTGTGGTTGCCAAGGCAGAGGGGAAGAGGTAGAGGGATGGACTGTGAATTTGGGGTTGGTAGATGCAAGCTATTACATTTAGAACACATAAACAGCGAGGTCCTACAGTATAGCACAGGGAACTATATCCAATATCCTGGGATAAACCATGATGGAAAAGAATATTGAGTGTATATATGTGTAAAACTGAGTCACTTTGTTGTACACCAGAGACTGACTTAACATTGTAAAATAACTATACTTCAATTTTAAAAAGTAATGAAACAATGCAATTTATAGACACAAAATTTTAAAGTTTTCCTCTCAGTGTATTCTGCAAACTCTATCATGCATGGCTCCTGAAACTGAAGAGAACCAAGTTTAACTATGTATCAGTCACCTTTTAGTCCAGCAGTAGAGTTTCCCATGTGCCAACTGCCAACTGAGCCTCATCCCACCTGCGTGGACTCAGTGTAAATGAATGAATCTCTAACCTAGTTGTACGTGAATGTTCCATTTTCTTTTTTAGGCTGGTATGCTAGCTTGAAACCCATTCCACTTGACTGGAACACTGATAATCTACACTTTTTATTGGGACCATCAAACATGAGGCTCTCTTCAGCCATGAATTAAGCTGGTTGAACTTGAATCAACCTTCCTAAAAGGAGGATGCTACCATCAAACTATGAGTAAAAAGCATGCCCCTTTCCTTAAGATCCAAACAGTTAGAAAGAAAATACAGGTTCAGAGACATCATTCAGGATGTCTTCTCAAACATTGCAGTCTTTATTTCTGACCATGTTCTTTGGAGGCTAGCCTTTCAGTCAGTTCCCAAATGCTACAAAGTCAAACACATGGGATTATGACACATTTTTTCCTAAAATATTCTTCCCAAACTGCAATATTCAAACACTAACTATAGCCAGACTTTCCTAGCAATGTGAGAGACATAGGAGGCAGATTTGAGCATAGTTAATTATATTTCATAGGGAACAAAGAATTACAATATTGAGCAAGCTATTATAATTTAATATTTTTTCTCAGTGCAATAAATATACTCATATATTGGGAAAAGTTAATGTTTCCAAAGATACCTGAATTCTATATCAGCACATAAAGCTTGTATTAAGATCTCTATAAACAGTCCTGAGCTAGGTGTTTGAGACAGCAGTCAAACTACTGTATCTTTTATAATAAAAAGATAACATAAAATCTTGTCTTCTCTTCCTAGCAAAAATAATTTGGGGAATCACTAAAAACAAGTAAAGGACAGTTTAGGATACATGTAGTTGAAACTTTAGTAATATTTCTGTGTATAGAAAATGAGGGATTGAAAAAGTTTCATGAAACAGATGAAATATGAACTACACATGCAGAGTATATAAGAATCGCTTAGGCACTTGAAATATCAGATATATGAAGTCCCGTCATATTCATATTGTCTACCCTATGATGCTATTAGGTAAACACTTCCATTTCCAAACAACATGATTAGAGGTCCATTCTCAGGTGATACACAGTTGAATTTGATTGTTGTGTGTGTGTGTGTGTGTGTGTGTGTGTGTGTGTGTGGTACACGGGCCTCTCACTGTTGTGGCCTCTCCCGTTGCGGAGCACAGGCTCTGGACGCACAGGGTCCACAGCCAGGGCTCACGGGCCCAGCCGCTCCACGGCATGTGGGATCTTCCCTTGTTGATTCTGAATTGCGTGTTCTCTAAGAAAATATTCAACCATTTCTTACCATGTTTTGAGTATCCAGAGTTGCTTGTTATGCTCTAGCTAAAGCTCTTTTACCTAATATTTAGTACAATTATCCCTCCACCAACCCCTAATACAAAAACATTTTTAAAAGAAATAGTTCATGTTTTTTTTTCCCCTTAAATTCTATTTAACTCTTATACAAATTTTGAAAGACAAGAGAGATCCTAATATTAGTACCAAAATAAAGCTACATTAATGGAGTTCTTTCTTTCCAGGTTCTGTACTAGGCAATTCATATTTTACAGTTGAGAAAACTATGGCATCAAGAGGTAAAGTGTCTCAGGGAGGTAGTAGTGAGAAAACCAAGACATGAAATTTCTGTCTGGTTCCAAACACCATGGTTAAGTCACCACATTTTTAGGCAAAAATACCTTTAAAACTCAGAATTACTGAAAAAAATATTAGTTGCTATTATTAGCAGTTATATTTAACTTTTTATTGCAATAAACTTGAAGGTAAAAAATGCTTAATTTCACTTTAATTTATAAAGTATGTTAACAGGTATAAGTATTATATTGACATTATATTGACCTTTATACACATTGCTCAATATTAGCCTATGTACCATTAACAGTCCAACTTTTAAGGGAGATATTTTATGACCTTTTCCCCCTTTCCATCTGAATAATCTACATCTAGCAGATTTCCCTATAGAACTAAAGATTATTTCAGACTTTAATGTACATAAACTAGTGCCACTAGGAGGCATACATATCTAGTAAAGAAGATGCCCATATGAAATATGTATGTATAATTCCAGGATAATTAGACTAATTTTCAGATGAAGTTCATGCAAATCAATCACATGTTTTCATTAAAAAATACACTGGTTATTTACTCTATGTCAGACATTGTGCTAGGTGTTGACATGTGGTCAAATTAGGTATGATTCCTTCCCTTGATGAATTTGCAGCCAAATATTCAGATAAATAAATCAATGATTGTACTAAATTCTGTGATAAAGGGAACCACAGATTGCTGTGGGAGCCAGAGGAGTACCATTCAAATCAGATGGTGTAATTAGGGAAGGCTGGAGAAGGTGCTACTTGAGTTGAGTTTTGAAGAATAGGAATTCAAAAGAAGAGGTGAACATTCCTGATGTAGAAAATAAAGGAAGAGCATCAAGAAGTACAAAGTTCTTAAGAGATGTGATTAAGACAAGGCTAGAGCCAGGCTATGATTCATTCACATGCCAAACTAAAGATTTAAGTGCTCTCCTGTAATCTATGAGAAGTCATTTCAGGACTGTTAGCAGCAAGTGGGGTTAGATCTTATAGATATGTATTAAGATATCTTAATGATATGTATTCTAATGAATACATATCATTTTTTAAAGATGACATTTTAATTGCCAGCAAAAACATATAATTAAATAATGGAAATTTTAAAATTAATTTAATGTGTCCATTTTTAAGATACAGTTTTTACTCTAAATGTTTAAATTTATATGTTGCTTCTTCCATAATTCTCATTGAGAATTAAGCTCATTGGGATGATTAAATTTGGCTAAAAATATTCAGGTCTAATGCTGTGGTTTTCTTTTGTAAGTTCATAAACAATTCTCAAATGCTTTTGTTGGTTCATAAACAAATGCTTCACATTGTATTATCACTGGAAGGAGTACTGTCTCAGATATTAACCAATTGAATTAAAGAGCTTGCAGGTTAGTACAAAAGAAACTAAGAAAAATTAAGATCAGATAGAAACATGTAAAATAAAATCATGTAAATTAACTATCAGTTCACAACCTCAGGACCCTCCTGGTATAACCTTAAACCAGCTCCCCACCCCTCTCCATGCAAGGAGGGCAAGGAGAGCAGAGAAAAATGCAGACCACTCCAGTGCGGCAGGTGGCAGGTGGCAGGTGGCAGGTTTTATTGTTGTGCTTTTCTTTTTTTTAATTGAAATACAGTTGATTTACAATGTTGTATTAGTTTCAGGTGTACAGAAAAGTGATTCAGTTATATATACATATATATATCCCTTTCAGATTCTTTTCCCTTATAGGTTATTACACAGTATTCAGTATAGTTCCCTGTGCTATACAGTAGGTCCTTGTTGGTTATCTATTTTACATACGGTAGTGTGTATATGTTAATTCCAAACTTCTAATTTATCCCTCCTCTCCTCTCCCCCTTGGGAACGATAAGTTTGTTTTCTATGTCTGTGGGTCTGTTTCTGTTTTATATATAAGTTCATTTGTAAAATTTTTTTTAGATTCCACATATAAGAGGTATCATATGATTGTCTTTCTCTGTCTGGCTTACTTCACTTAGTATGATAATCTCTAGGTCCACCCATGTTGCTGCAAATGGCATTATTTCATTCTTTTTATGGCTGAGTAATATTCCATTTTATACACACACACACACACACACACACACACACACACACACACACACTACATCTTCTTTATCCATTCATCTGTTGATGGACATTTAGCTTTTTTCCATGTCTTGGCTATTATAAATAGTGCTTCGATGAACATTGGGGTGCATTTATCTTTTTGAAATATGGTTTTCTCTGGTTATATGCCCAGGAGTGGGATTGGCAGGTGGCAGCTTTAATAAGCAAGGGAACTTACTTAAGAGACATATCTTGGGCGGCCACAAGACAAGTAGATTTCTGCACCTGCTAACCTGAATCTTAAAAGTTTATATAGAAGCCTTAACTGGACCTGATTTCAGGTGGCCTCGGCCTGCAGTGGCTTGAAGCAGGGTTTCAGTTCCCAGCCAGTGATTGATGTCGGCTCGCGGCGGTGAGAACATCGAATCCTAGCCATTAGACCAGTGGTCAGTGACAAGGCCCTGGCTCTGTGGCTTTGCAGAAAAAGAATTGCCACAAATATTGAAAGTAGTGGAACAAGTAAAGTATTTATTAGGAGGAAAGAAAGAGTAAGTACGTGTGGATAGACACACAGGCGGGCTCAGAGAGAGAGTCGTACCCTCATGGCAGTTTAAGTCACTTTTATGGGGCATTTCTTCCGGGTTTCCTTTGGCCAATCATTTTGGTTCAAAGTCTGTATTTGGTATAAAATCATGTATTTGGTATAGCTCAGGATTTTCCCGTGTGTGTGTGCATCTCTTAGCCGAGATGGGTTCTACCAAAGAGGCCTATGGGTAGTGAGCATTAGCTGGCCTCACACTCCTTCTGACCTTCAAGGAGCCTTTCTGCTCACGTGTAGTCAGTGAGATCTCCCAACTTCAAGAATGAGAAATATGTGGTCTCTTATCTTCTATATGGGCAGGGCCCAGCCTCCTCTCTCAATTGTCCTGTTATTCCTGTCTTGGAGTATCAGTTCACAGGGAGTGAACTCAAACTGTTTGCCCTGAGAGCCCATCTGTCTCCTGCCTCAGGTTCAGTCACCTGTACTTGTCCAGATTGCCTCATCATTACATCATCTCAAGGCTGTGTCCTTGGGACAGCTTTTGGGAATGGGGAAGGCAAGGGGGATGTACATTCCAAGGACAAGGTAGGGGAAAGGAAGCCTCCAATTGTGAGGGTCCAGCTCACTGGTCAAACTGGCAGTCACGTCTTCTTGAAGATCTCCCCTACCATTAACAACTAGATAAAAGCCAAGGAAATGAAGAGTATAGACACAAAGAAATACGAGTTAGAGAGAATTTTTCAAAGAGAAATATTATGTTCTATGTCTTGAAAAAATAATGGAAATTATTGAGCAGGAAAGAGTGAAAATATTTTTCAGGTAGAAGAAATCATTTGAGCAAAATCATGAAGGAAACAATAAGCAACACATCTAGAGGATGGATTAAAGTGGTTGACTTGAAGGAAGCAGATGAATAATTTTTAATAACAGTGAAATATCACTTTGGAAAAATGCAGCTGAGAACTATTAGTTGAGTATGATTTAATGAGAATCTTTAAAGTTAAACCTCAATATAAAAGAGTCAAAATTAACTGGGATGTCTTAATAAAAAGAGTGAAATGATATAAAAAATAATTGATATAAACATATGTAAGATGAACAGAACAAGAAATCCAAGTATTAACCTAGGCATGTGTGTTTTGATGGGTTTGAGAGAGGTGGCTAGAGCAATAGAAAAGAATCATATCATGAGGACTTAGTTCCATGGTAAATGTGGAGAATAAACAGAGCTAAAGTATAAGTCTAAGTATCGTGATCTAGTGGAGTGAAAAAATTGGAGGAAGACAGAAGTGTTTGTGCTTAGAAAAGAGCAGTTGAAAAATGTTTCTTTAGGAAAGGAAGATAGCCAGCTTAGGTTTCTTTGTTATACGTTAGGTATGTATCACATCCCTCTGGAAACAGAAGACTTCAAAAATGAAGTGAAAGATTTTGAAAGATCTGGAGTCATTCATGGGAAGATAGTTTTGAAACATGGAGAGTTAGTTTCTCTCTGTAGGATGAAGTGCTGAGAAAAAAGGACAAAACACTAAGTCCTGAGGGTTATTGTTAAAAGTCAGGAGAAGAAAGGAGGAACAAAGTTCTCTCTCTCTCACTGGTTGCAGAGTAAAAGTAACCAGTGAGAGAAAAGAAGTTATACAACAGAATTTAATTTCTTCTAAAAAGAAAGTCCGTAGTTCAAAGGAAACTTTTAAAGCTTTCATTGAGATGCTCAAAACACATTAATACATTTTGGAACTTGCATTAAAACTCCAGGGGTTTAAAAAATGAATCACAAAAATTGAATTGTATAGGGCATAAGGTTGATGGCTCTGCACAAATGGCTGAGAAGTTTCTGTATTATTCTGGAGAAAGCTTTTAGTAATTGAAAGTTATCCTAGCAGTCTTAGCTGGAGGGTTCAGTGATGACAAGCACCTGGAAATGCAAAGATAATAAGAGGATTATGTTCCTAACATAACCAAAGTGTCAGATGACACCTATTTGGGTTAATATTATAATGGTACATTAATATGTTATGTCTTCTGAGGCCTGAAGAGTCTTGAAAGAAAAATAAAGGAAGGAAGATGAGAGGGAAGGAAGGAAGGAGGGTGCTTTTTTTTAAATTAGGAGGCCACCAGAAAAGGAGTTATGGTTTATCAAGCCGTAATACCCCAAATGGATTTGGAGGAATGGCTATTCTAAAGGGATCTGACTCCCCGCCTATGTATGTACAGCTTCAGATGAGACTGAGAAAAAACCTGGGAAAGAAAAGACACCAAGTCTCACACAGAAGGTGGAAAATATGATGATGACAGCACTGTTAGCCCTAGGGGCACTGCTTGTTGTAGTCTCCTCCAGGTTCACTATCCATTACTCCATCCCCACTGTCTGCTCCTGGACAGTGATTTTACCCAGAATGTCTTTGTAATTTACAGAAGAAAATGCCACCTTGAAGGAAAGAATTTGTGCCATGGCATACATACATACATACCTACATACACTGCATGCAACCCCTCCCTTGAGAACCTCGCTGTCAGAAGGAAATACTTAGTTTAAAGAGATGTAATTTTCACAGTCTTCTGTACTGCATATTCTTTAAGTTGTTAGCTGACTAAAAATGTGGACCAATATTATCCAAGGTTTGGAAATGACACTGGCCATTTATTTCCAAGGCCATATATATATATATTTTTAATTTAGGTTCTCCCTTGAGCCATGGGGTGGACAGCTGAAGATGAGAAAAGACAAAGAAGAGATGAAAAGATATAAATGAGAACTTGATAGTCACATAAGGATTAATTTTGTAAAGAGCTCAAATGTCCTTGATAACCTTGTCTATTATGAGTTTAGATAGAAAAACACTGGCAAGACTCTAGACAGGCATTGGGCTATAGCCTTGTGAATTTAATGGATAAATATCCAGTATAACATCAAATACCTTCCTGGACAATTGGTGAGCATTTATTTATATAACAGGAAAAGTTTCTGCCAACAAAAGGAGTCCATGTTCAAATCATACAGTACTTAAAAAAAAATTGAGATATTTCAAACTCTCATGCAATTTTATTTTTTCTGAAGAAATTTCCTCAGCAAACAATTACAAGCATGGAATAAATGATCAATAAATGTAAACAAAATTATAAATATTAGTCAAGTCCAGGAAGTTAATTGGAACAAAAATATTTGTTAAAAAACGATTAATCCTAAGAAGTTAACTATATGCAAAAGAAGAAAGAGGGATACATCCACATAATTGTTACCTCCTGTTTCAAATTTTATCAGCTCTCTGCCTTACGTGTCATAACAGTGACTCCAGGGAGTAAGAAAGATCTAGAGAAAATTGGGAGAGGTAGAACTCAACTCCTACAGGTCAAGGATTTTGATGTGCACCAAGCATTTAAAGCAAGGAAAGGCAGGTATAATGGAACATCCCCGAAGGGAAAATAATATGTTTCCTAGGGTAGTATGTTACACATTGGTCCTGGTGAAGTGTGACAGAGAATCAGGCTGTCCTTCAGCAGTCAGATTAGGTTATCCATCAGGCTGACTTCTACACATATAGTTTAAACCAAGAACGAATTGTCCTAAATTCTGTGTACTCCTAAGGGGAAGAATAATTGAAAACAGAAGTTAATGGTACTTATTGACCAAGTGAGATCACTGAATAACATAAAGCCTGACATTATTCAATGTATCTCTTTTCTGGTGCCTGATAGAGTTATTTCTCTTCTGCTCTTTCCTGGCAATCCCAAGAAAATAAATTACAGTCACATTGTCTACTAGTTTTAAAAATGTATTCAATTATTTTTGTAGCACTTTTGATAACTGTAACACTTGCTAACTTCAGACAAATTGACTGCAGGATTAATGTAATCATTTCTATAGAAAGCATTTCAAAGCTTTAAAATGACAGCATTCTAAAAATAAGATAGTGATTCCCTGACATGGGATAAAGCTAAATGGAGAAGATTTCTACTCTGTTCTTTCCTCTGCTTCAGAGGTCACTTTGCATTTGAATCTACTCCTCGCTCCTTCATTTGAAACAGTTTGGCCTCAGTGAGTATCAGGAAATAAAAGATACTGCCACAGGAAATGTCACCTAAGCCTTCTGGTTGATTGTCTTCCCCTCACCAAGCTAAAAGTACCTCTTGTGGAAACACTGTCAATTTGTGCTCAATATTTGAAGACAGATTGGTCTAAGAAAATGGTTTCAACATTTCAGTCACCAATTTTATTCATAGCTGGAGAGTTACTTTTAAAACTAAGTGTTTTTAAAACTGAAACTATTTAGTCTAAAGAAGAAAAGCCTGAGGAGTAACTGAATAGTTTCAAGCTTATGTCAACTGAGAACATCTGGCGACACTTTATCCTAAGGGCTGCAACAAAAAAGGCCAAGACATAGATTGTCTAGAAATAAAGAGTTAGTACTTTTTTGCTCAACATCAAAAGAAAATTGAGAGAGGAAGTTTATTCAGTCCTAAAAGGAAATAAATTTTGACACATGGTACTACACAGATGAAACATGAAGACATTATGCTAAGTGAAACAAACCAGACAAATATTGTACAGTTCTACTTATATGAGGTAGCTAGAGTTGTCAATCTCGTAGTAAGAGAAAACAGAATGGTGGCTGTCAGGGGGTGGGGCTATGGGGGAGTGGGGAGTTATTTTTTAATGGTGATGGAGTTTCATTTTGGGAAGATGAAAAAGTTCTAGAGATGGATTGTTGTGATGATTGCATATCAGTGTGAATGTACTGAATGCCACTGAACTGTGCACCTAAAAATGGTTCAAATGGTCAATTTTGTTACCTATATTTTATCACAACTTAAAAAATAAAAAGAAATAAGGATGAGAGATATTGGGGAATTATGAGAGGGATGGAATAAGAGCAGACATTTCATTAGTTACTGCTCCCTCTGAATGATCCATAATTCGAAGCTCATAGCTCCCTGAAACACCCCTGACCCCACAGATCCTGCCCCACTCTGGCCAGAGAGGTGCAGGGAGGCAGTCGGAGCCCCACTATGTTAGGCCCAGACATAAACCTGGTGTTGCTCAGTTTGCCTAAAAATGCTGCTGGACTGAGCCAGACATTCTCTTGCCGTTGTCTCTCTCTCTTTAGGTCTCAACTAAGCACAGCAGGAAGCCACACTCTTTAAAGAGACAAAGAAATGTGATCCTACCCCAGCAAGTTCAGAGCACCAAGTGCTTGACCTTTGTGGGAAAGAAACTAGATTCCATTTAATTGTGCAGTCCCATTTAAAACACACCTCAGGGGACTTCCCCAGCAGTCCTGTGGTTAAAACGCACTTCCACTGCAGGGGGCGCAGCTTCCATACCTAGTTGGGGAACTAAAATCCCACATGCCACGCAGCACAACCAAAAAATAAATTTAAAACGTGAAAAAATAAAATAAAATAAATAAAATAAAACACACCTCAGCATGTGTGTCAGTCAAGTATTATTTGTGAACCACACTTTGAAAATCGCCAATCTAAATTACTCACAAAAAGTCAAGTTCATTCAAGGTTTCTTAAAGGAGGATCACTAATAGAAGGCCCAGAATTGCCTTCTGTTTTGCTGGTACTGAAATTTGAGCGATTCATTTTATTTAGAGAAGCAGAGATCTGGGATTGGTATCTGAATAGTGCTTCGGATTTAGACCTTTTCATCTGCACTAGGGATGATAAACACTGATGATATTAAACCTTGAAGTGCAGGCAGTTGTTTGAAACTGTGAATCTCTTCCAAAGTAATTAATATACTAAAGCATATTTCAGCATAACAGGAATTATCTTTTTGTGTATGTATAAGTTCATCTAGGAGAAACAGTAGGTGAACATAGAACATTCACCCAGTTGAACCTAGTCAAAGAGGAACGCATAACCCCCACCCCAAACATACACACACACACACACACACACACACACACACACACACCCCTCAAACATCTACCAGCTAAATGCACCAATCACCATGGTCCATGCATACCTGGTGCTACAACCTTCCCTACAATTTCAGATCACCCCCTTTCACCACTTCGCATTGACTCACAAACTACAACTCTTCCACAAGCGTCTTTTTTCAAGATAAAGTGCCATATTTATGGCAATGTTTATGTGTTTCTTAATGGTTTAGCATGTGTAAAACTATGCTACTGTTTTTATTAGGATCCTTTTTTTAATATAAATTTATTTATTTTATTTATTTATTTTTGACTTCATTGAGTCTTCGTTGCTGCGCGTGAACTTTCTCTAGTTCCGGTGAGCGGGAGCTACTCTTCATTGCGGTGTGCGGCCTTCTCATTGCAGTGGCTTCTCTTGTTGCAGAGCATAGGCCCTAGGCACACGGGTTTCAATAGTTGTGGCTCATGGGCTCTATAGCACAGGCTCAGTAGTTGTGGCTCACAGGTTTAGTTGCTCCACAGCATGTGGGATCTTCCTAGACCAGGGCTCAAACCCGTGTCCCCTGCATTGGCAGGCAGATTCTTAACCACTACGCCACCAGGGAAGCCCCTCCTTTTTGTAATGTATCACTGATGAAGTGTTTGAGTGCTGTGCAACAGCCCACATTTTCCCATAAACTCTGTGGTTTTTATTGTGCAATTTGGTGTAGTTTAGCGTTTTTAGGGACACAAGTTAAAACAGAAGTGACTCTTTTGGGTAAATTGAGGTCGCAAAGTTTACTCTCCACTGTTCAGTAATGCAAAGAAAATGTGGCTTCTTTATTTTTCTGCAACTATCCAAGTTTCTTCATGAGACTCCCACTTATTAGGTAGCATATAGAATTTTTACTCTCATGAGGTATCTCTTATTTATGCAAGTAATGCCAGTCCGGAACCTCTCCTTCCAGAATCCCACACAGAAACTGGCTAAAAACTCTGTAATTTTGTCTTTTCATTCAACCCAGTCATTGGATTTTTCACATATATATCTCATTGCCTACCTCCTACTTCTATTCTTGTTTCCTTCTTCCTATACTCCTTGGGGTTAAAAGTGCATGACTTCCATTTCTATAGTTTTTGGCTTGGACTTCTCTTACATATTATGCCTCTTCCAGAGGCAAGTAGCCTCATGGTTCAGACAGATTAGTTGAAGCAGTAGCTTCTCTAGGCTATGGAAAAACCTAAGATTGGGTCTACAGGGTGTCTCTTGATATTTGCTAAGAAAGAGTAAAGGCATGGAGGAATTCCTTTTATCTCTCAACAAAGCCTGGCTTTCAAGTTTGTTTTCTAGCTTCAGAATCAAAAAATCCCACTCTGGATATCAACATTTAAATTTTTTTCTCTTTGCATTCTGTGATAAAAATTTGAATCCAAGTCAGTAGACACCTCCCATAGGAGGGGGAAATCAACCAAAAGAAAATGTGAAATAAGAATAATACTACTAATAAATTTTTTCAACAAATACTAGTTCTATCACAAATATATAATATATCACAAATTATATTATTCTATTTGGTTGACATAGGTGTAGTATTTTATGTCAGAAAGAAAAAAACACAAATATTTAAAACATATAAAACTCTGAAACTTTAGTGATGTGTTGAATACATTGAGGAAAATCTTACTTTTTAAAATTCTCAGATTCAAATCAGACAATTTGGCTAAGAGTAACTTCCTACTCCAGAAAGGACACAGCAGTTACTTCATACTCAAGCACAGTATATGATGAAAAGGAAATCAAGGGATTAGTCATGGTCCATAAAAAGGAGTCCTGTGGCCTTTTAATTTTATTGAGCTATACCACCAAACACAAACTCTTAGAAGACATTCTTTCTCATACTTTAGAAAGAGAAAAGTAAGTAGAAAAATAAATTCTATTTATTTGCTGATAAGAAATTGCATTAAAATGGCCTAGTGCTCCCCAAGATAGCTCAATAAGAAACTAGCTCCATGTATAAAATCAAAGGAATATAGAGAAATCTGTCAATATACCTAATCTCATACACTCAACAACAATATGGTTCTTCAAAATAATTAGTAAGATTGACTTAAAAACCAAATTTAAGGTACTTAATGTCTAATGTTAGTTTTGTATATAGATATTTAAGTAAGTTAATTTTTATTTAAATTAACTTTCAATTTATTACACACTTAAGTCTTACTTTTCTTAAGATTTAGGTTCATTCATCTTACATACTTTTAAATCCAATTTATACATTTGGTAATTGTATTAAAATAATAATAATGGCTTGTTCTTAATACATTCTTTGATTAATATTCAAATTAATTCTTTTTTAAGAAATTGAATTTATCTGTAAAGTTAATCCTATTTACAAATAATTATAATGTCTTAAACATTTATATGACATTAAATAGATAACTTTAGTACCTCTGGTCCTCTCAATATTTTAAATGCCTGCAAGGGAAGACATAAATATAGCATGCACATTTTTTCTAAGTAGATCCTATAAATATTATTAAGCTCTAACTATCATTTCAAATACCTTAAGTAACAAAGTTTAAGATTACACTAAATATTTAAAAAGTTAACAGAAAAATAATAATAATGACTTGATATAATTTGTCATTTCTCTACTTATTTTTTCATCTTTTCAATGTTTAAAGATACTTAAGTAAGGAGACTAGAGTTTCTATTGTAGTCAGACAGAATCCAAGATGATGATATACATATTTATCTCTTAATCACATATTTGAGCCCAAAGGAAAACACTGGTCCCTCTGTTCTCTCAGATTCTAACCAAGGTACAGGTAAACACCTTAAAATTTTTCTTAGTTAATTTCCTTATGCTTGTTCAAAAATAAAAGACAAGTCCACATATTACAGCTGAGAATTTGTTTTGCAACTTAGTGAATCACTTGTTCTCCTTTTCCATTTTATCGTGATCCGTTTAAACTGTTTTTAGCTCATTGGGTGATGAAATATAATTCTGTAACCCCACTAAGTTTGCAGGTAACTTCCAGCACTACTTGAATGAATTCATCTAATCTTCTTACTACCTGAGAGGATTCTGCATTTTGTTCATATTTTTTTCCTCTAACTCTTGGCCGTAATTCAACAGAGAGTTTATTAGTACAAGCATATCTTTGCAGGTAGAAATTGTAGGTCTGGAGTTGAATGCTATGCATAGTTTACCTAATCGTCAAATAAAATGTGCATCTTTCAGTTGTCATAGTATGAGCTTGAAGAGTATGTGGATAATATGGATGGAAGATGAGTAAGATAGGAGAGAAGCAGCTCAGATGAAAAATGAGAAGATCTAGTTCTAGCCCGGCTCTCGTATTTAATCTTTGGAAAATAAGGAAAAGATGATCTATTATAATCCTGCCCCATGTTCCTATATCTGAAATTCTTTGAGTTATTTACAAAACAAAGTAAGTGGTATATTGTCTGGAAAGTTTATGAAACCAATAGCTACCATAGCAAAAAATATAGCTTACAGTAAAGAATCTCTTTCTCGTGTTAACATTCTACATGAATGGATCACTTCAAGTATTGATACATTGACTTTGCATCCTGACTTCAAGCTATACAATATTTAGTTCTCTGATCAGAATCTGGAATCTGCTGGCTGGATGAATACAAATGTTTAATATTTGTTTAATAATATAGAAATATGTAACCATAATCAAAAATTCCCAAATACTATTATTAAGACATTACTATTCAACCTATTGATTCTGTTTTGATGTAGGTTTTGATCCAGTACAAAGTATCAATGTGCAGGCATTTTCCCGCATTTTTGCTTACATCCTTTATGTCCTTTGTCTCCTTTCTACTTTCCTTGGCAATCTTCAGTCACCCTAACATCTGCTCTCTGCAATTAACTTGATCATTTTTGTTTTTGATACTTTCTGTAAAGAGAATTCTCTGTAATGGCAGCAGCATTGCTCTGAGTATTGAACAGCACAATAAGTTAACCTCCCCATTGTATAATAACTAGTTAAGTGAGGCCATGAAGTTAAAAGAAAATTATATGCCAAATGTTCAAAGAAATGTAGATAAAAATCTAGACATAAGAATCCTTCTGTAACAGATAATAGGAGTTGTAAGAAAATAAATGTTATTATTATCTTTTTGCATTGTTTCTTACCCCATTGTTTATAGCCTTTTCATTTTCATCCACATCATTTTAAAAGTTTAACTGATCTCACTGTCTGATGCATTTGCTTCTAACACTTTCCTACAAACTTGTGGTCATATCACTCTGCCTTAAGCACAATTTTGAATTATCCTTCTTTTGAGCCCTGTATTCATTTATTTTAAAAACCATTTTTGAGCACCTACAATGTGCTGAGGAACTGTTATGCACTGTCTCTTAGGGGAAGTCACCAATAAATATCATATTCTATATTCTATGAAAGAGGTAAACCTGGATAGCACAGAAAAAGGAACTTGATTAAGGAGTCAGGAAAAATTGCCCTCAAGAAGTGATAGCTAAACTGAATTTTAAACCAGTTAGGCAAAAATTCAAAGGACATAAGTTGGTAAAAGAAAGGACATAACATCTTTGGGCATCTATAATATAGTATATAAAACATTTTTATCCAACATAATCAAGTCTAGTTTTTAGTAAAATAGTTAAAAGAATCATTTAAGAAATGATATACTAATACTATATTAATTAGATAGATATTAGGCAACTATAACAAAATGTAATGCTTTTAACAAGATAAAAATTGCTTTCACACATTGAAGTCTGAACACAAGCTACCTGTGACTGATATGGTAGCTTGTGATGGGACATGGGCACTTGCTATCTTGTTATGATTTTATTCCTGCAGTGTTGCCCTTCTGCTCTTGGTTGAAGATGGTAAACCAACAGTTCCAGCCAGCTACTCCACCTGCTCTCATGCCCCGTCTTTCTTCCCTGCACTCACTTTGCTCATATTTGGACAAGAGGAGACAAGAGACCCTAGACATCATCTTCTTACTTACCTGACCTTGGAAACGTGTTAGTCCTTTTGTGGCCACGTCATTTTGCTTTTAGCGCATTTTATGTGATCATGATAAATATGAGTAATAGCCAGAACAGGCTCCTTTAACAAGGAGCTTGGTCTCTGGTGAGATCAGATCTTTGGTCTGATACCCAGTTTGTGGCATCATTCCAAAGTGTTCTGACGTGTGCACCTTTTTGTCCCCATGTTGAGGTAATTTCAGGCAAGCCTATGGCTGCAAATCCCAACTACCCTCTATGGATAACTCATACTTGTCTGTGGCCCAAACAGAATCTGGATTTGAATTATGAAATCAAAGAGGTGATTCTTGCCCCTTTCTAATTGACCATCCTACCTACTTTCTCTCAAGTTCGCTTTATCATTTGCAGGTAGCACAAGGAAGATCAGACAGGCTGAATGATTAAGTAGACATCCAATGACAAAGCTATCAGTAGTGTTTTCATGTTAAAATCATTACATTTTCTGATTGATTTTCTTGAAATCTCTGCTCTTGGCTTCAGAGATGTACTAAAGTTGGATACCACTCTCTCCTTTCTCAATGTGAAGAGGAAAGGAGATGATAGTTCATAAGTACTGCACACCCCCACAAGACAACTCTCCCCATTCCAACACCTCCTCTTTTATTGAATGAAGGACAGAGAGATAAGGAGGAAAGAGGAGTGATAGATGACACCACCCAATAGTCATAGGAAGGTGGATGATAATAATAAGAAGAAAAAGAATTAAAATTATAATAACCACCACAACTGCTAACCATTGAGTGCATTATACGCCAAGCTCTCTCTAAGAGTTTTACATATACTCATTCACTTAATCACTCCCCAAAGCACTATGAGGTAGTAAAATATTTTTTGATGGATCAGGTTAGGTAATTTTCCCATTTCCAGTCTAGTGAGTATTGGAGCTAGAATTTGATCCCAGGCAGTCTTTCTCCTGAGCCTGGTGCTATGACCAGCTATGAATATATTGATGCTTAAGCACCATGGGACATTGAGGCTCAACTGTCGAGATAACAGGGAAAGTGAAGATGTACAGTTTGAAGGAGCTGTTGAAACACAGCAAAAATGGCATATGTATGCTATAAAGCTAGCAGAAAGGGGATGGATCATAATAAAATGCTGGTGTGGCCAAAGAAGCAGTCCTATCTCCTACAGACAGGTGCTATGCCCCCCAAACCAAGCAATGGTCTTTTTGCAGGGACATTAAAAATCAATTTTGAGCCCCTATCAGTCTTTTCTATCACAGCTGCACACATAATAACATGCTGTCAACAGAAGCACCTTCTTAAGACATCAAGGACACTGAGGTACAGCAGGTACTTTAAATCTCAATAGTCCCCTTCTTTTATATTTACTGTATCAGTGTGTCCACATGTCTAACAAATGCTGTAACCATGAATAAACTGTACTTCATCTCAGTCTTGCAATGTCAAATTGAAATGTTTAAATGTTTTCTAGATAGAACCAGCAAATTGTTTTTACTGAATTAGATTTTTCAACATGGTTGAATTTGCGTGTATGAGTGTTGTGTTTGTATAAAACTGCCTCTTTAAGAAACAAGAAATTATCTATCTTACATGGTTTTATATTATTGAACTGCACACATTTTACATATTAATACAAATGTAATAATAAAATTATATGGCCCCAGTAGAAATCCAAGAAGATTCTAGTAATATAATATTGTGAATAAATTTGTAATCCACTTAATCATTCTTTACTGCAAATGCTTTGTGACTTGACAGCTGTTATAAAAAAGGTAAAACACGGCATATTGTAAAAAAAGAAATCAACCTCTTACTGAGTGGCCTTGACACTTGAGAATGTCATTAAGCTAAAAGTATTGAAATCAGAGTTTTAAGCCATATGAGCTGTGATTAAGCTGAACATTTCCAAAAAGGTTTACAGAAAGTTGTTATAATTTATTGCCATGAACAAATAAAGGCAACCCACATTTTAAAAAATATTTGATATTAGTAATATGCCCATAAAGTATAAGGGACATACATTTCCCAAACCAATATGTCATGGATTTTATTACCCATAAGGCACCCACAACCCCCCCCAAAAAAAAAACAGTAGGAATACTGAAATATGAAGTGACAAAATGTTTCAGACATGTTCTCAGATGCCTAAATTCTAAGTAAACAAGAAAAGAAACAGAGTAAAGCAAATAAGAGAGGTAAATAAGAAATAGAGCAATACAAACTCATTTATAGGCAGCCCATAGAAGGAAAGAAAAAGATAACATGATAAGCACACAAAATTACCTGAATAACTTCCCTAAGATCATGGATGGCACATAACAGCCTCTCAGTGATGGTTTCCTATTCTTTCCTACAAATAGCAGCTGAAACATGTCAATACATTCCAAAGACAGTTACATCCTAGTCAAAAACCACACCTACAATTGAAAAATGTTTGCTTTGTCAACATTGAGTTGTCATATTTCTAAGAAAAATATTGATGGCTTAATGTCATTTTATTTATGTACATATTTTAGGAACCCACAGGTAACATAGGACTCTCTTCCCAACAATTCCACTATTAACATAATAATTTATACAGCATCATCTGCTGACACTGGAGCCCCACTGTAATGAGGAATTTAGTTGTGCATAATTAATTATATTCATATTTTAATATTCATATTTCTGATGACATTTTCTTGTCATGATTTATTATCTAAGATTTATATGCATGGCAAAGACATAAAAAAAGATATATTTTAAAATTCTGTTCTATTTTTCATTAGTAGAACTAATTGATTTGTAGATGAGCATATTTTCCTTTACTCAATGGAAGCATATTTGGATTACACTGTGAATAAAATCACGATTACTCCTCCCTTTTTAAAATATACAAAAGTTATTATTCTTCCCTAGCAATTTCTTACTTAATTTAAGGACAAAAAATGTGAACTCAACCATACTTATTTGAAATTTCCTGTGGTACTGTATCTTGTCCCCCTCTTAAATTTAACAGTGATAACATATATGCTAATTCACTAACAAGAAAAGTTTAAATTAAGGAGGGAAGGTGCTTCTGAGAAATAGAATTCCATATCTTCTATGTAGCGATATGGAGTTAATTTGTTGTTGTTGAATATGAGTAGAATTTAGAAATATTTTTGATGACATGAATATTTGACTATCTGCTATAAATTAAACTCAAATCAGAAGTAAGGTTGAATATTACTGTAGCAGTAGAGGACATTACAAAATAAAAGTATATAATCTCTATCCACTAGAAATTTCCCTAGAAGTTAGTTTCAAAAAGTAAAACTAGTACTGATTTCACAGAGAAAATAATAATGGATACTGATTTATACAGAAGGACAATTTTCCCTACTGCAATATTTAATTACGGAAATTCTTTCAACCTCATGCAAACAAAATCCCCAGTGTGAAGTCTGTGGATCTCCTTTATAGTTGAACATAGAGATGATTAATATATAAGTCAATATTTAAACTGGACTTGGAGAATTATATTTTAACAATGTAAGAGTAATGGATTTGATTAAATAACACTTCCATTTTAAAGATATTATGATGTCTGGCCTTAATTTAGATCTTTAATCCATTTTGTTTTTATTTTTGCCTATGGTGTTAGGGAGTGCTCCAATTTCATTCCTTTACATTTAGCTGTCCAGTTTTCCCAGCACCAGTTATTGAAGAGACTGTTTTTTCTCCATTGTATATTCTTGCCTCCTTCATCATAGATTAGGTGACCATAGGTGTGAGGGTTTATCTCTGGGCTTTCTATCCTGTTCCATTGATCTGTATTTCTGTTTCTGTGCCAGCACCATACTGTTCTGATTACTGTAGATTTGTAGTATAGTCTGAAGTCAGAGAGTCTGATTCTTCCAGCTCCGTTTTTCTTTCTCAAGATTGCTTTTGCTATTCGGGGTCTTTTGTGTTTCCATACAAATTGTAAATTTTTTGTTCTAGTTCTGTGAAAAATGTCAGTGGTAGTTTGATAGGGATTGCATTGAATCTGTAGATTGCTTTGGGTAGTATAGTCATTTTCACAATATTGATTCTTCCAATCGAAGAACATGGTATATCTCTCCATCTGTTTGTTTCCTCTTTAATTTCTTTCATCAGAGTCTTATAGTTTTCTGCATACAGGTCTTATGTCTCCTTAGGTAGGTTTCTTCCTAAGTATTTTATTCTTTCTGTTGCAATGGTAAATGGGAGTGTTTCCTTAATTTCTCTTTCAGGTTTTTCAACATTAGTGTATAGGAATGCAAGAGATTTCTGTGTATTAATTTTGTATCCAGCTACTTTACCAAATTCATTGATTAGCTCTAGTAATTTTCTGGTAGAATCTTTAAGATTTTCTATATATAGTATCATTGCACCTGCAAACAGTGACAGTTTTACTTCTTGTTTTCTGATTTGGATTCCTTTTATTTTTTTCCTTCTCTGATTGCTGTGGCTAAAACTTCCAAAATTATGTTGAATAATAGAGGGGAGAAATGTAAGGCCAGACCCTATAAAACTTTTAGAAGAAAACATAGGCAGAACACTCTAGGATATAAATCACAGCAAGAACCTTTTTGACCCACCTCCTAGAGATAGGGAAATAGAAACAAAAATAAACAAATGAGACCTAATGAAGCTTCAAAGCTTTTGCACAGCAAAGGAAACCATATACCAGTTGAAAGCACAACCCTTAGAATGGGAGAAAATATTTGCAAACAAAGCAACTGGCAAAGGATTAATCTCCAAAATTTACAAGCAGCACATGCAGCTTAATATAAAAAACAAACAAAAATAACCCAATCCAAAAATGGGCAGAAGACCTAAATAGACATTTCTCCAAAGAAGATATACAGATTGCCAACAAACATATTAAAGGATGCTCAACATCACTAATTATTAGAGAAATGCAAACCAAAGCTACAATGATGTATCACCTCACACCAGTCAGAATGGCCATCATCATAAAGTCTACAAACAATAAATGCTAGAGAGGGTGTGGGGAAAAGGGAACCTTCTTGCACTATTGATGGGAATGTAAATTGATACAGCCACTATGGAGAACAGTTTGGAGAGTATAGAGGTCCCTTAAAAATCTAAAAATAGAACTACCATACTACCCAGCAATCTCACTACTGGGCATACATCCTGAGAAAACCATAATTCAAAAAGAGTCATGTATCACAATTTTCATTGCAGCACTATTTACAATAGGCAGGATTTGGAAACAACCTAAGTATCCATCAACAGGTGAATGGATAAAGATGTGAAACATATATACAATGGAATATTACTCTGGCATAAAAAGAAACGAAATTGAGTTATTTGTAATGAGGTGGATGGACCTAAAGTCTGCCATACAGAGTGAAGTAAGTCAGAAAGGGAAAAACGAATATCGTATGCTAAAACATATATATGGAATCTTAAAAAAAAAAAAAGATTCTGAAGAACATAGAGACAGGAGAGGAATAAAGATACAGATGTAGAGAGTGGACTTGAGGACACAGGGAGGGGGAAGGGTAAGCTGTGACAAAGTGAGAGCATGGCATGTACATATATACACTACAAAATGTAAAATAGATAACTAGTGGAAAGCAGCCAAGTGACACAGGGATATCAGCTTGGTGCTTTGTGACCACCTAGAGGGATGGGATTGGTGGGGGAGAGATACAAGAGGGAAGGGATATGGGGATATATGTATACATATAGCTGATTCACTTTGTTATACAGCAGAAACTAACACACCATTGTAAAGCAATTATATTCCAATAAAGATGTTATTAAGAAAAGTTATGAATACTGAATTTGTGGTCTGTATGTTAGTAAATTTAAAAAAAGAATGGGGAGAGAACTTGGCTACTTTTCACATGGTAATTATAATGTGGTTAGTACATATATTTCCTTAGATGAGATAAATTACACTCATAATTCAAAAAAATGATGCTCTATTTCAATAAACATTCAATTGGCAATTCAACTTGAGTATCATGAAGTTAATGACTATTTAGTTAATGGAGATATATATACATATATATGTATATATTTTTTGGCTGGAAATTGTTATCCTTTGTAAATTACAGGCTGGAGAATACTTCTAGACAGCAAAGTAGAAAACACACTAATTAATTTCAGTTTATGACATGCTTTGTTCCATTATGTATAGACTTCAAGGGAAAAGCAAAATTCAAGGGAAGAAAGAACAGAGGAAAATATTAGAGGTTAATTGCCTTAGTTGATCTCACAGTAGTTTTGACAACTCTGATCCATTAAAATATGTGTAAAAATGGATTATTGTATTCTTAAAAAATGATGTGTTGATAAATTTTATTCTATGTGCTGAGGTTTTAATTCCATTTATAATTTGAATAAAAGTTGATTAAATTATATTTATAGAAATCTCAATTATTATATGTGTACATTGTTGAATTACAACTACTGCATGGATCAGATTGGTTCAACATGCCAGAGTAGAAAGACGTGCTCTCACTCCCTCTTGTAAGAACACCAGAATCGCAACTAACTGCTGAACAGTCATCAACAGCAAGACACTGGAACTCACCAAAAAAAGATACCCCACATCCAAAGACAAAGGAGAAGCCACAATAATACAGTAAGGGGGCACAATCACAATAAAATCAAATCCCATAACTGCTGGGTGGATGACTCACAAACTGGAGAACACTTATACCACAGAAGTCCACCTACTGGAGTGAAGGTTC
This sequence comes from Phocoena sinus, assembly GCF_008692025.1. Lineage (NCBI taxonomy): Eukaryota > Metazoa > Chordata > Mammalia > Artiodactyla > Phocoenidae > Phocoena > Phocoena sinus. Next base: position 28,042,221 of record NC_045779.1, read on the forward strand.
TGAACCCCATGTCAGGCTTCCAAACCTGGAGGTCCGGCAATGAGAGGAGGAATTCCTAGAGAATCAGACGTTGAAGGCTAGTGGGATTTGATTACAGGACTTCGACAGGACTGAGGGTAACAGAGACTCCACTGTTGGAGAGCACACACAAAGTAGTGTGTGTGTCGGGACCCAGATGAAGGAGCAGTGACCCCATAGAGACTGAACCAGACCTACCGGCTAGTGTTGCGGGGTCTCCTGCAGAGTTGGGGTTGCTCTGTCTCATAATGATACAAGGACACTGGCAGCAGATGATCTGGGAACTATTCTTTGACATGAGCCCTCCCAGAGTCCACCATTAGCCCCACAAAAGAGCCCAGGTGAGCTCCAGTGTTGGGTCACCTCAGGCCAAACAAACAACAGGGAGAGGAACCAGCCCCATGCATCAGCAGACAAGCAGATTAAAGTTTTACTGAGCTGCACACCAGACCAACAGCCAGGTCTACACATCACCAGTCTCTCAGGAAAACCCATCAGGGTTGCCCATCAGAAAATGTGCACAAGCCTCTTAGATAGCCTCATCCACCAGAGGGCAGACAACAGAAGCAAGGAGAACTACAATCCTGCAGGCTGTGGAACAAAAACCACATTCACAGAAAGATAGACAAGATGAAAAGGCAGAAGACTATGTACCAGATGAAGAAACAAGATAAAACCCCAGAACAACAACTAAATGAAATGGAAATAGGCAAAATTCCAGAAAAAGGATTCAGAATAATGATAGTGAAGATGATCCAAGACCTCAGAAAAAGAATGGAGGCAAAGATCAAGAAGATGCAAGAAATGTTTAATGAAGACCAAAATGAATTAAGGACAAACAAACAGAGATCAACAGTACAAAAACTGAAATGAAAATTACACTAGAAGGAATCAATAACAGAATAACTGAGGCAGAAGAAAGGATAAGTGACCTGGAAGACAGAATGGTGGAGTTCACTGCTGCTGAAGAGAATAAAGAAACAAGAATTAAAAGAAATGAAGACAGCCAAAGAGACTTCTGGGACAACTGTAAACACAACAACATTCACATTATAGGGGTCCCAGAAGGAGAAGAGAGAGAGAAAGGACCCGAGAAAATATTGAAAGAGTTTATAATCATAAACTTCCCTAACATGGGAAAGGAAATAGCCAACTAAGTCCAGGAAGTGCAGAGAGTCCCATACAGGATAAATCCAAGAAGAAGCATGCTGAGACACATAGTAATCAAACTGGCAAAAACTACAGACAAAGAAAAATTATTGAAACCAGCAAGGGAAAAACGACAAATAAAATACAATGGAACTCCCATAAGATTAACAGCTGATTTCTCAGCAGAAACTCTACAAGGCAGAAGGGAGTGGCATGATATACCTAAAGTGATGAAAGGGAGGAACCTACAACCAAGATTACTCTACCTGGCAAGGATCTCATTCAGATTCGATGGAGAAATCAAAAGCTTTACAGACAAGCAAAAGCTAAGAGAATTCAGCACCAACAAACCAGCATTACAACAAATGCTAAAGGAACTTCTCTAAGTGGGAAACACAAGAGAAGAAAAGACCTACAAAAACAAACCCAAAACAATTAAGAAAACTGTCATAGGAACATACAAATTGATAATTACTTTAACGTGAATGGATTAAATGCTCCAAGCAAAAGACCCAGGTTCGCTGAATAGACACAAAAACAAGATCCATCTATATGCTGTCTACAAGAGACCCACTTCAGACCTAGGGACACATACAGACTGAAAGTGAGGGGATGGAAAAAGATATTCCATGCAAAGAGAAATCAAAAGAAAGCTAGAGTAGCAATACGCATATCAGATAAAATAGACTTTAAAATAAAGAATGTTACAAGAGACAAGGAAGGAAACTACATAATGATCAAGGGATCAATCCAAGACAAAGATATAATAAATATAAATATATATGCACCCAGCTGAGGAGCACCTCAATACATAAGGCAACTGCTAACAGCTATAAAAGAGGAAATTGACAGCAACACAATAATAGTGGAGGACTTTAACACCTCACTTACACCAATGGACAGATCATCCAAACAGAAAATTAATAAGGAAACACAAGTATTAAATGACCCAATAGAGCAGATAGATTCGATTGACATTTGTAGAACATTCCATTCAAAAACAGCAGATTACACTTTCTTCTCAAGTGCACATGGAACATTCTCCAGTATAGATCACATCTTGAGTTACAAATCAAGCCTCAGTAAATTTAAGAAAATTGAAATCATATCAAGCATCTTTTCTGATCAGAGCACTAAGAGATTAGAAATCAATTACAGGGGAAAAAATGTAAAAAACACAAACACCTGGAGTCTAAACAATACATTAGTAAATAACCAAGAGATCACTGAAGAAATCAAAGAGGAAATAAAAAAAAATACACCTAGAGACAAATGACAATGAAACCATGACAATCCAAAACCTATGGGATGCAGCAAAAGCAGTTCTAAGAGGGAAGTTTATAGCTATACAAGCCTACCTCAAGAAACAAGAAAAATCTCAAATAAACAATCTAACTTTACACCTAAAGGAACTGGAGAAGAAAAACATACAAAACCTAAAGTTAGCAGAAGGAAAGAAATCATAAAGATCAGAGCAGAAATAAATGAAATAGAAACAAAGAAAACAATAGTAAAGATCAATAAAACTAAAAGCTGGTCCTTTGAGAAGGTAAACAAAATTGATAAGCCATTAGCCAGACTCATCAAGAGAAAGAGGGAGAGGACTCAAATCAATAAAATTAGAAATGAAAAAGAAGTTACAACAGACACCGTAGAAATACAAAGCAGCCTAAGAGACTACTACAAGCAACTTTATGTTAATAAAATGGACCACCTGGAAGAAATGGACAAATTCCTAGAAAGGTATAACCTTCCAAGACTGAACCAGGAAGAAGTAGAAAATATGAACAGACCAATCATAAGTAATGAAATTGAAACTGTGATTAAAAATCTTCCAAGAAACAAAAGTCCAGGACCAGATGGCTTCATGGGTGAATTCTATCAAACATTTAGAGAAGAGCCAAAACCCATCCTTCTTGAACTCTTGCAAAAAATTACAGAGGAAGGCACACTCCCAAACGCATTCTTTGAGGCCAACATCACCCTGATACCAAAACCAGGCAAAGATGCTACAAAAAAAGAAAATTACAGGTCAATATCACTGATGAATATAGATGCAAAAATTCTCAACAAAATACTAGCAGACAAAATCCAACAACACATTAAAAGGATCATACACCATGATCACATGGGATTTATCCCAGTGATGCAAGGATTCTTCAATATATGCAAAGCAATCAATGTGATACACCATATGACAAATTGAAGAAGGACAACCATATGATCATGTCAATAGATGCAGAAAAATTTTTTGACAAAATTCAACACCGTTTGTGATAAAAACTCTCCAGCAAGTGGGCATAGAGGGAACCTACATAATAAAGGCCATATATGGCAAACTCTCTGCAAACATCATTCTTGATGGTGGAAAACTGAAAACATTTCCTCTAAGATAGGGAACAAGACAAGGATGTCCATTATCACAACTATTTTTCAACATAGTTTTGGAAGTCCTAGCCACAGCAATCAGAGAAGAAAAAGAAATAAAGGAATACAAATTGATAAAGAAGCAGTAAAACTGTCTCTGTTTACAGATGACATGATACAATATATAAGTAATCCTAAAGATTCCACAAGAAAACTACTAGAGGTGATCAATGAATTTGGTATAGTAGCAGGATACAAAATCAATCCACAGAATTCTCATGCATTCCTATACACTAATGATGAAATATCTGAAAGAGAAATTAAGGAAACACTGCCATTTAACATTGCAACAAAAAGAATAAAATACCTAGGGATAAACCTACCTAGGGAGACAAAAGACCTGTATGCAGAAAACTATAAGACACTAATGAAAGAAATTAGAGATAATACCAACAGATGGAGAGATATACCATGTTCTTGGATTGGAAGAATCAACATTGTGAAAATTACCCAATGTAATCTACAGATTTAATGCAATCCCTATCAAATTACCAATGGCATTTTTTTATGGAACTAGAAAAAAAAATCTTTAAATTTGTATGGAGATGCAAAGAGCCTGAATAGCCAAAGCAGTCTTGAAGGAAAAAAATGGAGCTGGAGGAATCAGACTCACTGACATCAGACTATACTACAAAATTACAGTAATTAAGACAATATGGTACTGCCACTAAAACAGAAATATATATAAATGGAAGAAGATAGAAAGCCCAGAGATAAACCCACACACCTATGGTCAACTAATCTATGACAAAGGAGGCAAGGATATACAATGGAGAAAAGACAGTCTCTTCAATAAGTGGTGCTGTGAAAACTGGACAGCTACATGTAAAACAATGAAATTAGAACACTCCCTAACACCATACACAAAAATAAACTCAAAATGGATTAGAGACCTAAATGTAATCCCAGACACTATAAAATTCTTAGAGAAAAACATAGGAAGAACACTTTTTGACATAAATCACAGCAAGGTCTTTTTTGATCCACCTCCTAGAGTAATGTAAATAAAAACAAAAATAAAATAATGGGACCTAATGAAACTTAACATCTTTTGCACAGCACAGGAAACAAGATGAAAAGACAACCCTCAAAATGGGAGAAAATATTTGCAAATGAAGCAACTGACAAAGGATTAATCTCCAAAATATATAAACAGCTCATGCAGCTCAATATTAAAAAAACAAACAACCCAATCCCAAAATGGGCAGAAGACCTAAATAGACATTTCTCCAAAGAAGACATACAGATGGCCAAGAAACACATGAAAAGCTGCTCAACATCACTATTTAATAAAGAAATGCAAATCAAAACTTCAATGAGGTATCACCTCACACCAGTTAGAATGGGCAGCATCAGAAAATCTACAAACAACAAGTGCTGGAGAGGGTTTGGAGAAAAGGGAATCCTCTTGCACTGTTGGTGGGAATGTAAATTGATACAGCCACTATGGATGACATTATGGAGGTTCCTTAAAAAAGTAAAAATCGAATTACCATATGACCCAGAAATCCCACTCCTGGGCATTTACCCAGAGAAAACCATAATTCAAAAAGACACATGCACCCCAATGTTCATAGCAGCACTATTTACAATAGCCAGGTCATGGAAGCAACCTAAATGCCCGACAGACAAATGGATAAAGAAGATGTGGTACATATACACAATGGAATATTACTCAGCCATAAAAAGGAATGAAATTGGGTCATTTGTAGTGACGTGGATGAATCTAGAGACTGTCATACAGAGTGAAGTAAGTCAGAAAGAGTAAAAGAAAAAAATCACATATTAACGCATGTATGTGGAATCTAGAAAAATAGTATAGGTGAAGTGGTTTGCAGTGCAGAAATTGAGACACAGATGTAGAGAACAAATGTATGGACACCAAGGGGGGAAAGCGACAGAGAGTGGGGGTGGTGGTGTGATGAACTGGGAGATTGGGATTGACATGTATACACTGATGTGTATAAAATGGATAACTAATAAGAACCTGCTGTTTAAAAAATAAATAAATAAAATAAAATTGAAAAGAAAAATACAAGGTCCAACTGTATAGCACAGGGAATTATATTCAATATCCTATGATAAGCTATAATGGAAAAGAATTTGTTAAAGAATATATATGTGTATAACTCAGTCACTTTGCTGTACAGTAGAAATTAAACACAACATTGTAAATCAACTATCCTTCAATAAAATTTTTAAAAAAGGACCTCCTGGTGCTACACAAGCACAACAATCTCAAAGTCATAAAAAGGGGCTTAACTTTCTAACCAGGGCTCTGCCCAAAGCTCCAATACTAAAATAATATTGATATACTAATGAGCAATAACTAAAATCTTTTCAGAACACTTTCCACCAATCCTGAAAGCGTTAAGCTTCTATATTTTGTCTTAAATAACTTTTCTTCTTAGGACATATGTAAATACACAGACAATGGGTGATCTGTGGAATCCAAGAGAAGCAGAAAAAAAAAATATATATATATATATATAAAATGAACATATCCATCAATTCCAACAATTTCCTTGTTCTTCCTTGTAATTCCTCTTTTTCTACTTCTCCATCATGTTATTCCAAGCTCAGGCTACTACTGATCTGGTTTCTATCACTAGAGATTAGTTTGAATTTTCTAAAATTTTAAACAAATGAAATCAGAGAATGAGGAGATACTATTCTGGGAGGAGGTGGAGGTCTGGCTTTTTATACTGAATGATAATTTTGATATTTATTCATCTTGATATAAGAATAAATAGATTATTAACTTTTATTCTTGGTCATATTTTATTATATGAATATACCAAATTCATATGGTATATCCTTTCCACTGTTCATGGACTTCTGTTTGTTTCAAGTATTTGACTAATACAAAGTAAAGCTACTGTGAACACTTGCGTATAAAAAAAAAACCCACAGGGGCTTCCCTGGTGGCGCAGTGGTTGAGAGTCTGCCTGCCGATGCAGGGGACACGGGTTCGTGCCCCGGTCCGGGAAGATCCCACATGCCGCGGAGCGGCTGGTCCCGTGAGCCATGGCCGCTGAGCCTGTGCGTCCAGAACCTGTGCTCCGCAACGGGAGAGGCCACAGCAGTGAGAGGCCCATGTACCACAAAAAAAAAAAAAAAAAAAAAAAAAAAAAAAAAAAAAAACCCACAAATACAAAGAAAACTACTGCATGTTTTTGTCATAACTTTCCAATGAAATATGCACATTCACATCAGTTTATTTGTAGAAAACGAGGAATACCCACCTAAGTAGCAGTTTTTTTCTTCTCTACCTGTTTTCTTTTTTGGTAGGTAAGTAAGAACATTAGAGTAGTTGTATCCGTTATCTATCACTACATAACAAGTTATCTCAAAGCCTCATAACCTAAAATAACAAACATTGACTATTTCATCATTTCTGTGCATTGGGAACATGAGAGCAGCTTACCTGGGTGGGTCTGGTTTAAAGTTTCTCACAAGGCTACCATCAAGGTGTCAGCTAGGGCTACAGCCATCTAAAGGTTTGACTGGGGGAAGACAGTCTTTCAAGTTCATCCAAATGGTTGCTGCTAGGACTTGGTTCTGCACCATGTGGCTTCTCCACAAGGAGACTGAAGACATGGCAGCCATCTATTTCAGAATGAAGAAGAAATCCAAGAGAGAGTGAGAGTGTACCCAAGATGGGAGACACAGTCTTTGTATAACCTAATCTACGAAGTGACATCCTATTTTTTGCTATATTCTATTCATTAGAATTGAGTCACACATTCTATTCATTAGATGTAAATTCAGCCCACACTCACACAGAGGTGAATTACCTTCTACTTCTTGAAGGAAAGAGTATTATATTACTTTTCTATTGCTGCTATAACAAATTATAGGCATACCTCTTTTTATTGCACTTTGCAGACACTGCATCTTTTACAATTGGTTTATGGCAATCCTACATTGACCAAATCTATCAGTGCCACTTTTCCAACAGCATTTGCTCACTTTGTGTCTCCATGTCACATTTTGGTATTCTTGCAATATTTCAAACTTTTTCATCATTATTATATTTGTTATGGTTATCTGTGATCAGTGATCTTTGATGTCAGTATTGTAATTGTTTTGGGGCACCAGGAATTGTGCCCATATAAGATAACAAATTTAATCAGTAAATGTTGTGTGTATTGTAACTGCTTTACCCGCTAGCTCTTTACCCATCTCTCTCCTTCTCAGGTCTCCCTATTCCCTGAGACATAACAATATTGAAATTAGGCCAGCTAATAACCGACAATGGCCTCTAAGTGTTCAAGTGAAAGGGAGCGGCACACATCTTCCACTTTAAATCAAAAGCTAGAAATTATTAAGTTTAGTGAGGAAGGCATGTTGAAAGCTGAGATAAGCTGAAATCTAGGCCTCTTACACTAAACAGTTAGCCAAATTGTGAATGCAAAGGGAAAGTTCTTGAAGGAAATTAAAAGTTCTACTCCACTGAACACACAAATGATAAGAAAGCAAAATAGCATTATTGCTGATATGGAGAAAGTTGTAGTTGTCTGGATAGAAGATCAGTCAGCCACACTATTTCCTTAAGTCAAAGTCTAGTCTAGAGCTAGGCCCTAACTTTCTTCAATTTTATGAAGGCTGAGAGAGGTGAGGAAGCTTCAGAAAAAAAAAAAGAGTTTGAAGCTAGCAGAGGTCGGTTCATGAAGTTTAAGGAAAGAAGCCATCTCCATAACATAAAACTACAAGGTGAAGCAGCAAGCGCTGATGTAGAGATTGCAGCAAGTTATCCAGAAGATCCAGACAAGATACTTAATGAAGGTGGCTACACAAAACAACAAATTTTCAATATAGATAAAATAGACTTCTATTGGAAGAAGATGCCATTTAGGACTTTTATAGCAGGAGAAGAGACGTCAGTGTCTGGCTTCAAAGCTTCAAAGTATAGGCTGAATGTACCTGGTGAATGAAAGTTGAAGCCGATGCTCATGTGCTATTCCAAAAATCTGGGGCCCTTAAGAATTATGCTAAATGTATGCTTCCTTTGCTCTGTAAATGAAACAACAAAGCCTGGATGACATCACATATGTTTACATGATTTACTGAATATTTTAAGCCCACTATTGAGACCTACTGCTCAGGAAAAAAGAAAAAAAAATTCCTTTGAAAATATTACTGCTCATTGACAATGCACCCAGTCACCCAAGAATTCTGATGGAGGTGTACAGTGAGATTAATGTTTTCATGCCTGCTAACACAACATCCATTCTGTAGCCCATGGATCAAGGAGTAATTTCAACTTTCAAGTCTTATTATTTAAGAAATATATTTTGTAAGGTTATAGCTGCCATAGATAGTGCTTCCTCTGGTAGATCTGGACAAAATAAATTGAAAACCTTCTGGAAAAGATTATGGATGCCATTAAGAACATTGCTGATTCATGGGAAGAGGTAAAAATATCAACACTAACAGGAGTTGATTCCAAATTTCAAGGATGATTTGGAGGGGTTCAAGACTTAATTGGAGGTAGTAACTGTAGTTGTGGTAGAAATAACAAAAGAACTAGAATTAGAAGTAGATCCTGAAGATGTGTCTGAATTGCTGTAATCTCATGATACAGCTTTAATGGATGAAGAATTGCTTCTTATGGATGAGCAAAGAAAGTGGTTTCTTGAAATGGAAAGTGGTTTCTTGAAATGGAATCTGCATCCTGGTAAAGATGTTGTGAAGACTATTGAAATGACAATAAATGACTTAGAATATTACATAAACTTGATGAAGCATCAACTAGTTTTGAGAGGACTGACTCCAATTTTGAAAGCAGTTCTACAATGGGTAAAATGCTAGCAAACAGCATTGCATGCTACAGGAAGAGTCAATCAATGCAGCAAACTTCACTGTCATCTTATTTTCAGAAATTCCCACAGCCACCCCACCCTTCAGCAAACACCACCCTTGTCAGTCAGCAGCCATCAATATCAAGCCAAGTAAAAAGATTACTACTCACTGAAGGCTCAAATGATGGCTAACATTTTTTACCAATAAAGTATTTTTAATTAAGGAATGTACATTTTTTAGCCATAATGCTATTACACACTTAATAAACTATAGTGTAGTATAAACATAAATTTTATATACCCTTGGAAACCAAAAAATTCATGTGACTCACTTTATTGTGATAATCTGCTTTATTGTGGTAGTCTGGAACTGAACCCACATTATCTCCAAAACATGCTGTACCATAAACTTAGAGAATTAAAACAATACAAATTTATTATCTTGGAGTTCTGTAGGTCGGAAATCCAGCACAGGTCTTACTGGGCAAAAATAAAGGTGTCAGCTGGGTGGTATTCTTTTCTGGAGACTTGTGGGGAAAATCTGTCTCCTTGTCTTTTCTAGCTTCTTAAGGCTTCCCACATCCCTTTGCTAATGGTCCCATTCTTCCATCTCCAAAGCCAACAATAGTGGGTTGGGTCCTTTTCACCCTGTGTCACTCTGACCTTCCTTTCTTTTTACTTCTTTCATATTTAAGGATCGTTGTGATTACACTGGGCCCACCCAGATAATATAGGATAAACTTTCTATTTTAAAGTCATTTAATTCCCCTTTGCTATGTAATGTAACACATTCACAGGTTCTGGGACTTAGGAAATGCATGCCTTCGGGGGACTATTATTCAGCTTACTACATGTTTGAAAGAATTTGTGGACATGTTTTTTAAGCTACTACAGTAATCAATCACTATCAGATAATGTTCCTAGAATCTGTCTCCTCCCCAAATACGTGCACTCAATATCCTCTCCCTTAAAAATATTCATCAGAAGCTAATAAGCACTAACCCATGTAGCAAGCTGCCTGCACTAGTCATTCAATATCCAACAGAGATAAACTTCCTTACCTTTCTTTTTCTCAAGCATTTGTTGTTGCCAAGAGCAATAGGATAAAATTTCTACACTTAAAGCAGGAACAGGTAATTGGGTGTAGTTTGAGGAATGTACCTCTGGATTCAGAAAGAATCTAGTTTAAATGTGGGTTCTGTCAGAATACTAGCTGTGTAGCTTTATGCAAGTTACTTGTCTCTCTTGCCTAAGGTTTAACTACCTGTAAAATGGTGAATACAATATTGAATATTGCATAGATATTGTGCAGGTTAGTTTATAATTCAGAAATTTATTAGTTATTTAGTCTTCTCCATTGTCAAAAATCTAGTATATTTTTATAAAATGGCTACTATTAACCCCACTACATATCTGTGATATTAAATTTTTCTAGTGCCCATAAGTCACTAATAAATAATATTTCTTTAAAGCCATATTCTAGACTTTTCACCAATTATTTGTAATTCTGAGCCCCTGAGACAAGTACAATACCTAACTCACACATCAAGAATTCCTTTTGAGGAAAAAATTGAAATTAGGAACTATCATACAATCCAGAAATTCCACTTCTGGGTAGTTATCCAAAAGAAATAAAAATGCTAACTCGAAAAGATATCTGTACCCCTATTTCATTGCAGCATTTTTATAGTTGCCAATATGTGAAACAACCTTAGTGTCCATCAGTGGATGAATGGATAAAGAAAATTATATATATATATATATATATATATATATATATATATATATATATACAATGGAAGATTATTCAACCATAAAAAGAAGGAAATTCTGCCATCTGTGAAAACACAGATGGATTTTGAGGGCATTATGCTCAGTGAAATATGTCAGACAGAGAAAGACAAGTAGCATATGATATGTGGAAACTAAAAAAGCAAAGAAATGAAAAAAACAAAAACAATAACAAAACCAAGCTCATAGATACAGATAACAGATTGCTGGTTGTCAGAAGTGAGGGGAGTGAAGGGTATGCGAAGTAGGCAATGGTGGTCAAAAGGTACAAACTTCCAATTATAAAATAAATAATTCATGAGGATTTAATGCACAGCATGGTGGCTATAGTTAATAATGTTGTATTGTGTACTTGAAAGTTGCTAAGAGAGAAGATCTTAAAAGTTTTCATCATAAGAAAAAGCAATTTGTAAGTATTTGTGGTGATAGATGTTAATTAAACTTATTGTGATGATCCTGTTGCAATATATGCATATATAAAATCAATATACTGTACACTTGAAACTAATATATTGTTATATGTGACTTATATATCAATTAAAAATAATTTTAATTTTTTCTATTTTTAAGGTAAAATTGGTATATAACACTATATAAGTTTCAGGTATACAACATTGTGATTAGACATGTGTGTTCATTATAGAGTGATCATCACCCAAAGTCTAGTTACCAGCCATCTTCATACACTGGACTCCTTTCAACTATTTTGCTTACCCCCTGCTCCACTTCTCCCTCCAGTAACCACTAACCTGTCCTCTGTGTCTATGAGTTTGTTTTTGTAACTTTTTTTATTCACTTTTTTTCAGACTCCATATATGAGTGAAATCATATGGTTTTTGTCTTTCACCTTCTTATTTATTTCACTTAATGTGATACCATCAAGGTCCACCCATGTTGTCAAAAATGGCAAGATTTTATTCTTTCTTATGGCTAAGAAGTATTCCATTGTGTATATACACCACATCTTCTTTATCCATTTATACATCAATGGACACTTAGGCTGTTTTCATATCTTGGCTATTATAAATAAAGCTGCTATGAATATTGGGGTGCATATATCTTTTCAAATTAGAGTTTTTGTATTCTTCAGATAAATACCCAGAAGTGGAATAGCTGGATCATATGGTGGTTCTATTCTTAACTTCTGGAGGAATCTCCATACAGTTTTCCATAGTGGCTGCACTGATTTACATTTCCACCAACACTGTCCTACAGTTCACCTTTCTCCACATCCTCTCCAACACTTGCTATTTCCTAGCTTTTGAAGATAGTGAGGTGGTATCTCCTTGTGGTTTTGATTTGCATTTCTCTAGTAATTAGTAACGTTGGACATCTTTTCATGTGTCTGTTGACCATCTATACATGTTCTTTTGAAAAACATCTATTCAGATCCTCTGCCCATTTTTAAATCTGTTAAGTTGTATGGGTTCTTTATATATTTTGGATATTAACCTCTTGTCAGATATGTGATTAGCAAATATCTTCTCCCATTCAGTAGGTTGCCTTTTCATTTTGGTGATGATTTCCCTTACTGTTCAGAAGCTTTTCATGTGATGTACACCCATTTGTTTATTTTTGCTTTTCTTACCCTTGCCTTTGGAATCTGATCCACAAAAACGTTGCTAACATTGATGTCATGGGGGTTACCCCATATGTTTTCTTCTAGAATTTTTATGGTTTCAGGTCTTACATTCAAGTCTTTAATTCATTTACAGTTGATATTTTTGTGTGGTGTAAGATAGTGGCTTAGTCTTATTATTTTGCATGTGGCTGTCCAGTTTTCCCAACACCATTTTTTTGAAGAGTCTGTCCTTTCTCCATTGCATGCATGTCCTTGATCCTTTGTCCTAAGTTGATTGTCTGTATATTGTGAGTTTCTTTCTTGGATCTCAATTCTGATCTATTGACCTATGTGCCTGTTTTTATGACAATACCTTACTGTTTTGATTACTATAGATTTATAGTGTAGTTTGAAATCAGGGAGGATGATACCTCCAGATTTTTTCTTCTTTCTCAAGATTGTTTTGGCTATTCAGGATCTTTTGTGGTTCTATACATGTTTTAGAATCATTTGTTCTAGTTCTGTGAAAAATGCCATTGGAATTTTGAAAAGGATTGCACTGAATCTGTAGATTGTTTTGAGTTGTATGGACATTTTAACAATATTAATTCTTCCTATCCATGAGCACAGAATATCTTTCCATTTATTTGTATTTTCTTCATCAGTGTCTTATAGTTTTCAGAGTACAGGTCTTTCACCTACTTGGTTAATTTAATTCCTAGCTACTTTATTATTTCTGATGCAATTGTAAATGGTACTATTTTCTCAATTTCACTTTCTGATAGTTTGTTATTAGTGTATAGAAATGCCACTGATTTTTGTAGATTGGTTTTGTATTCTACAACTTTACTGATTTCATTTATTAATTCTAACAGGTTTTTTTTTTTTTTTTGGTGGAATCTTTAGGGTTCTAGCAGTTTTTTGATGGATTCTTTAGGGTTTTCTATATAAAACATCATGCTATCTGCTGGTAGTGATAGTTTTCCTTCTTTTTGATTTGGATGGCTTTCATTTGTTTTTCTTGCATAAATACTATGGCTAGGACTTCCAAAAACATGTTGAATAAATGTAACAAGTGTGGGCATCCCTGTCTTGTTCCTGATCTTAGAGGAGAAGTTTTCAACTTTTCACCATTGAGTATGATGTTAGCTGTGGGTTTATTATATATAATCTCCATTATATGGAGATACATTCCCTGTACACCCATTTTGTTGAGACTTTTTATCATGAATGGGTGTTGAATTTTGTCAAATGATTTTCCTGCATCTATTGAGATGATCATAAGAGTTTTATCTTTTGTCTTGTTAATACAGTGTATCACATTGACTGATTTGGGGATTTTGAACTATCTTTGTATCCCTGGAATAAATCTCACTTGATTATGTTTTATGACCCTTTTAATGTGTTGTTGAATTCAGTTTGCTAATATTTTGTTGAAGATTTTTGCATCTGTGTTCATTAAACACATTTTTATTTAGGTGCCCTTGTCCAGTTTTAGTATCAGGGTAATGCTGGCTTCATAAAATGAGTTTGGAAATATTCTCCTCTCTTCCGTCCTTTGGAAGAGTTTGAAAAGAATAGGTATTGGGCTTCCCTGGTGGCGCAGTGGTTGAGAGTCCGCCTGCCGATGCAGGGGACACGGGTTCGTGCCCCGGTCTGGGAGGATCCCACATGCCGCGGAGCGGCTGGGCCCGTGAGCCATGGCCGCTGAGCCTGCGCGTCCGGAGCCTGTCCTCCGCAACGGGAGAGGCCACAACAGTGAGAGGCCCGCGTAACGCATAAAAAAAAAAAAAAAAAAAAAAAAAAAAAAAAAATCTTGAAAGAATAGGTATTAATTTTTTTTTCAATTTTTGGTAGAATTCAGCAATGAAACCATCTGGTTCACTCTAATCTTTATTATTTCCTTCTTTCTACAGACTTTAGGCTTTGTTCTTTTTTTTCCCTAGTTTCTTTAGGTATGAAGTTAGATTGTTTATTTCAGATTTTTCTTGTTTCTTGAGGTAGGCTTTAATTGTAATGAGCTTCCTTCTTAGAACAACTTATGCTGAATGTCATAGATTTTGGATATTGAATGTTTTCATTTATCTCTATGTATTTTTTAAATTTCTTCTTTGATTTCTTTGATAACCCATTGATTGTTCAGTAGTAAGTTGTTTAATCTCCACATATTTGCACATTTTCCAGTTTTCTTTTTATACCTGATTTGTAGTTTTTATATACTATTGTAGTTGAAGAAGATGCTTGATAGAATTTGAATCTTCTTAAATTTATTGAGACTTTTTTTTGTGGCCTAACATGTGGTGTATCCTGGAGAATGTTCCATGTGCACTTGAGGAGAATGTATACTCTGCCACTTTAGGATAGAATGTTCTGATTATAACTATTAAGTCAATATGCTTTAATATGTCATCCAAGGTCTGTGTTTCCTTATTATTTTCTGTCTGGTTGATTTATCCATTGTTGTAAGTGGGATGTTAAAGACCCCTGCTATTATTGTATTGCTGTCAATTTCTCCCTTTAGGGCCATCAATATTTGCTTTGTATATTTCAGCGCTCCTGTGGTGAGTGCATATATATTTATATATTTAAAATGTTATATTTTATTTGCTGGATTACTCCATCATCAATAATGTAATACTTTTCTTGTCCATTATTACTGTGTTTGTTTTAAAGTCTATTTGTCTAATATGAGTATAGCTACACCAGCCTTCTTTTTGTTTCCATTTAAGTGGAATAGATTTCTCCATCCCTTCATGTTCAGTCTGTATGTCCTTACTTCTGAAGTGAGTCTCTTTTCAGCAGCATATAGTTGGTTCTTGCTTTTTTCTTTCTCTTTTTTTATCAGACACTCTACATCTTTTTATTGGAGAGTTTAGTCCATTTACATTTAAAATAATTACTGACATTTTGTTTATATTTGCTGTCTGTTTTTATAGTTCCTCCTGTTTCTTTCTTCTCTCTCTCTTGTGGTTTGATGGCTTTCTTCATTGTTCTGTTTAGATTCCTTTCTCATTTTCTTTTGTGTATTTACTCTGAGCTTTTGCTTTGTATACATATAACATCCTATGTATATAATAGTATGTTTTAAATTGATAGTAATTTAAATTTAAGCATATTCCAAAAGTTTACATTTTCACTCCCCCCTCATGTTTTATATTTTTGATGTCACATTTTATGTCTTTTTATTTTATGCATTGTTAGCTAATTATTGTAGTTTTAATTTTACTATTTTTGTCTTTTAACCTTCATACCTACTTTATCATTGATTGATACACCATCTTTACTATAATATCCAGTGAGATTTTTTCTTTTGTATGTTTTCTTGATATTAATTATGTCATTTCTTTTCAGCCCAAAGAAGTCCCTTTAACATTTCTTGTAGGGCCAGTTTAGTGGGGATGTATTGGTTGACCAAAAGGTTTTTTTGGTTTTTCCATAAGGTGTTATGGAAAAACCCAAATTAACTTTTTGGCCAACACAATACTTCTTCATTTTTTTATGATCTGGGGAAAACTCTTGATCTTTTCTTCAATTCTGAATGATAACCTTGCCAGGTAGAGAATTCTTGGAAGTTTTTTCCTTTCATGATATTGAATATGTCATGCCACTCTCTTCTGGCCTGAAAAGTTTCTGTTGAAAAATCTAATAGCCTTACCTTGTATGTAAAAAGTTGTTTTTCTCTTGCTGCTTTCAAGATCTTCTCTTTATCTTTAGTTTTTCCAATTTTAAGTGTAATGCATCTTGGTGTAGATCTCTTTGGGTTCATTCTATTTGTAAATTTTTGAGCTTCCTGCACCTGAGTATCTGTATCCTTCCTCAGATTAGGGAAGTTTTCAGTCATTGTTTCTTCAGATAGGATTGCTGGCCCTTTCTCTCTCTCTTCTCCTTCTGGGACCCCTATAATGCGGATGTTATTCCACTTGACGTTATACCAAAATCCCTTAAAGAATTTTAACTTTTTTAAAGTCTTTTTTTCTTTTTGCTTCTCTGTCTGAGTGATTTCCATTGCTTTGTCTTCAGGCTCAATGACACATTCTTCTGCTTCTTCGAGTCTGCTGTTGAATCCCTCTAGTATACTTTTAAGTTTAGCTATCATATGCTTCAGTTCTGTAACTTCTGTTTGGAACTTTCTTAAATTTTCTGTCTCTTTGTTAAAAACCTCACCATGCTTTTCATTCTTTATTTGAATTCTGTGAGCATCTTTATGACCATTACTTTAAAGTCTATAATCAGGTTAATTGCTTATCTCCATTTTATTAATATCTTTTTCTGAAATTTTGTCTTGTTCTTTTGTTCAAAATATATTCCTCTGTCTCCTAATTTTGCCTGATTCTCTGTGTTTGTTTCTGTGTATAAGATGAAATTGCTGTGTCTCCCAGTCTTGAAGGAACAGTCATTCAAAGACTGGGAGTGTGTTTTGGTCTGTCTGTGCAGTGCCTTGGTGATGGTCACCTGACAAGACCTGTCTCTGTGATTGTTTCAGTCTCTTGGGGTTCAGAAATGCCAGGAATTCAAGGGCATCCTTTGTGTGGGGTGTGCACACCTTCCAGATCTGGTGGCACTGGGGCTGCAGTAAAACAGTTCTGGGTCTGGGTGAGCCCACCCCCTAGGTCTGGTGAGGCAGGGCCTACTGTGAATGGGCACAAGTCTGGGGCAAGCCTGTCCACCAGGTCTGGTGGTAAAAATAATTTCTTTTGAGGAATCACATGTTTTCCTGGCTTCCCATTTTATGGGCAATTTCTAGCCATAATAATTATTCTGAAGGCTTTTTAATAACAATATTTTATTCATAACTTTTAATAGGCCATAAGCTAATTTGTTTATGTGCATTTAGATGTTTATTTTAAAATTAAAATCCTTATTTTTGACTACTAAATGAAAACTGTTAGACTGATGGCATTATAAGTGAGTGGCATTTTAAATTTAGTTTAAAAATTCAACATTGAAAATAAAATTATGTGAGTTCTGTCATAATATGAATACAACTTTAGGTAGAACACAGCATGGTGGTAAAAATAATGTTCTTAGTAAATTAGGATACATATGAAGCAGAAATGTACCTGGAGCTGGTTATGTTATATACATAATTCATAATTGCATCAGTCAAGCTGTGATATCTACTAATTTATACAAACTGAGCTGTAAGTATCACATTTTATAAACATTTTTAGGTCTACACAGTCAGAAAACAACATTAAAAGATTTTGGTGATGAATTTTATTTTGAACTAAAAAGACAACATAAGTATGTTATCACATAAACTCTCTTTGCTACCTATCATCAATTGAATTTTAGAAATGTTTGAGCCTTTGAAGAATTACTTTGCAAGTCCTCTAAATTTTGCTTACATTTTACTCAAAATTAGCTGGAAATCTCTAATAAAAGTGTTCAACAAAGTTCAAATTTTGAAGTTTTTAAAGATTTTCAATTATTAAAAGCAAATCTCACAAATGAAAAGGAAAAATTCTTACAGAAGCAAGGACTAGAGTAAATAAATTAAACAATGTAAGTTATAAAGGTATACAAGATTTAATTTTGATTTTTCTATGATAATACTTTGAAATAACTCAACTGTAGGGAAAAACCCTTTGATGGAGCTTCTATTTATAATTAAATAGTTGTATTTAGTGAAATTGAGAATCCCTGTTGTTATATGGCATCTACATTTGCTGAGACAGTCAAAAGGATGTTAAGATGTTTTGGACAAGTTTTATCTTATAAAAATATGTCAATAAAAGTACTCTGTTGAATAGAAGTAAAAAGACAGTACCTATGAAAATGTTTGGGCTAATATATTTACACATATCAATGTAAATATAGAATTGAGAATATTTTCCACTTATAATTATCTCTGATCTTATTTTCCTCAGCACCTATAAAAGTATTTTCTCAATTAAACTATTATATTTGCAAAGCAGAATCATTTGAAAGTGTCAATAATTTCAAAACTATTAAAGGTAAAATGCAATTTTGGGGACCTCCCTGGCGGCCCAGCGGTTAAGACTTCGCCTTCCAGTGCAGGGGTTGCAGGTTCGATCCCTGGTCAGGGAGCTAAGATCCCACATGCCTCGCAGCCAAAAAAAAAACCAGAACATAAAAGCGGAAGCAATATTGTAACAAATTCAATAAAGCCTTTTAAAAAAAAAAAAAAAATGCAATTTTGAAGATCTGAGAAATTCTATGAAAATTTTTAAATAGAATAATTGAAAAAAAATTTTACAGAAAAATGTAAGTGACAAATAAAATGATCAAAGTAACATGGGAAATTACTCAGTTATGTTATTTTTATTTCAGATAATAAACCTAAATTTGTGTTAGTTTTGCTTTATTCTAAACATATTTATTAAAAGAATTTTTAAAAATCATTTTTGATTGCCAGTCTTTTTTTAAACCAGTGCTATAGTAAGCCAACTTGTTGATCAATTACATTTTCAAAATTATACAATTTTAATAATTTTATTTCCATGTTCACACTCAAAAATGACCAATTTAGATACTAAATTGTATGGTCACTCTAACTATAACCTTTTATGACTACTTTTTACCTTCAACAGCCATGTTGAGTCCTGAAATTTCAGATAATACATTCACTAATTCATTGTATTAAGTCATTCATGCATTCGACAAACACTTATTAAGCCCCATCTATTAGCCAAATATTCTAAGTTCTTTGAATATATTTGTGAACAAAACAGACAAAGATCCCTGACTCATGGAGCAAACATTTTACCATGGGGGTGGGGGGTGGTTCATCTAGCAACAAACAATAGACATAATAAGTAATAAATTGTATCACATATTTGCAGAGGATAAATACATTGGAAAACAAAAATGAAAGTAGGGTAATGGGGATTCTGAATGTGAGAAGTGTAGGGAAATGAAATGTCACAACATTAAACAGGTAAGAAAGGTAACATTTAAGCAAAGATTTGAAGGGATTCGGGGAGTTCACCATGGGATTATCTACAGGGAGAGGAAGCTGGGATAGAGGAAGCAGCTAAAGCAAAGAGCAAGGATGTACCTGACCTGCTTGAAAAACAACAAGGAGACCAGTATAGCTGGAGAAGAGAATCCTGGGGAGTGTAGTGGAATATGAGGTGTGGACGGCAAGAGAGGGAATTAGGTTGGATAGAGGGAGAGTAAGATACAGGTGGAATATTTTTTTTTGCAATATCACTTTTTGTTTTCTTTTTACTGTCTTCTTTACAAAAGTATAAGCACCATGAAGAGGGTACTTTTTCTCTTGTCAGCATCTATGTAACCTAGGCTTACCGTAGTGCTTTACCCTATAAATGAGTGAGATCCCATTTTTGTTGTCTAGAAAAGTATTGTTTATGAGTTACTCCTAGAACTACATGATTTAAAAAATGCTCAAACTTGACTAACCTATAACAATTTTTAGTGAAACTGATGGAAGTACAGGCATCAGAGTATATTTTAATCTAAATTGCCTTCAAAAATAAATCATGACAATATAACAAATTAAAAATATATTTTGATACATATGGCAAAAAAAATTTATGCTTCAATGTGAACTTTCTGAAAATTGAAGAAAATGATATCAATATACATAGAAGAAAACCATCGTATAATGGCTCAGTAAATGTACTTAACTTCCAATAACAAAAATGGAAATATTCTTGGTGGGGGAAGAAAATTGAAGGTAGAATGTATGTTTAAATACCTGTGAACTGAGGATATATAAAAGGACTGAAGAAACGTAAATACTTTATCAATGACTTTTAAGCCAGGAACAGAAATAATGATTGAGAACTAGACTTAGAGTTAGAAAAGAGAGTCCTTTCCAAGCTGTGCTATCAAATGGTCATATGGTCTGGGTAAACCACTCTATCCTTCATGCCTAAACTTTTTTATAATAAAAGGACATGCTTGCCTCTTAAAAAAAAAGAAAATCTATAATTTATTGTGCTGGTGTGGCTGTTTTGTTTTGGTTGTTTACTCTCGTGAGGAGTGACAAGTCATTTTAGTATTATGAAAATTTGCTCAGCTTCTGATCAGAAGCCCTGGATTCCAACTTCACTTCTGCTACGATACGCGGGCCTCTCACTGTTGTGGCCTCTCCTGTTGCGGAGCACAGGCTCCGGATGCGCAGGCTCAGCAGCCATGGCTCACGGGCCCAGCCACTCCGCGGCATGTGGGATCTTCCCGGACCGGGGCATGAACCTGTGTCCCCTGCATCGGCAGGCGGACTCTCAACCACTGTGCCACCAGGGAAGCCCAAAAGTCTTTTAATCCTTTCCAAAATTTCCGTTCATTTAGAATTGTATTCACTATCTGTTCTCACACTTAAGATCAGTGATGTATAGGCAACAATCTGAATCAGAAGCATACAGAGTTGGTAAGGATGCCATAATGTCACGAAATATCTTTTTACAAAACCTTCCTGTTGGTGGTAGAACATTCGAAGAAATAATGCAGAACACTGATGTTTATACTATAATATGATCCACAAAATTATTTTTGCGGTTTCATTGTCTGATAAGGGCAACACATCACAAAGCATTTAGTAAAAGCCATCTGATATAAGGAATTCCAGTTCTGCAAAAGGGTATGTATTTTCCAAGAATCTCCTTGGGATGATACTGATTTCCTTCCAGGTGGAATACTTTTATCCTCTAAATATTTTTTTTCTTAATAATATCAAGATTTTTTTTATCTGATTAAATCTCATATGTTCTTTTATCTTAGCTTGGCTTTGTTATTCAATATCAGATAAACCATATCTTTCTGGTTTTTGATGAAGGACCTTAGATTCTTTGTATTAGCTTGATTTCTTGCTCTGTCTTTCATGTTTGCATTCTCAATCAAAGAGTTCTTTGAAATTGTGTTTTCTCATGGAATTTTAACAGTAAGATTTAATATAATGGATTTCTACTTTATACGTGCTCATGGAGACTTTATGAAAGATTCATCTTTTTATTTTAATAAATGAAATTATGAAATATTTTGGTGTTTTGCCAATAAATTATGTCTTGCCAAAAGCAATAGATTTAATTTTAATTGAAAAGTCAAACTTTATCTATAGGACAAGATGTTTGGAGTGAGAACTCCTGAGCTCAGAGTCTTGGCACCACTACTTATTAGCTAAGTTACTTTGTGCAAAAACTCATACTTTCTCAACTTCAATTTGTATAAGTGGGAATTGACAATAGGACCCATGGCCCAAGATTATTGTGATGATTATTTTTTAATGTATGTGAAAATGTGATCAACTGTTAAATGATACACAAATACTAGCAATTACTATCATCATCAAAGATGAGGTTAGAGTAGCATTATTACATTCTAAACCTTTAGACAAGCATTTTTCAAGTTTCTTCCCTAAAGCCACTGTTTTTATGCTCAGAATTCTTATTATGCTCTTTTCAAAACAGTTAAAAAATAAAGTTCTTAAAAGATAATTGAAGGAAGGGATTTAAGCTAAATGTATTATATAGCCATGTGTCTCAAACTTCAATGTGCATAGCAATCACCCGGGTGTCCTGTTAAAATGCAGATTCTGATTCATTAGATCTGGGAGGAAACCTGGATTCTGCATTTCTAACAGCTTCCTACATGATACAGATAGATGCTGATTGTCTGCCAACCAAACTTTGAGTATCAGATTTGTATACTACTCTCCACATAAAATGCTTTTAACTACCTAACATTAGCTTTGGCATTTCATCATATTTATGAATTATAAAATGCATATCACTGTAGCATTGGTGTTTTAAACACTGAATACAAAGCCACCACAAAAAGGACCTGAGAAAATAAGTTCATATATACACATATGGAAAGAGAGACATTAGAAAAGGAAGAAAACAAAAAGAAGCAATACTCAAATCTTGGGGTCTACTTTACTTCACTGATTGAGATCTGAGCTCCTAAAGAAGTTGATAATCTAGACTCTCTGTTCATTGAATTTTATTTTCCTTACAGAATATTTTTTCCCCAAGTATGAAACTAAATAAACTCTTGGGATACAAAGAAATCAATAGTGTTAAGTCTATGAATTTATAATGAACATATGGCTAAGATTATTTTTCACTAGGTATTTTTATATTAATTATCATAACAGTTGTCTCCACTATTGATGTCAATAGATCATTAGATGTATTTATAAAATTGTTAATCAAGGTTCTAAATATATTCATGATGCTGCTGGAACATTTATCCAAATTTTGTATTTTATTCATTTGGTTTCTAGAGGTTTTATCTCTTAATAAAACATGTTGCTCTTCATTTTTACCTTTGTGGAGATTTGTAGAGATGGTCGTGGAATATAAAAATGCATTCTTCAAAAAATTTATCCAAGATTATATGAGATAAAATGATAGAAAAAAATCATCCAAGTTGAAAGTTTTAAGAATTAAGTAAATTCCAGTTTGATGATTGTTACCATTTGGTTTTTGCTTTACACCTGTTTGAAAATATGTTTGTGTTTTCTGCTAAATTACTTTAAACTAGACGTTTATTAAACACACACCAAAGCCACAAAGTTTCATCTAGTTTCATGGCTACTTATGCCTCAAGGCAAATCAAAGGTATTTTTACAATCAGCTAATGGAAGTTTCAATGGGAACAACAAAGTTAAACAAAAAAAAAGAACAGAAGTAAGCTGAGGGTTTTGCAGAGTTTGCTGATAGATGTGGTTTTATGAAACTGCTAACATTATAACTGGTGTTTTGGGAGAAAACCACTTCATTTACCAACAATGGACACTTAACGGCATTCTCAGCAATAGAAGACAGGGCAGCACGTTCACAAAGTACAAAGTCTACATCTTTATTGTGGCATTCACCACATTTACTATGGTTAGCTGCAGGTTTACCTTTCTCTGCGATATCCTGGGAACAGAAACAGCATTTATATCTATTTACCCAATACTTAGCACAGTATCTGGCACATTCTGTACGTTCAGTAATTATTTGATCAATGAAAGTGAATGATTTGTATCATCTCTATTTTCTTTGTAATATAACCATTATGTAATAGACATAAATAAAAATGGGCATTCAAGTATATATGTCCAATTTTTTTACTTCAGTTTCTATTGGGAAAAAAATCTGTTTGGATCTAAATAAGTCACATGCAATGATCAGACTTACCAGTTAATTAGTAATAAGTTCAAGTTTCCATTTTTGTTTGTCCTTGCAGACCAAGCCTGGAAGCATTACAGTATTTTCTGGTAACAAATGGGAATCTGGCCAACCAGTGATCTTTGCATTAGCATTCTAATAACCAGAGGCCAGTGTGCCACAGAACTAATTTATGAAACTACATCCAAAGGCTCATTAAAATTGTCACAATTCAGTGACTGCCCAGTGAAATTAGACTACAGTTTCATTCCCATTAACAGAGAATATTTTAACATACTATTAAGGACATATTTCAAGTGGTGAAACTAGCTTTGATTCTGTAAAGGGAAAAACAACAAAATTAGAAAGCCATTTACTTTTGTGCAAAATTGGTTCCACTCTCAGATTTAGGCTTAAAATGCTTCAAATGGTCATATTTTAGAACATATACTTGCCTCTCCAAGTCTGGTGCATTTTTCTCTTAGAGTAAAAGCACTTCTGGGCAGCTCTATCAAACCACAGGGTTGTGAACCTACATGGCCAAGAAATCTCAAGCAGCTCAGTTGAAAGTCAAATGTGTCTCCCCCACTGCTGCCAGACAAATCTCCCTGCAGCATTTCTTTAATCATACATCTTCCTCCATGATGCCAAAACTCCTGGGGACTCAGAATATATTAATTTACAGGCTGCTTTCCACAGCCAAATCAGATTTAAGTGGCATAAAAAATGTGGCATCCAAAGTCTGGTTAAGAGCAATGAGATAGTAGGAAAAGTTCTAGAACATGAGTCTGGTGCAGCTCCGGTCCAACTCTCAATCATCTCTTGCAGGGCAGGGGCAGGGTATCCCCTCTCCTACTAGTTCAGTGCCTCGCACATGGGTTGTACTCAGTAATAAAGACTGCTGTAGTGAAATGAGCTGATGATATTATTATAAAAGCCATTTAATTTCTCAGTATCACAAACATCTATATACATGACATGGGAATAATGATCCCTGTTCTACTTATTTCACAGGATTGTTCTCAGGATCCAAGCTAATAATAACTGCAAAAGCACTTTTTAGTGGTATGGTACTTATAGTAGGATAATGTATGGTTTTATGCATTAACTTGTCAAACATAACAGCCTATTTTCTTTATTTCCTGAATTTTTATTCAATGGAACAGTAATGAATCCCTAGATCTTCCAAATGTGAAGGATAAAAGACTGAATGACTTTTCCTGGCAGTCTATATGCCATAGCTGAATTATTTAAACTTTTATTTAAACCGGGGGAAGGAAACAAAACAAAAAACTCCCAAGAATAAAGGTATCATTTTTAATTAATTTATTTAGAAAAATATTTCTTTTCATTTGTTTCTCCATCTAAAAAATAACACTGGTAATGTGGACGACTTATTATACTGTAAGTTAGATGTCACTTCAATATCAAGGCTAAATTTCTCTAGAAATAAGAGAATATTCCAAATTGAAAACATGGCAAAGAAATAAATGTGAAATATTTTTCTAAACATTTCACGGTATCTCATAAACCAGTGTTCTGGGGGCACTCTGTTTTGCTGGATGTTAACAGGTGTGCTATCCAAAAAATACTCGCTTTCTCTCTTTTATATATATATATATATATATATATATATATATATATATATGAAAGCATTTGCGTTAAACATAACTGAATGTTTCTGTTTTCAGAATCTTTTCTTTTAATATGCATTACAAATACCTGAGAAAGGGATACATTATTGCATTTTTACCAGATTTATTTTACCGTGACTTATTTATTTGGCAACATTCTTATTAACACCTTCTAAAACATTGTTTAGATAAATATCACTTTAGGAAATGTTCTGACAAAGTGTGTTTGGCTGGACACACTACAACTCATGCAAGGACACACCTTCTGGCTTGTATGAATTTAGTTAACTGATGGATCCCTTGAGCACCTACTGTATCAACAGCCCTCTGCAGGATGTTAACTAAAGGGCATAAGATGTTGAGTGAAGTTATGACTGCCTTTTAGAAGTCCAAAGTCAAAGGGAAAAAACACTCAGTAGTCAGTGCTGTGGGAACAATGTAATGAAGTAAAATGGCAGTGCAAAGAGGGAGAGTCACGTCTGTTTGGGTGTAGAATTGGAGGTATCTTCCCAAGAGTCAAAAGCACAAAATGATTGAATGCTTTTACTATCATCTTTAGTAGTACCCTAACAAGAATTGGTCAAATAAATATATTTGCATGTGTTGGGTATCCTTTTCAAGGGTGATGTTTTGGAACAGTACCTGTCTCCACTTGCCTCATCTCATTTACCTCAAATCAGAATAGGTTCAGCTCCTTGACTTTTTCAGTTCTGTGACTTTATAGTTATTTCTATCATGGTATTGACTTCACTTATTTAGTTTAAAAATAAAGAAGAAAAGAAAATTGATTAAATTTTAGAGCATTTAATATACTTTAAGTAATTTACTATGAAAAGGTAGCTAGTAGCCCAACAGGATATTTTTCAATTATTTGAATCTGAAATTTAATATTAGAAGGATAATTTGAGTACATTTTAATTTTTTCTTCATACTTTTCCATGCTCACTTGAAATATTGAAACTTCAAAATAGATACAGGGTCTGTCCTATAAGCCTCATGGTTGGTTCTTACAGAGGCTCATAATGTCATATGAGAAAATGCAAATACCTCATCTCCCTCCATATGGAGGTCTGCTGTCTCCAGTCATCTCCTAGTCATGGGTAAAGCTTTAGCTCCCTTCTGCTGTATTCCTATGCCTGGACAGAGTTGGGGGAGTCCCTCTACACAGGTGTGATGTCTAGTGAACCTGTTACCAACCAGGGTTCTTGACCTCCTTAATCAATAGAATGTGATCAGAGGCCAGACAGGAAATTCAGGCAAAGCTTTGGTGGGCATACTTCGCTTGCTTGCTCGCTTGCCCGGGGTGGGGTCAGGCGAGCTGCTTACTTATATGGGATGAAGGTAGGGGTGTGTCCAGGGTTCAGGCCACAAGGGTGGCTTCGGGGGGGGGGTGCCCACTCCTTTCTTTATGTTGTGTTCAAGGGCACGTGCAGTACCCTGCTTTTGCTCCTGATGCCCTGCTTTTGCTTCTGGCTCTCCAGAAGTGGCAGTTGGTCTTTTTGGTCTTTTTGGTCTCTTTGTGTCTTGTTGTCCAGAATTTGCCCCAATTGTGCTTGCACACAGTTATTTTTAGTCTCTTATAGTTTCTTTGTATTTTGTTGCTTGAGGAGACATTTGTCCAGGTACAAATATTGCAGCACTGCAGCAAAGGGTCCCAGCTCCCAGCCTGTCTCAGACCCAAACAGAAACTCTTCAAGAGACTTCTTTCTAATGGTGCTTATCTAATTTTACCAACCCCCTCTATGAGAATATGATTCTAATACTCAAATAACAGAGTCCACCAGCTTGGTATATAGGTACATCTATAGGCATTTCTGCATAACAAGTAGGAATTTAACTAGGATTTTTTTGGTCCATCTCAAAAGAATTTACTAAGAATGATTAAACTTACATCCTTTCTTGAGGATAGTATAAGATTTCTAAATATTAGTATTAAGTATGAATCTGTATGCAAACTCAGGAATTTGAGAAATAACACTTTATATTTTGTATCTCAACATTTTACTCCAAAGTCCCTATCTTGTGAGAGTGGCAGAAAATTCAACCTTGGTCATTCTTCCTCTTGTCTTGCCTGTGGGTGCCTTGCACAGTGCCAGGACAATCAGGGAAGAAAGTCTCAGGAGGCCTCTCTGTAGCTGACCAAAAAGTTCAATGTTAAGAAGCCATTTACACTGCTTTTAGGCTTCCTTCAAGGCCAACAGCTCTTGAGATAATGAGAACCTGAGCCTTGGCTTCCAAATAAGCTGAGTTTTTCCAAAAACACAATTAAATCTTGTATTTATAAAGTTCAATACAAAGGAAATACTCATTCATCCAGACCCTGGCAACGCTTCATGTTCACTGATTAATTGAGCTCACTGCCCCCTGTCCCTTCTCCCCTGTCTACGTCCAGCCTCTCTCACCTCATCCCCGTCCACTAATACCAAGTTATAGATGATCTTCACTATAGCAGGGTAAAATATATAAATTTGCATATTTAAGCATACATTTATGCTTATATATAAACATTCAAAGAAAAATTATGCACGTGAACACTATTCAGTGTCTGTAAGGAGCAAAGGTTTTCTGCATTTTCTGTTACCTTTGAACAGATGCTGATGTCTGGAAATACTGAGTTTAGCAACTTTCCATAGAAGGCTTTCCATTGTATGTATTGGTTGTCAAACTCAGAACCACTGGCTACATATTATTTCAAAAATGGATGTTATAATACTTGTATTGATAGACTTAAATCTCAAGTTTTTTTATTTACTTAGAATATTTTTATATTTTCAGTTCAAAAGTAATGGAGTCTAAGCTAGAGACACACATATTGTGTCATGATATTTCATGGACATGTACTCTCTAGCATCACTGTGAAGCTTATAAAAATAATAGAAATCTTCATTTGTTTCACTCACTTTTTTTGTTCCAGCTCTATCATATCTGAAAGGTTTAGACAGCCTAGATCTTGGTTGGGCCCTATTCCAAATTATACAAGAGTCAGTGTCTTTATAATTCATTCTCAGGACTGTCCTCAACTCAGAATCCAAAATAATTCCCCACTCAAATCAGATGTAAAGTTCTAATTGGAGTCTCTAACAATCTTCTCACATCCACTAATCCATCCTCCCAACTGCTCTTCTTTTCTTCTAGTTTCCCACTCACAATCTCTGCTGAAACCCTTGTTCACAAAAATCCACTGGCTCTGATCTGAATATTTATCAACACACACCTTACCATCTTTGTTACCAATATTTCTGTAATTCTTTATCAGTTACTATCAAATTAAAAAAATTGTGTATATATATTGAATTTAAATATACAAATAAAAATTAAATGTGTATATATAATTTATGTATATATATATATTTATATACAATAAAATTTGTAATGTATTTGTTATACAAAATGATGCTATACTGTAAACTTACTTTCCTACTATCCGGTTTAAGAAATAGTACATTATGATTAACTTCGAAGTCCCTCAGATGTCCTTCCCAAGTCCCACACCCTTATCTGCCCCTTTAGAGGTAACCTTCATCTTGAATTCATTGCTTATTTCTGCTTTCTTTTCTTAGTTTTATTACCTGTATTTTCATTCCTATGCAGCATATTGTTAAATTTGTATTTTTATTAGCATAAAAAGACTCAGTCTGTCAGTTTTTCCATGATATTATTTTTTGCTCAGTGTCACATTCCTTGAGATTCATCAATGCATCAGTATTGTTGCCAATGGCTCTAAGTTTCTCTCTCTCTATCTCTCTCTTTCTCTCTCTCTTCTGCTGTATAGTATTCCATTGTGTAAATATATCAAAATTCATTTACCCAGTTACCTGCCAATGGATATTTGTGTTTTTCCATGATTTTTTCCTATTTTACTGTACTGCAATAAACATTCTTGTACTTATCTTAAGGTACACACATTCAAGAGTTTCTATAGGGGCATGCCTCCTGGTTCATAGGGTTTGAGCATTTTAAGTTTATTATAAACTACCAAATTATTTTCCAAAATAGTTGTACTAATTTATGTTTATACCTGCAATGTATACATGTGTGAGTTGCTCACCAAAACCTCACCAACTCATGATATTGTCAGACTTTGTAAATTGTTGTAAATCCAGTGGGTATCAGTTGTACATCATAGTGTTTTCATTTGCACTTACCATTACTACTGAGATTGAGAGTCTTTTCATGTGTTTATTCAGCATTCATATTTCCCCTTCTATAAAGTGTCCTTACTAGTTTTTGCCCAATTTCCTATTTGGTGGTTTGTCTCTGTTTCCTATTAGATGAATGAATATATATTCCAAAAACAAATCCTTTGTCAAGGATTCCTTCATCTAATTTGTGCCTTTTCTTTTCATTTTTTTATGTGACTTTGGATGGGCAGTAATTCTTAATTTTAATGTAGTAGAATTTATCATTCTTATAGTCTAAGGCTAGTGCTTTTTATGTCTTGTTTAAGATTATCCTTCCATACTCTGATCTCATAAATATATTCTATTATATTTCCTCCTAAAATTTTTATATTTTTGCCTCTTACATTTAGGTTTTTAATCCAATAAGTAATTTATTTTTCTGTGTGATGTAAGTTAGAGGTCCAATTTCATATGTGTTGTTGCAGCCTAGCTTTTACCCCTTCATCTGCTGTGCCAGCTTTATCATAATTCAAGTATCCATATATGTGTATGTCAGTTGGGGGGTTCTGTACTCAGTTCCATTTGTTCATTTTCTTTGTACCAAAACTGTAGTCTTAATTACTACAGCTTAAAAATAAATCTTGATAAGGTAAGTTTGCCAATTTTTTTCTTATGTATATAATGGCTATTTTGATGTTTTGCTCTATCATATAAATTTTAGAATCAACTTGTCAAATTCCACACAGACACAAAAAGAGTATTTGGGGATTTTACTGAAAATACATAGAATCAATAAATCAACTTGGGGAGAAATTAAATATTATATCAAGTCTTCCAATTTATCTTCTTATGTAAGGTAACTGTAAAATCCCCATAAACAGTTTTATAATTTTCTCCATAAACATCTTTAAAATTTTGTAATGTATTTACCCTTAGTTACTTTATTTTTATGCTATATAAATGGCAAATTATATATTTAAATATGTATTGCTATGTAGCGGTATGCAATTAAATTTTGTATATTGGCTTTAACTCCAACAAACTTACTAAACTCTCTTACTAATTGTAGTAATTTGTGGATGCTTTGGAGTTTTTATGTGGACCCACATATTATCAGCAATTATGACAGTTTCATTTCTTCTTTCCCATTTCTGATGTTGTTTTCCTGTCTTACTTCACTGACTACAATATCCAGTACAATGTTATATAGAGTTGGTGATAGTGAATGCCTTTTTTTATTTTTTAACATCTTTATTAGAGTATAATTGCTTTACAATGGTGTGTTAGTTTCTGCTGTATAACAAAGTGAATCAGCTATATGTGTACATATATCCCCATATCTCCTCCCTCTTGTGTCTCCCTCCCACCCTCCCTATCCCACCCCTCTAGGTGGACATAAAGCACCTGGCTGATCTCCCTGTGCTATGTGGCTTTTAAATCCCTTGATCCTAAAGAAAATGTGCCCTGTGTCTCACTATTAACTATGCTATTTACCATGGATTTTATATAGATACTCTTTGGGAGGTGAAAGAAGTTTCCTTCCCTTCTTTTTTTTTTTTTTTTGCGGTATGTGGGCCTCTTACTGTTGTGGCCTCTCCCATTGCCGAGCACAGGCTTCGGACGCGCAGGCTCAGCGGCCATGGCTCACGGGCCCAGCCGCTCCGCAGCATGTGGGATCTTCCCGGACCGGGGGCACGCCCCTGCATCGGCAGACGGACTCTCAACCACTGCGCCACCAGGGAAGCCCTCTTCTCTTCTTAGTTAAGGATTTTCCCACATATGGATGTTGAATTAGATGAGCATATGTTTCCTATCCTTTAATGTTAAAGATGACTAACAAGAACCTACTGTATAGCACAGGGAACTCTACTCAGTACTCTATAATGACCCATATGGGAATAGAATCCAAAAAGAGTGGATATGTATATATGTATAATTGATTCATTTTACTGTACAGCCGAAACTAACATAACATTGTAAATCAACTATACACCAATAAAAATTAAATTAAAAAGAGATGACATTGTATTTCATCTAGACATTTTCGTTGGTTTTACTGATGGGTGGCTCATCCATCCCCAGACAGCATATTTAGTCCCCTGTACAAGAAATAGAACTCTGCCTTTGTCTTCTGTCAGCATAATGTCCCTCACTTCTTTCAAAGTTTTCTTGAAGTTCACCTTCTTTAGATTTTCTTTTTTTATCATCCTCTTAAAAGTTTAACTTTATTAAATCAAATTGTTTATGTCATTTCCCAAGCCTTTACCACCCAACCTCATAACAGTTTTACACATTGTTTTTAAGATTAGGATTGGTCAATTATTTGAAAATACTCTTTTGTCATGTACTTAAGCATCTTCTTGTCTTATCTTAGAGACTTTATTATAGTTTTAGTTCATGAAGACAAGAGATGTGCTCTTTATTCCTTCTGATCACGCCAGAACTCTGTAACTGCACATTCCAGTTGCTGAGTGCGTTTTGTTGTTTCCTCAGTAAAGCTGGTATACTTTACAGTTCCACCCTTCTAACACTCGGAGAAGATATCACCAAAGAAAATATAACAATTCCTCTTAGGAACAAAGCTTTATTCCACGAAAATGTTTATACAAACTGAGACGTTCCTGGCAAAACTCCAAATCAGTAAGATATCTCAATCTCTCTCTCTGTCTCTCACTCTTCCTATTTTTAGTAAGAATTCCTGATCCCCCACCTTGTTCAACATTTTTTTCATAGTATTTTTCACCTTCAGATATGTTACATAGCTTTCTTATTTGTTATGTTTGTGGTTTAATATCTATCTCTCAAGCCCCCTCCCCATAGAAGATAAGCCCCACGAGGGTATGGATCTACCCTGTTTGGTGCATGATGTATCTCAAACAGTGCCTAGCCTAGAGGAGTTGCTCAATAAATACCTGTGAATGAATGAATGGCATATAACATTTGCATGGACAAATGACAAAAATAAAAATACTTCATGATTTACTTTTCTCAAAAGGTTTAATATTTTCTTAATCAGAACTATTTTATTTTATGCTTTCAGATATCAACATGGCAGGAGAACCCAAACCATACAGACCAAAACCTGGAAATAAGAGGCCCCTTTCTGCACTTTATAGGTAAGTAAGCAAGCACTATTTTATGATATGTAGTAGTGAAAAATTCTTGCAACTTTAAAAGGCAATATAACCTATAAGGAATCAAATATTTTGAAGAACAATTCTAACTGGCATAAAGTACAACAAAATGCTGGTGGCCAACATATAAATATATCAAGCAGCATTGGCAGCGACCTTACCTAACCTTTTCATCTTTGCTTAAACAGCCCTTCTACAAGATATTCCTCTAATAAAATCTAATAAAAATCTCCCATGACTCTACCTAACAAGTGGTGGAAAGGTTAATATTTGTTAACTACTGCATGCCATGTACTACACATATTTTACATATGCTATTTAATTTAATTTTCACAGCAAGCCTGCAATGTAGATATTGCCACTCTTCATCTTACAGATCAAGAGCCTGATATGCAGTTTCTTAGAGATCTTTCCTAGGTCACACCACTGATAAGTGATGGTGCCAACACTCAAACTCATGCTTTCTGATGCCATGCCCTGAGTTCTTTCCAACAGATCACTCAGCCTCTTTGTCACAAATGACATGTTCATTTCATCTCCATTTCACCAAAAAACAAATACAATCCTTCTCATTTCTAGAGAGGCATTAACAGTTCCTTTAAACTTTCCTCATATATTTGGATCTGAGTCAACTTAACACTCTGGTATTTCTCCTCTACATGCCCCAGTTTATCAGTGTGTATGCCTATAATCTCAATTCCAGGTAGACAGAGTAGACTACACTTAGCATCTCTATTGTTCTAAATATACTTCTATTAGGTTATGGAAAATTCAGTTGATTTGGAGAAGACGTCAAGATTAACCTCATGGAAATTTTGGTTCCTTTAAAAACAGCTACTTAAAAAAAAAAATAGTGCTCTGCCACTAAGCCCTATGTCCCACTTCATGTAGCTTTGCCATTGGTTTTTGTAATCTAAGTGCTGACTTTGCATCTCTCTCTGTTAAATTCCCTTTTGTTAGACTTAGCCAATTGTTCCAGGCTATTGAGATCTCCTATCATCCAATTTATTTGGTCCTGTCCCAGATACATAATCTTCATTCTATCAGTGTCCGCCTCCAAAAGGCTAATGTAAGTGCTGAGCAAGGCCCCTTTTTTCCTGATGTCATTTGGATAAAGGAGAATTGAGTTATACATATCAAAATTGATTATATTCTGATATAGTAGAGCAAGAAGAGTGCTCAAAAGATAGCTTGGAGCTGTTTCCTTGTCTTTGTCCTCAGAAAATTAGAAAATCTCCTTTTCAGCCACTCACAGCTTCATTTCTCGAGCTATAAAATAAAAGGGTCAGAACTAGATGAGTTCTAAGGTCCTTTTCAAGCCTAATGTCCCAGGATTCTCGAATGTATGACCATCAGCGATCTTAAAAAATACATTGGAAATATATCTTAATTGCTGTTTTCACTTTGGCTGTGTACATTTATTTAATTTTAATAAAAATTTTTATATAAAATGGGAAAGCTACAGGACTTAACAATTGTTGATAATTGGTCATAAGACAGTATTTATGTTAAAGGTCAGAGATGAAGTCATCAACAAAAGGCAAATGATGCTTTCTGTACCTTGTTTGAGGTAAAGGACAATGTTGAAAAAACTGAGAAAGGCAAATAATTTTTGATCAGATTGATTTTAAAATTTATGCATAGAGCTGCAGTTAATGCAGAACATTTGAAAAGTCATAATTTCAATTATTACCAGAAGAAGCTGTCAGTGGCTTTTATTCTCATCAAATCAAAGAGCTACCACTGTCTGTGCAATGATGTTAATTTTCATATTTTCCCTGTTCTTGGAGTGTTTCGATTTTCTTACAAGAATAGAAGATTATGACAAGAAACAAATGCCTTTTTAACTGTTATTTCTCTATTACTAAGTTTTGCTGAATTGTGAATTCAGAAGAATTAGGAGCAGAAGTTTATTTAAATCTGATATATTGTATACAAATCATATTAGTGGGGAAATATTTATTTATCCTATTTTCATCTGCTTACACAAAAGAAGGCTGGGATGTTATGAAATTGCAAAACGATAACAGAGGGAACAAAAGAGAGTGAATGTGCAGCCAAGAAAGCCCTTTCATACATGTGCCCTCATTCTTACATAAGCTTAATAATAATAATACTTTACTTTTATGTAGACAAAATGTGTTTTCATAGTCATTATTCATCTGTTCACCACAGAACTCCACAGGGTTGGTATTTTGTGCCTTGCTTTATAGATGAGAAAACTAAGTTTCCAAGGCAGTAAAGGATTTGCCCGAAGAAAGGTAACAAGATTAGGAACTGAACACTGTTTTTCAGCTTTCAACTCTAAAGACCTTGCCACTTGATCACAACTCCCTGTATTTACTGCTACCATCTAAACAATACAGATCCTAAACAGCAGAGATCCTGCCCACCAAAACCAATAATCAATTATGTTTCTGTCCATGATTATCATGCCAGCAGGTGGCAAAAGAAAGCCTGCACACTGTACATAGCATAAGAACAAGAGTTACCACCAATCTGTGTGATCATAGGGCAAAGGTTTTGAGCTTCAAGTTCTTTATCTAACATAATAGTTGTACAATTTTTCTTGATACTGTAAAATGGAATAATTGAGATGAAAGCACTTAGCTCATTGTGGGGAATATAGTAGCAGCTTGAAAAGAGGTGGTTTCTGCTTTTCTATTTTTTACATCTTTGGGTCTGTTTCCTTATCTGTAAAATGAAAGAGCTGGAACAATTTCATTTGTTCATTCATTCTTTCATACAAGACATATTTATTGTGAGTCTACTATGGTCTAAGCACTAAGGTGGCTGCTCTTCTAGACAAATGGCACAGAAAATGCCAAGGCTGAAGGGCAAGAAGAGAGCATAATAAAATAAAAGTAAACTAATTTTATGGTTATAGGTAAGCTCTGATCTACCTTGTCCCCTAAACTACTATGTCCCTATATCTATTTACACTATTAGGGATGTCAGTAATCTGCTATCAGACTTTCTTCTTCATTTATGTCCATTTTACCTGCATCATCAACCACAAAGTAGTATTTACATAGAATATTCACTGAGGCATTGCTTTGATTTGTTACTTCTTTTAACAGGATTTTCAGTTTAGCCAAACAACCTTCACTAAGATTTTGTCATGTGCTAAGTTAACATAGAAGACACAATTTTTAAAAAACTGAGTTAAGCTTCAATATATTAATATCTTACCCATAAGTTAGATATACATATAAATAAGGAACATAAATGAAGTATGCATACATTTCTATAAGGAAATAAGTGAGAGAGTTATAGATTCTGCATGGTGGACAGGGAGTGAAAAGTCTGGGTGCCTCTCGAGCAACTTCTGAACACAGGCATTCACTCTGCAAACAAAGGGGAAGAAGGGCATGCCAGCCAGAGAACATTTGCAGGGACACAGACACAGAGATGAAGATGAGCATCTTATGGTGAGAGCTAGGATAGACCACTCGGACCACCATGCTATGGTGGCTCAGGCTGTCAGCATCCTTATCTGGCTGCTTATCAGACTAAGGACATTTGGCTGTTATTCTGCAGGCAACAAGGAGCCATTTTAATATGATGAGTGACTGGAAATGGGGTGTGAGTGAGAGTCACAGATATGTCCAAGGTTTCTAGGGGAATGATCACGTGATTCTGCCGAAGAAATAGTAAAGGCATGATGAGCAGCAGCAGGGTCATGTTTGGGGTTGGCGGAAGGAAGTAAAAAGAAATTATTGCAGTCTTGCACGTGAATCCATAGAGACAGACAATTCATTAAAATAGCACTTATAATGAAAATGTCTCCTATTAGAGGCTATTTGTAAATGACACATAATTAATCATTTGTGAACATTCCATAAATATTGGATCTAGTCCTAATGGTGAATAGCAAATCCATTCTCTAGAAAGAATATTGTAACTTTTAATAAATTGCTGCTTCAAATGTGCTTTGTACATTACATAGTGTCTATGGTGCTGTGAAATAAAGTGAGTTTCCCAGCATGCCAAGTTCCAATTAATGCTAAACAATTGCTAAATAAGAATAACTGTATGATGGTTTTGCTTCTGCTAGCAAAAGAGACAGACCTTTCCCCTCTGATGTGAGTAAAGCTGACAACCAGAGCACACAGATATTATTTATCAGAGCTGAACAGCACAGGTTTTAACACCAAGAGGAAGCCCTCTGGGTTACCGGGAGCACAACTCAGTAAGACACATAAAACATCAAGTTTCATCCCACTCATTTCATGGATATTACTAGATATTATTCCCAAACATGGTTTTATTGTTGTAGACAGTTGATTTTCAAAGCAACCTTCTCACCTCACAGAGATGGCCATGGGAATCAGGATTGCCAATGCAAGTACCTTTAAGACTCCTTAAGATTGTCACAGCGTAACCTATAGTATTACCATTTTAAGATCACCACACTTAGAGGTGATAGCCATGAATGCAGGTTACATTATAGGAATGTCAATGATCAAAAAACTTTCAGAGTGTGAACCGAGCAAGGTGACTCTACAGCAAAATATCTCTGGTAATTTGTTTACCACTTGACCTACATGAGTTCTATTTTCATCCTTCATGGTAACTCTGGCACATCATGGGAAAGGGGGACCCTCGGGTGACCCACAGTGTCTCATAGAACCTTGACAATAGAAATGAAAGCAATAGAAGCTAATTTCAGCTAATACTAAATACCAAACATAATTATGGAGGAAAAATGACCCGGACATCTCCACTGCATTAACTTGCTCTGTTTGCTGAGAAATGTTTATCAATTCGCTATTGATTATTTTATTTATTTTACGTCTTCTTTTATAATGTCAAGGATAATTCACTTTCAGAAGTTTAATCCTTCCAGTGTCAGTGCCTCCCTTTGCACTGGTAAAGGCTTCCATTTCACCTGCATAGTCAGGTGAGCCCACTCAGGGAGCCGTCTAGGAATGGGCTCTTTGGTTTTTAAACAGACTGTGAGGAGGACAGGGAAATGTATTCCTACCCCCTGCACTAATGCATCCTGTCCTGAAATGTATACAAGCCCAACACTGACATGCCTACAAGGTTCAACTTAAAATTCAGTTGTTGCTGGGTCTGTGTAGCAACTACGATCTCTTTTTGCTCCTGATCCAATCTTTCCTGGGCAACGAACTTACTATCAATGAAAAGTGTAGTTGCCAATATCCACAAGAGAAAATACACACAAAACAGTGCCTACTTCTAAAACTCAAAGCTGAACATCCATATATCTGGGTAACTGAGGGTGTCTTCTCTTTAATTCACACTTCCCAAGAAAACATAAAATGCTGCTGAAGCAGAAAAGGTTCCAAACACTCACTTTGTGGATGCTTCAGAATTGTGCATATGCTTGATGAAGAGAGGGTTAAGTGGCCTGGATCCTAAAACTGGCAAAGCTTCACCAGTGGTTCGAATTGGATCTCTTATTCCTTAGCTTTTCCAGCTGCATAAAGGAAGAAGAAAAGTCTCCTGAAAGACGACATGTGTTTAAGGAGCCTGGAACTGTTACAGATGTTTCCCACATTTTAGTTATTCTCATTATTATGATGATTCAAAGAAAAGGTCTATAATAAATTATTTTAAGAAGTTATTTAAAATGAGCTGTGAGCTATGATAATGTTGCTAAAATTTGCACAGTTGACTAAATAGCTTAATGTTTCTTATAACTGCCTAAAGAGGAGACTTTAAAAAAAAAAAGAATTACACTTATAGTATATACGTCGTATTTCAATACTAAGTGAATGCAATTTATAAACCTTTTAATGTGAAATGTGTAAAAGAAATGCTGACACAATACCCATTAAATAGTTCTGCTGTGGGCAATTCTCTGCTAGGTTAAAGGATGACCTATTTGCAGTCTTCTGTTATGTTTTTAATGCATAAATATCATGAATATTTTCTTGCATATAGAAAAAACATGGTACTTGTATAAGGAGACTGGATGGTACAGTCTTTGATGCAGAGAGTTCATCTCTAGGGCTTTTTGAAACATTACAGTTCTATTTGTTTGATTTGAGGCAATTTATGATAAAATCAAAGGAAGCCAAATGATACAACAAATTTTAAGAAGAGGTAAGAGCCAAGAATGAGATATGAGTTAGGAGTGGGGCAGGTGGGTAGGATCAGGCAAATTATACTTAGAAAATGTATGTAATAATAAGGTATTAAAATTGGGCATCAAATTTATCCATGAGATTCCTAACAGTCAATGCAAAAAGGGGGTACATGATAATTTATGTAATCATCTATTAAAAGAGAGTACTCCAATCTGTGATGAGAAACTATTTTTTCCCTAATTCTCTCTTCTGAGAGAATTATTAATCGCACATGCAATCATTTAAACAGCATAGTAGATACCACCCTCAGTAGCAGTTATACAATACACATACACATGCACACACACACACACACACACACACACACAATATTTTTAAACTAATGGGAGTTTTATTATGAAGTCTCTCAACAAAAGCCAAGGATAAACTGCAGTAGAACAAGCCACACAGTCTTTCTTTTTGCTTCTCCCAAAGCAGTTTACCATCCTGGGAAAAACTGCATGAAACTCAGAAAGAGTGATGCCCCCAAATGGCTAGCTCAAATTACCCACATAGCTGTATGCTGGGAGGAGAGGGCTGAGCCCTTGGTTTTCTTGTCTACGCAGTCCCAGAGACTGGAAGAAAAAAGACCATGCTTAGATGTTTTTGACCTTTCATACAGGGTCCTCTTGACCTTTTACTTAATATTCTTCCTCTGAAATTGGGAGAAATGCAAAAGGAATGATAAACCTAGCATGGGAGAGAAAGTGCTGCAATTTCACCT
Source organism: Phocoena sinus (assembly GCF_008692025.1). Lineage (NCBI taxonomy): Eukaryota > Metazoa > Chordata > Mammalia > Artiodactyla > Phocoenidae > Phocoena > Phocoena sinus. The sequence continues at coordinate 28,081,766 of NC_045779.1, forward strand.
CATCCTCACAGTTGGCAGGTGTAGATTAAGACACACAACTCTTTTCTTCTAGCTGGTGGTTTTACCATACTTTAGAAGCTCCTGCCTGTCATGAAATAGTTGCTTTCTTTCATTTGTGAAAACAGGGTTTTCTGTTGAATCAAAGCCTCCTCATCAAGAGTACTCAAGTGTTATTGTATTTGTGTTATATATTCCCCGTGCCTCACTCTGTGTTTTTCATACTTTCATGATGGAGTATTAGAGTTAGAGCACTGACAGTAACACTTCTGGTCTCCACCAGAGCATAGGAGGATGGTGAGCATCTCTCACGGCTGGGTCACTGGGGAAGTGCTCCCTGCCTGGAGGAAGGTGCTTTCTGGATTTTATCTTCCAAAAGACATCTTGCTTGGTCACAAGATGGAGTACCTTCACTATCAGTGCTGATTTCATATGTTTTCATTCTTTAATTTTTTTGATCATTACAATAACCTGGTATTTTAAGATAGCCCTTGGTAGAGAGTTTAAGGCCATGAGCTTCTAATCTAAGTTGTTTGTGTTTATTTTTGAAGAGTTAGTTTATTCCTCTTTTATCCAAAAGGGCTCATATAATTTCCATCTTCTCAATCTATACATAAATTAAAAATTCCAGAATATGTTGCCTATTCTACAAGATTACATGGAAGGGAGCATGAAAAAAAATTGAAATGTGTCTAAAGTCCTATTTTTAAACAAATCAAATTAAAGCTTAAAAAATTTTTACTGTGGGAGTGGTACCCTCTCTTTACACTGCTTTTACTATAATTAAAAACAAAATCTTCTCCAAACACAGAAATCCTCTGCACAGTTAGTAGAGAAAGAAAATACTTATTATTGAATAAGCATTAATTCAGAATGCCATACTCATCACAGGTAATCCACTAAGAGATTGCAAAGACAGAAAGAAATCTCACTCTTTTATATCCTGAAGCAGCTATAACCCATTCATACATGTTCTCAGGATATACCATAACTATTCCTCAAGTAAGAGGCCTGACAGCACCATTCATCATGCATAGTTCATTGTAAATTCACCAGGTAATTGGGGTGGCCATCTGTGTTAACCAATTGGTAGTTGGATTTATCCAGAGGAAAATTAACCTTCTCATATCTTTGTGACAGGTAGTAGTTTCACACCTTGGAACACCTGAATTAGACTCCTACTCCCACAGAAATGGGGAGATAGGCATTCTATCTCCCTTGATACTTAAATTTCAAAGAGATGGCTCCTGGGTCCTAGAGAATAGACACGCCTAGGTCATAAAGCCCTATCTAATCTTCAAAATGATTTATATACATTTCAAAGAAAGAAGAAAGTCCTTAAAATGACAAGTTTTTTAAAGTAAATGCTCAAAAGGAGGAGAGGGAAATCTCTTCCCTTATTTTCAAGAGGAAGTATTAGTTTTAAGTTCTTAGGTTTTTGTATCAATTTTTTAAAGTACAATTGAGAGTGATAATTAAAGACTGACTTGTGTTAGACTGATAGAAAGCTCCTTTTATTACACTCCTGCCCCAGAGGTTAATCTTTGTACTGCTTCACTGACTGCTCCTCTGAAGCACCAGGGCTTCTGTAACATTCCCATCACACATAGGAAGATGCTTTATGACCAGACTGACTGCTTATTTTCTAACTGGAAAAAAAGTAAGAAGAAAAGTGTCATGATGTAGAAGAATGTCTGAGCCCATACAAAATGAAGAGAGGAGAGGATAAAATGAATATGTATAATATAGATGGATGTGATTGGATTAGTGAGAAATTAAATAGCTCTTTTTCCTCTATCATATTGTCTCACCTTTACAATGTCATTGTTTTTTTAAACCACATATGGCTATTTTATAAAATTAACAAATCCTACCATCTTTAGAAAAAAGTATCTTATAAAAAAATACTTTATAAAAGAGTATTTTCCCCTGGTCAATTAAAGTTTGAAAATATCACAAATTTTAAGGTAATAGAAAATGTTGAGTTATAGAAAGATTTATTCTAAAGTTTTAATTATAAGCAAGTTCTGCACAATAAAAAAGTGAAGTTTATAAGTTTGTTATAAACTTTGATTGGCTTTAAATATATTCATTAGAAAATAGTTCACAATTTTCTTGTAAAAATTACATAAAACTTTTGATGTCTTTGCAAGAATAATTCTTCTGACTGAGTTAAGTACTAAAAAACAAATGCTTCCTTTTCTGATCTCTAGATAGATGAGGGCAAAAAAGGAAACATAGTCTCACCAGATTATCAGTCAGCTGTGTATGATAAATTCTTTGAACTAAAATTCATCCTTTTGGAAATTAATTGACTCTATTAAACTTTCAAAATTCCTTTCTAGTGGAATGATGACACGATTGATAATTCATCCTATTGGTATTGTTAAATATCAGAATAGAGCACTGAGGGATATCCTTCCAAATTGAAGTATTGAAATGTATTTAATGTATGTTTATTCTTTGTTGGAATCAAAGGACAAGGAGCTTGTTCTGAGTTAAGAACATTACATTGCAAATGAAACTGAGTTGCTGTATAGTTTGCACTTTAGTATTTGTTTGAAATATCTTCTCTCCAGCAAAATCTCCACTTATGTTTCAGAATTACTCAGTCTGAAAACATATTAGTGGTCATTACAAGGTGCACTGAATTAGAAGTTTGGAAACCTGCAACCACGTCCTGTGTCTGTTACTACCTGCCCATGCCACATATGTAATTATAAGCAATCTAACCTCTTTTAAGCCCAGTTTTCTCAGAATAACATGAAGGAATCATTAAATCATTTCTTAATTTATTCTCATTTCTAACATTCTGGGATCCTGCTATTTACTTTCTAATCCAGAGAGTAAAGTAAGGCGTAGGTGTTTCATTATCAAGTTTATGTCTTTATTCCTTCAACTGCTATCCAGTATCTTAAAATATTCATATCTTTTGACTAAGTAATTCCATTTCTGGATGTATGTCTAAGTAAATAGTCCCAAATATTTAAAAATGTAAAAAAAAAGAAATTATTCCCAGATGTTCTTTACAGTTTTCTTTATAATATTGAGTAATCTGATTCGATCAAAATATTATGCAGTAATTGATATGACACACCCAGTAGATGGAGTGTTCACAAGGTATTCAAGTTACAAGAGAAAAGATTTAAAATATGAGTAGAAAAAAAAAAAGCAAAATTATATATGCAGCATATATAATAGCATCTAATTACATAAACAGTATGTATTATAGAAACAGAAAAACAAAACTATGTACAAATGAAACAAATATATTCAGAGAAAAAAATAGAGGTCAATATATTAGTTGTAATTGTCTTTGGACAGTGAGGATATGGATAATATTTTTATTACAACTTTAGTACCTAATGCAAATTTTCTTTAATGAGAATCTTATAACCCAAAAGAGAGAGAGACAGATTTTAAAAGCAGATTTTACCAGTGGTAGATGATAAACACAAAAGCACTCACACAGGCAAGAATGAGGAATTTTGTGTTCAATGTTGTATAAAATCAGTTAAACAGATACAGCCTTTCATCTTTAGAACTAGACTCTTAGTCATCATGGTTATTAAAATGTTAATTTTCTAAAAGGGCAACTTCATTAACATTTGTCTTACAGTTCAGCTCAGGCCAACAGCCCTACATGGAGAAGTGGTCCCTGCCAGGGCTAACTGCAGGATTAGGAGTGAACAGTGCAGAGAGGAGTGGAAGGAGCAGGGTGCAGGGGGGAGAGCAGCTGAAGTCATCTGATCTTCAAAAACAAAAAAGTCAAAATTTATGAGCCCTTAAAGTGGTGCAATAAAATAACTAATCATGAATGCCTGGGGATGGCAGTTCTTCTGACTACAGATTAGTGAGCCAGTAGTAAGACAATGGTGCTTGCCTGACAATAACTGTCCCCTTGTAGTTAAAGCTGTATTTCAGCCACTTTGCTGCTGCTGCTGCTGCTTTAAAAGGGCATAGTGTAGTGAGCTACAAATAGTAACATAATAGTTTTGAATAAAGCACAGGTTATAGCCTCAGTGTGCAGTGTGTAGTACATGACAGAAAGAGAAGGCAGAGGTTTTGTGTTCCTGACTCTTAACAGAGAGAATCTATCACTGCAGGACAGCTAGTCATAATGAGTCTGGGTACAGTAAATGTATCAGGATGTACTTTTAAGAAAATGATACACAAACCAATAACTAAGTTTGAAAAGGAAGCAGAGGATGACCCACAAAATACAGATAATCACATGTGAAATAGCATTTTGAGTTGGATTGCCTAGCAACTGTTACAGGCACCTTAAGTGCTCTTCTTACTAAAACTATCCACAACATCAGGGTGAAGGCATTATTATGATATTGTGACAATTCTAGAAGAACTTAAGTAGAACGGTAACTTCTAATTGCTTGATTTGCTGAAGACTTTATTTTTCTCATTTTTTTTACTCTTTATTACCTACACTCAATGTAGCACATCCCATGTTTAGAGAGTTAAGAAAAGAAACATTATATGATTAATATTTGAAAATACAAACTAAATTGAGTGTAAAACAATTGAAACATGTGGCATAAAAAAAACACATAAAGATACTGTGAAAGAAATAAGTAATACCAGACATCCATTTTAACTGAAAAATCAAACATATTATTTTTAATATAATGCTGAAGAAATAAAAAACAAGAAAAAATAGCTTTGTGTGTAAATGAGAATACTGTGGGCAGGCAGTTATCAGACAGATATTGTATACTCAGCCTGGCCAGAGAGAGTTGTCATCCAGTGGCCAAGTTATGATTATTGGGCATAGACCCAGATCAAGAACAAAGCTCCAGTCCTGGGATATTGACTGAAAAAGTCTGGGAAGGCAACTGCACAACCCAGTCAGCTGGTCTCCATGATGGATCTTGAGATAGCATCACTAGAATTTATTAGGAGCCAAGAGAGAAACCAAATGTTAGCCACAACTCAAAATGATAGAGACAGAGAGAGAGAGAGAGAGAGAGAGAGAGTCAGAGAGAGATGAAAGACAAAATAAGAATTTCACATGGGGTCAGCCCTAAGAGTTTATGGTAGAATGATGGAGACTTGGAGAAGAATTTCTGATCCCAGCAATTTTGAATGGACCACACAATCTCAAAGCCTCGAAGAATGACTTATCTCTAAACCTCTATAAACAGAGCTGATTCAGGGATTGACCAAATTCAGCCTATATTAGAGACACTTAGTGGGTTTAATGGAGGAGAAGAAAACAAAGATTCAATGATACAATCATTCACCAAGTAATTAACAAAACACCTACTGGAGTTTGTTCTGGGAACTGAGAATATATCAGCTAACCAAATGTGTAAGAATCCCTGACCTGGTCTTCAAGTGTGAGGTAAGTGATAATAAACAAAAATAAACAATGGAATTAACCAAAAGTTAGAAGGTAGGTGTTAAAGAAAATGTAAAGCAAGGAAAGAGGTATAAAAGAGTGGGAAGGGGATAAGTGTTGCAATTTACAATAGGGTGGTCCATGAAAACCTAGCTGAGAAGGTAACATTTGAGCAAAGATTTGAAGGAGGTGATAAGCAGATAAGGTTTTACCTGGGAGAAAAGTGTCCTATGAAGAGCAACTAGCAGCATGAAGGCCCTAAAGCAAAAACATACCCATGTGGTTAAGAAAAAGGAAGGAGGCCGATTTTCCCCAAGCAAATGGTAGAGATTTAATGGGGGGCACCAAGTCATGTAAAGCCTTGTAGACAATTGCAGTTCTTTGGCTCTTACTCTGAGTGAAAACGAGGGTCTTTGGAAGGTTTTAAGCAAAGGAGTACCATGACAGGACTTAAATTTTAAAGGGTCACTTTAGCTTTATGTTGAGAACAGGTTATAAAAGAACGAGGGAGGAACATGGGAAAACAGGCAGGAGATTTTTGTGACTCAGATGAAGTGGTAGTATCTGAGATGAAAACAATGGTTATGTTATGGATATATTTTGAAAGCAGAGCCAACAGACTTACTGACAGATTGAATGTGGACTGTAAGAGAAAGTACAGAGTCAAGGATATTATTTTCCACTGCTACGTAAAATTTACTGGCTTAAAAAGTGTATTATTTGTCATATCCAGCAATCTGAGCTGGGCTCAGTTTAGTGGTTCTGTGTGGGGTCCAAGATGGCTTCTACACTTACATATCCGGTACATCAGCTGGGGATGGCTAGAACAGCTGTGGTGGCCAAGCATCTTTCTCCACATGGTTTTGCTCCACAGTAAGCTTAGAATTTATCACAACACAGTGGGCTCAGATTAGTCAGAATTTCACATAGTGACTTAGCTCAAGAAGGAAGAAGATGCTGCCTATCCTTGTAAAATCTGGGTTGGAAATTTTACAATGTCACATCTGTCACATATTCTGTTCATCAAAGCAAGTCACAAGGCCAGTCCATATGTAAGATGAGGAGCATAGACTTCACCTCTTGATGGGTGGAGAGAAGGAACTGATGATGGCCAGACTGTCTACCATAGATGTCTCCAAGGATTTTGTACTGAGCATCTGGACATATGAAGTTGCAGCTGAGTGAGCCAAGGAACACTTACAGCAGAGGTTACAGGAGGCCAAGGTCGGTGGTAGAGATTAGAAGTGTAGCTTTTGTACTTACTAAGGTTGAGATATCTGTTAGGCATCCAAGTGAAGATGTCAAGTAGACAGATGAATACCCAATCGGGAGTTCAGTGGGAGGTCTGGACAGGGTGTCCACATCTGTGAGTCATCAGTATGTAGATGGTACTCAAAGCCATGAGACTGGATGAGAGCAAGCACCAAAGGAATAATTAAATATAGAAAAGAGAAGAATTCCAAGAAGTGGGCTCTGGAACACACTAATATTTGAAGTCAGGGACTAGCAAAGGAGACTCAAAAGAAACAACTACTAAGATAGTTACACTAAGTTGTATGAAACCCAGAGGAGAAAATATTTTCGGGAAGAAAAAATCAACTGGGTCAGTCCTTCAAAGGTCATTTTAAACTAATAATTCACCAGTGGACTCAGCATTGTGGAAACCATTGCACTCTTTACCAAAACTGTATCCATCAGGTTTGGGGTCATGGCTAGATCCTGCACAGTTAACTTAGGGAACAGCCTAGGAGAGTCTGGGACCTGGAATTATAAAACCATGCTCTTGTAAGACAGCCATAGCTGTAGAGTTAGAGGGACACTATCATGAATCCCTGCCCTAAAACAGCCTAGCCAGTCAGGTGGAACTTTCAATACAATCCAAGGGACGTAATGTTGAGTAGCCCAGGCAATTTGCATCACACAATTTTGTCAGCATGTGACCGTGGAGGTCATTAAATTCTGACATTAAGAGGCAGAATTTTTTCTAAACCAGAAGGATGGAGAGCTGTGTCTGTGAGGGCCCGAGGTTACCAAGACAGGAACTCAGGCAGGAGATTATCTGCCAGACAAGTTTGTCACTGGGAAGAGCAGAAACACAGTTAAGCAACACATGCAAACATGAGTTATTGTTTCCAAGCCTGTATCAGACATTAACTACAAGTTAGGCTAAATGAACTTCAAGTGTTTGACTAAGACAGGGCAGAGGAGAGGGGTGAGGTTGCACCTGGGACCAAAATGGGTGTGAGAATGTGAGGCACAGGTGAGCAGTGTGGACTGGAGGGAGGCGGGGTGGTGGGCAGGGGAGGCAGGTGAGGACAAAAGTCGACTGCTCATCTCAACCTACTGGGGTGGCCCCACAAATACATGTGTTATGTCATTTAGCACCATTCACACTCTGAACAACTTATTGTGATGGCAATAAAAAGACCTCCCAGAAATGTATTGGCTCTGATAGCTTCATTTAAAATGGAGGAAAAAAGATAAATGACCTTAGAATTCTGCAAAGAGCAGGGCTGAGGATTGAGATGGGAAGCTGGATAACTCTGTGACTGATTACTGGCCTCCCTCGTCTGTGCTCTTGGCAGATGTACAGTTTCTCTGTAAGATTTAACAGCTATTAGCAAGTGACTAAAGAAGACAATTGAAAGAGACAGCTGAGCAGCCACTTGCTAGTTTTTCTTAAATTTACGTCCCTTCACTACATAGGGTTGGAACTGAGATGGACAAATCTTCCAACGTGAAAATAATTGAGTTTGAAAGTATCTCTTTTCAGAAAATCATTTTTCTTATTTTACTAGAAACATCCAGAGTTGTGTTCATTCCCTTGCAATGTAAGTTATGATGAGGTTGACTGTGGAATCATAACAGAGCAGGGCTGAGACACTCTACTCTGCCTTGGCCAAAAAGCTACCATCCCTACCCCTAGCTCCACTCCCAGCTGGAGAAAGAGTTTCAAGGCCCCCAGGGGAATCTGCCAATGGTTAATGATCTTTCTTACCAGGAGATTCCCCTTTATTCTTCACCTCCATTCCTCTTGCCACGGCTCAAGCCTCCCGGTGAAGTTATGAAAGAACATTACGCCTCTCCAAGGGAGATGAGCCCTGCAGCCTCAATTTCCAAGGTGGCAAAAGTCATAACTGTGAATGTCAAAACTGCTACTGAGATTCTTGGTTGATACCACAGCCATCCATTAACTTGTTCCTAGAGTCAGGAGCGCAGATGGTGGTAACTTTAAATAGAATGTACCAGAGGGCCTGATGAGAGCCATAAGCAGAGATTTCAATTGGACATGAAAGCCCTTGAAAAAGGTATCACAGGAAATAAAGGGAAAAGTTTTTTTTTTTTTTTTTACTCCAGAGAAATGGAATCCATTGTAGAAAATTCCACCACAGGAGCTGGCTCTCTACAGCTTTGAGGTGAATTTGACCTCCTCTAATGACCAAAAAATAACATATAGGAAAATGGTAAAGATACACTATCATATGAAGAACTGAAAGTCTTAATCAGACTGCCTGATTTATCATCCTGCTCTATGACTTTCTAGGTTAATAGATCTTGGGTAAATTACTCGATCCCTCTCTGACTCTGTTTCCTATGTATAAAATACATATGATAATGGTATCAACTTCACAGGGAGGTTGTGAGGACTAAATGTATCAAAAGGCTTAAGTAGTGTGTCAGATTCAGAATATTGGCTATTATTATATATGTCACATTAGGTATACATTATTATTTGTACACATTGGTATATGTCTAGAAATCTAGGATTCACTGCAGACTTTATACCTCTTTATTCCTTTTGTAAGTTTGAGCAAATTTCTGTGCCTTCTATTAGCACAAAGTTGGTAACTACATATTTGGAGACCATTCTTCTCCTTTCACTTCCTATTTCTATCGCAGACATAGGTTAATTACAGCACTGTTACACCCTGAGACCTAAATAGGTTTTATAATTCTTGTCAACATGTTGTTCCCAGCAGCCACCATCAATTATTACACATTGACATGAAAATTAAAGCTTATTTGACCTCTCAGATTAAGGAAATGATAGTTCCCATTCTTAGCCACCCCAGAGTATCCCATTGCGGTCCCATCCCAGAACTCTGCTTTGTCACAAATTTCTGTGTGGTTGACAGGACACAGCAAAAGGCTACACATGGGATAATCCTTGAGCATCTATTCTAACATTACACCATTGTAAGTAGCCACCCCTGGAAAAGCACCATGGTTGGCACGAGAACGCTCTGAGTGCTGATTAAGATCAGTGGACAACAGCGTCTTGAACTCTTGTTCCACCAAAGACACTGACTGATGATGTGAACTCAGACTTCTTTGGGTTGGTGGAGATGAGGAGGTTGGTGCCTGCGCAACCCAGTTCTCCTTCCCAAGCGGGCACCAAGGAGGTTGTCCTTCCTAACAAGCCTCTTGTATTGCTCCCCACAGCAAGGGTTCCTAGGCATCTGGGCCCTGGTCAGTCGGCACAGAAGACTGCACTGCCTTTGCTTTTATTTTTTCTTGTTAGTTGAGGAGAGAAGAGCCAAAATAATAAGTACCATAGACAGATTCCAACATTCACTGAATATCAAAGAACTCACCTATGAATATCCGGTTCCTGTTACATAAAGAAGACTCTTATGTGTTTGTTTTGTTTTGTTTCATTTTTTACCTTTTGGTAATAAATGAATTTTTAAGAATACTGACAGAATTGTTTTATTTTTTAATGTTCAGTAAAGGACAGCATCTAAGAATCACCTTACAAGTACTTATCTTTGATCAAAATCATAAGTTTTTGTTCATATTTAAACACTTACTTTGAAAACAAAGCCTTTTTAAATTAGAGGACTTTGGAATGATGAAAATGTCCTGTGGATGTGTTTAGATTATAAATGGTTAATGATGAAATTTAGGTTAAATTTTAAATATCAAAATAAGATTCCTATAATCCTTAAGAAGGTTATTAAGCTATTCGTAAAATAGCATATCAAGTTACTCCATAAATAAAGAACAATTGGTTAGCAAGCGTTAACTCACAATGACCTGGACCACACCCTGCCCTGTGTGGGGCCAGATAGACCAGAGGCCCAGCCAGTGTGTAGCATTTATTTTGTTCTTTCCCATTTCTTAGAGGATAGAGCAGAGGTTAAGAGTATAGACTTTGGAGTCAGGTCTGTGATTGAATTCAGACTCCATAACTTTGCTGTATGACTTTGAGCAAATTACTTTGTGTTTCTGAACTTATTTTTTCATCTTCTATTGTCAAAATTACATGTATACAGGGCCTGACATAGTTTCTAGAACATAGTAAGCTATGGCTATGGTGATCATCATTAGACTCTCCCAGGGTTCCTGGAGAGAGTGATGGGACAGATAGGAATCAGCCACACTGTTCTTTACATAAAATGCCTGCAATCATGTTTGTCTTTAAAATATTATTTGAAATGCAGATGAAGATCAATTCTTTTTGAGAAAAAAATAGTATGTAATGATAAAAGGTTTTCCATCCCTTTAATGGGTTAATTAATTCATTCATGGGTTGAGAAACTGTATTTCAAACATCACTAGATTTCAAACTAGACTCTGACGTATATCTAAGAATGTAATCCTACTCCATTTCTCCTCCTTTCTAGTTTAGGTTAAGCACACATGAGCTACTTCCATAGAGAAATCTTTTCTTTGTTATTTACTCCTATCCTACAGAACAGATTAAAGGCTGGTGACAGATCCAGGCACAGATTTGCTCACTCAGCCCACACTGGTGGACATCAGCTATGTTCTGGGTGCCAAGCCAGTTACAGATTAGTACCAATGGCTAAACAGTTCTCCTGCCCCTTTCTGAGCTTTGCATCTATGCCTGGAATCCTGTTAGTGACCCCAGATATTCTCTCTAAAACCATTTTCTTCCCATTCTACACACTCTTTCAGGGGCCCTCATTCTCTCCTATGATGTCACATACTAACTATGGGTTGATGACATGACTCCTAAATCTGTATTTCCCCAGATGTCCTCTCTGAGTTCCAGGCCTACATTTCCACCTCTGCCTCCAGCATATCTTCCGCAACATATCCCAACATGACTCATTAATATATAACTGCTAAACAACTTATTCCCCAGCCTGGACTCCCTGTATCTGATGTATTTAGTTATTTATCTAATTCTCTCCACACCCCTAAGAGCTAGGTCTATTATTACCTCCATTTTGTAGATGAGATCATGTAAGTAAGTGAGTTCCTTACTTTTCCAAGGCTGTGCAGCCAGAAGGTGGTAGTGTCAGGATCAGAATCTGGCAGTCTGATTCTGGAAACTGTATTCTCAGCCCCTTGGTACATCCATCTTAAATGTAGGTCACATGTGGGTTATCATTGCTAAAGAGAATAGATCAGATGATAGTGTTGCTGCTCCATAATTTTAACTACAAAATCCTATAAATATAGTAGGGGATCATAGTTATGTCACTTTGGATTCATAAAAAAACACTAGTTTTGCAAAAACAAGGTACTTGAAGTCATTTCTGCCAAAACCCAGTATATGCCAAGGCACAGGGATGTGAGGAAGCAGGATGTCACTTGACGGTGAGTAGTTGGCTCAGCTTGGTTGGAGCATAGAATCTGTAGGCTGAAGTGGTAGCAGACAAAAGACTGGTAAAGTACCCTAGAACCAGATACTGAATGAACTTTTAGTTATATTAAAGGGTTTATTCTGTAGGCAAATAATGGAAGTAGGGGTGGGAGAGCAAGGCAGGGAAAGTTCATCTGACAAAATCATTACCAAGAGCCTCTTATGAAGTAGACATGATTCTAAGTATTTGAATTACAGTGAGTTCTTACCTTCAAGGAGTATACAGTCTTAATGGGGAGCCCGGGAAATATGCTTCCAATTTTTAATACATCATGATTGAGTGTTACAGGGGCCTATTATAGGGACAGTTATGAAGCACTCCTAACCAACCTATGGTGCCTTATAAGGGAATATTTCCTAGAAGCACTCAGATATTTGTAATGAAGGGAATTACATGATCACATTTTTATTGTAGAAAGATAGTTATGCTAGTAGATATGGTTATTCCAAAGAAATACTGAAGAAGGAAGGTCACAGAGGATATTATTCTAATATCCCACATAAAAGTTGATGACCTCTTGAACTGTGATAATAATAGGGATGGAAAAACAGAATGAAGAGGACTTTTGGCAATAGAAACAACAGAACTAGGAGAATCTACTGAAAGTGAGTGTTGCTAGAAAGGAGTTAATGGGAAAGATTCTAATCTTTCTAGTTTCATTATTTGGATGGCTGATTATGCCATTCAGTTAGGGATAAAGAGGAGCAGAATGAGAGAAGAAGATGATTAATTTCATTTGGGGCATGTTAAGTTAAAGGCATCCATAATTGGAGTTGTATGGTGAGTGGATATAGCCATGCATAAACAAATTGTGCGATGCTGCAGACCTAAGTTTGTGAATATCCATCATTTGAAGACATTTGAAATCAAATACGATTTCTCAGTAGAACACAGAATGTATAAAGAGAGGAAATGCCATAAGGCACATGCAAACAAAATAAAACAAACAAAATAAATAAACAGATGTGAGGCAGCACACCATGCAAGACATGACCACAAGAACTTTGGAGCCAGATTGCCTAAATTCAGATCCTACTTCAACCATTCTTCAGCTGTGTAACCTTGTGCAAAATAGCATTTTTGGGTATCAGTTTCCTCCTCTGCAAAATGAGATCTACCTCAGAGGTATCATGATATTTAAATAAGTCGATGTTTATAAAGCATTTTGAGTAATGTCTGGCCCTTAGTAAATTTGGTTTAGTATTTTGTTCTTGTTAAATACAAAGTATAATAAGTCTTTTAGCCGCAAATATTGATCTTCATTTCTCATTTTATTTTATTTCTCTACTGTGTCTTATTTTTCTAAAGGCTGTGATTTGTTTACCTTATTCTACTCTTAATTCTAGTGGGTCCTAAACGAGGAGTTATTAAATTCACTACCTATTTCATGTTAAAAGAAAATCCCAGGAAAGATAAAATCAATCATTTTCTTCGCAGAACAATTAACTTATAAAAAAAACTCAGAGAAGTTCTCTCTGGGCATATCACAATGTAATCACCTGTTTCTAAGGATCAAACTGATAAACAATTTTCTCCAAAAGGATGTTTCTCCTACTAGTTTTCTTCTTTTACATTTTTTTCACTTTTCATAATGAAAATTACAAAAATGAGATTTTTGTATATTCAAGCAGTTTCAGACCTTAGAGTTAACTACCTTTCTTTGGCATAGTCGTGGCCATAAAGGTCCCCTCTGTGGGGACCAATACTTCCTGCTCCATGTCACCACTGAAAATGCTTGTCTTCATGACTTACAGTGACTAGTTCACAATAACCTTGCCTTTCTGCTCAATTCATAGAGCATCAGCAGATATCTCCCTCCTGGGCCCATTGGAAAGCTTAACAAAGAACTGTCAGGAGCTTCTTATCCAAGCAGAGAGGCAAGTTTAACATTCTTACCAATCTTAATAAACTCTAAGTTAACTTTTTAACAAGGACTATTGTCTTGAGACTATAGCATAGTGATGGAGATAATAAGTAATAGAAGTTTAGAGACAGGATTGTCCCTATAAGATGAAGGTGTCAGGAATGGCTTTTTAAGTTAGATAAACTCAAAAGATAAAAAGAGTTTGATAGGGAAAAAAAGGAATAACACAATATTCTAGTATAGAAACAAAATTTAAAGATGCCAAACCAAAGCTAAACCAGATTTGTTTGGGCTATATATAGACAAATTTCCTGGAATAAAGTAGTTAGTAATAGAAGTGATAAAGAATAACATGGAAAGTTGGTGTGAGGCATGTTTGTGAAGAGCTTTCAAATGACAGCTGAAAAGTTTGCGCATCATTCTGTAGTTATTGAAATCATCAAGAAGGGTGGTGACATGAAAACGCATTTAGGGGAATTAATCTGTCAGTAGAGTCAGAGACTGAATTGGTGGTATAGAGAAGGAATTCAAAGTATTCTGAACTTTGAAGTCTGGGAGAATATCTTGATAGGTAGCAAAATAAAGAGTGCCACTTTTGAGAAATTGTTTCCAATTCCTTCCCACAATATAATCATATTTCAAGTGATGGAACACTTTTTTTTCTGTAAAGATCATATAGTAAATATTTTAGGTTTGTGGACATTCAGTCCCTTTTACAATGACTCAACTTACTACTGTAGCACAAAAGCAGTCTTAAACAGTATATAAATGAGTGAGCATGACTGTGTCCCAGTGAACTTTATTTATGGACACTGAAATTTGAATTGCATATAATTTTCATGACTCACAAAATATTCTTCTTTTGATATTTTCCAAACATTAAAAAATGTAAAAAACGCTCAGCTTCAGGTTGTGTAAAATCAGATGGTGAGCAGGATTTGGCCTATAGACTGGAGTTTGCAAACCCCTGGTTTATAGAACATCAGTCAGAACTCTATCCAACATCATTTTAAAAACTTTGGATTCTCTACTGAGATCTTATATTGAGCACTTGGAAAGAGATGGTTGAAATAGCAAGTCAAGTGGTAAAAGTCAAAGGAGACAATTAAGTAGATAGTAAGACTAACCCTATAAATCACTGGGGTCGGTGGGGCAACATATGTACCTATATGCTCCAATCCAACAGCTACTTACTTCAGAAAAAAGGGAAAATCAATCAATAAATATTACTTCAAACACATTCTGAACTCAGCATTCTAGTAATTGCACAGGGAAAGACCAGTGGTGGGTCTTGCCTCTATTCATGTTGATTATGAAGCCTGTAAGTAAAGCAGCACAAATGCAGTTTCTAAACAAGTATTGTGGGTGGCAGCATGGAAGGAAGCTTAGTGTGAGTCCAGTGTATCAAGTTGGAGCAACTCTGAACAAAGAAATTACATTTGGAAAGACCAGTTAGGCTGGGATAGGTGATAAGAACTAGCCTGGGAACTGAGTGAAGAGAGAGATAAGAGAAACATAAAGGAAAAATTTACCAGACATTGCTAATTAAGATGTGCAGAATGAAAGGGGAGTCATACATTAAATGTTTTAAAATTTGTTTACTATATTATTCAATGCCACTAAGAAGCATGCAGAAGTGAGAGGCAAGGGGGCTAGTGTAGTCTGTGGGAAATGGAGAACTAGGCAACTGGAGGCTAGCACCTGACACAAGCAAATAACACACGTGCACTGAAGTCTGACTGATGTTAGGCTGAATTATTGGCAAACACGGGGAGAAGGTATTCTATTCATACACTCATGTTAGCTATTTCTCTAGTGTTATTAGATGGAAAAATAAGGGAGAAGTGCTATCATCATCATGTTGATGTTCCAAATAAGTTAACCATCTTCTGAATCATGTTATACAGAATCCCCCTCATTTCTTCAAGGTGATTTCTTTTCATCATTTGGCACTAGTCGTGTCTTATAAAACAAGCATATCCAAACATATTTCACTATTTATCTTCAGTATTTTTCTCTTAGATCTGTTTACCTATCCATATCATAAATGTATGGGAAAAACAAGCACACAATATGGCCAATAATTTACATGGAGGCGGGAATAATATTGGAATTCAGGAGAAGAAAAGGTTACATAAATATATGCCTCCAACTCTTAACACCAACTATTGGTTTTCTCTGCTTCTTCCTTATATGCTGCTATTTAGAGAGTTTGCTAGGGCAGCTGCTCCCTAAAAGAGTCTCTCCCTGCTATAATTGTTCACCCAAAGAAGCAGGACATTGGGCAAAGAACCATATCAGCTCAGCCTGTAAGTGGACCAAGGCATATTTCTAATAAGCCATTTTTTATTTTTGAATTTTATTTTATTCATTTTTTTAAACAGCAGGCTATCAGTCATCCATTTTATACACATCAATGTATACATGTCAACCCCAATCTCTCAGTTCATCACACCACCACCCCCACACCCCGCCATTTTCCCCCCTTGGTGTCCATATGTTTGTTCTTTACATCTGTATCTAAATTTCTGCCCTGCAAACCACTTCATCTATACCATTTTTCTAGGTTCCACATATATGTATTAATATACGATATTTGTTTTCCTCTTTCTGACTTACTTCACTCTGTATGACAGTCTCTACATTCATCCATGTCTCTACAAATGACCAAATTTTGGTTCCTTTTTATGGCTGAGTAATATTCCATTGTATATATGTACCACATTTTTAAAAACATCTTTATTGGAGTAAAATTGCTTTACAATTGTGTGTTAGTTTCTGCTTTATAACAAAGTGAATCAGTTATACATATACATATATCCCCATATCTCCTCCTTCTTGCATCTCTGTCCCTCCCACTCTACCTATCCCACCCCTCTAGGTGGTCACAAATCACCGAGCTGATCTCCCTGTGCTAGGTGGCTTCTTCCCACTAGCTATCTATTTTACGTTTGGTAGTTTATATATGTCCATGCCACTCTGTCACTTTGTCCCAGCTTACCCTTCCCCCTCCCCATATCCTCAAGTCCATTCTCTAGTAGGTCTGTGTCTTTATTCCCATCTTGCCCCTAGGTTTTTCTGATCATCTTTTTTCTTTTTTTTTTTTAGATTCCATATATATGTGTTAGCATACGGTATTTGTTTTTCTCTTTCTGACTTACTTCACTCTGTATGACAGACTCTAGGTCCAGCCACCTCACTACAAATAACTCAGTTTCGTTCCTTTTTATGGTTGAGTAATATACCATTGTATATATGTACCACATCTTCTTTACCCATATGTCTGTCGATAGGCATATAGGTTGGTTCCATGACCTGGCTATTGTAAATAGTGCTGCAATGAGTATTGGGGTGTACGTGTCTTTTTGAATTATGGTTTTCTCTAGGTAAATGCCCAGAAGTTGGATTGCTGGGTCATATGGTAATTCTATTTTTAGTTTTTTAAGCAACCTCCATACTGTTCTCCATAGTGGCTGTATCAATTTGCGTTCACATCAACAGTGCAAGAGGGTTCCCTTTCTCCATACCCTCTCCAACATTTGTTGTTTGTAGATATTCTGATGATGGCCATTCTAACTGGTATGAGGTGATACCTCACTGTAGTTTTGTTTTTCATTTCTCTAATAATTAGTGATGTTGAGCAGCTTTTCATGTGCTTCTTGGCCATCTGTATGTCTTCTTTGGAGAAATGTCTATTTAGGTCTTCTGCCCATTTTTGGATTGGATTGTTTGTTTTTTTAATATTGAGCTGCATGAGCTCTTTATATATTTTGGACATTAATCCTTTGCCTGTTGATTTGTTTGCAAATATTTTCTCCCATTTTGAGGGTTGTCCTTTCGTCTTGTTTGCAGTTTCCTTTGTTTGCAAAAGCTTTTAAGTTTCATTAGGTCTCATTTGTTTATTTTTGTTTTTATTTCCATTTCTCTAGGAAGTGGTCAAAAAGGATCTTGCTGTGAATTATGTCAAAGAGTATTCTGCTCATGTTTTCCTCTATGAATTTTATAGTGTCTGGCCTTACATTTAGGTCTTTAATCCATTTTGAGTTTACTTTTGTGTATGGTGTTAGGGAGTGATTTAGTTTCATTCTTTTACATATAGCTGTCCACTTTCCCCAGCACCACTTATTGAAGAGACTGTCTTTTCTCCATGGTATATCCTTGCCTCCTTTATCATAGATTAGTTGACAATAGGTGTGTGGGTTTATCTCTCTGCTTTCTCCTGTTCTGTTGAACTATGTTTCTGTTTTTGTGTCAGTACCGTCCGTATTGTCTTTATCACTGTAGCTTTGTAGTATAGTCTGAAGTCAGGGAGCCCAATTCCTCCAATTGTGTCTTTTTCACTCAAGACTGTTTTGGCTATTCAAGGTCTTTTGTGTCTCCATACCATTTTTAAGATTTTTGTTATAGTTGTGTGAAAAATACCATTGGTAATTTGATAGGGATTGCATTGAATCTGTAGATTGCATTGGGTAGTATAGTCATTTTCACAATATCGCTTCTTTCAATCCAAGAATATGGTGTATCTCTCCATCGGTTGGTATCATCTTTAATTTCTTTCAACAGTGTCTTATAGTTTTCTGCCTACAGGTCTTTTGTCTCCCTATGTAGGTTTCTTCCTAGGTATTTTATTCTTTTTGTTGCAATGGTAAATTGGAGTGTTTCCTTAATTTCTCTTTCAGATTTTTCATCATTAGCATATAGGAATGCAAGAGATTTCTGTGCATTAATTTTGTATACTGTAACTTTACCAAATTTATTGATTAGATCTAGTAGTTTCCTGGTGGCATCTTTAGGATTCTCTATGTATAATATCATGTCATCTGCAAACAATGATGGTTTTACTTCTTCTTTTCCAATTTGGGTTCCTTTTATTTCTTTTTGTTCTCTGATTGCCAGGGCTAGGACTTCCAAAACTAAGTTGAATAATAGTGGTGAGAGTGGACATTCTTGTCTTGTTACTGATCCTAGTGGAAATGCTTTCAATTTTTCACCATTGAGAATGATGTTTGCTGTGGGTTTGTCATATTTGGCCTTTATTATGTTGAGGTAGGTTTCCTCTATGTCCACTTTCTGTAGAGCTTTTATCATAAATGAGTTTTGAAATTTGTTAAAAGATTTCTCTGCATCTATTGAGTTCATCATATTGTTTTTATACTGCAATTTGTTAATATGGTGTATTACATTGATTAATTTGTGTATTTTGAAGAATCCTTCCATGCCTGGGATAAATCCCACTTGATCATGGCGTATGATCCTTTTATTGTGCTGTTGGATTCTGTTTACTAGTATTTTGTTGAGGATTTTTGATTCTATATTCATCAGTGATATTGGTCTCTACTTTTCTTTTTTTTAGTATCTTTGTCTGTGATGGTGGCCTCATAGAATGAGTTTGGAAGTGTTCCTTCCTCTGTAGTTTTTTGGAAGAGTTTGAGAAGGATGGGTGTTAACTCTTCTCTAAATGTTTGATAGAATTCACCCGTGAAATCATCTGGTCCTGAGCTTTTGTTTTTTGGAAGATTTTTAATCACAGTTTCAATTTCATTACTTGTGATTGGTCTGTTCATATTTTCTATTTCCTCCTGGTTCAGTCTACGCAGGTTATACCTTTCTAAGAATTTGTCCATTTCTTCCAGGTTGTCCATTTTATTGACATAGTGTTTATTGTAGTTGTCTCTTAGGATGCTTTGTATTTCTGCAGTGTCTGTTGTAACTTCTTCTTTCTCATTTCTAAGTTTATTGATTTGAGTCCTCTCCATCTTTTTCTTGATGTGTCTGTCTAATGTTTTTTCAATTTTGTTTATCTTCTCAAAGAACCAACTTTTAGTTTTATTGATCTTTGCTATTGCTTTCTTTGTTTCTATTTCATTTATTTCTACTCTGATCGTTATGATTTCTTTCCTTCTGCTAACTTTGGGTTTTGTTTGTTCTTCTTTCTCTAGTTCCTTTAGGTGTAAGGTTAGTTTGTTTATTTAAGATTTTTCTTGTTTCTTGAGGTAGGATTGTTTTGGTATAAACTTCCCATTTAGAACTGCTTTTGCTGCATCCCAAAGGTTTTGGATCATCGTGTTTTCATTGTCATTTGTGTTTAGGTATTTTTTGATTTCCTCTTTGATTTCTTCAGTGATCTCTTGGTTATTTAGTAACCTATTGTTTAGTCTCCATGTGTTTGTGTTTTTTACTTTTTTTCACTGTAATTGATTTCTAATCTCATAGTGTTGTGGTCAGAAAAGATGCTTGATATGATTTCAATTTTCTTAAATTTACAGAGGTTTGATTTGTGACCCAAGATGTGATCTATACTGGAGAATGATCCATACACACTTGAGAAGAATATGTAATCTGCTGTTTTTGAATGAAATGTCCTATAAATATCAATTAAATCTATCTGGTCTATTGTGTCATTTAAAGCTTGTGTTTCCTTACTTTCTGTTTGGCTGATCTGTCCTTTGGTGTAAGTGAGTTGTTAAAGTTCCCCAGTATTATTGTGTTACTGTCTATTTCCTCTTTGATAGTTGTTATCAGTTGCCTTATGTATTGAGGTGCTCTTATGTTGGGTGTATATATATTTATAAATGTTATATGTTCTTGGATTGATCCCTTGATCATTATGTAGTGACCTTCCTTGTCTCTTGTAACATTATTTTAAAGTCTATTTTATCTGACATGAGTATTACTACTCCAGCTTTCCTTTGATTTCCATTTGCATGGAATATCTTTTTCCATCCCTCACTTTCAGTCTGAACATGTCCCTAGGTTTGAAGTGGATCTCTTGTATACAACATATATATGGGTCTTGTTTTTGTATCCATTCAGCAAGCTTGTGTCTTTTGGTTGCAGCATTTAATCCATTCACATTTAAGGTAATTATCGATATGTATGTTCCTATTACCATTTTCTTAATTGTTATGGGTTTGTTTTTGGAGGTCCTTTTCTTCTCTTGTGTTTCCCACTTAGAGAAGTTCCTTTAGCATTTGTTGTAGAGCTGGTTTGGTGCTGCTGAATTCTCCTAGCTTTCACTTGTCTGTAAAGCTTTTGATTTCTCCATTGAATCTGAATGAGATCCTTGCCGTGTAATCTTGGTTGTAAGTTCTTCCCTTTCATCACTTTAAGTATATCATGCCACTCCCTTCTGGCTTGTAGAGTTTTTGCTGAGAAATCATCTGTTAACCTTATGGGAGTTCCCCTTTATGTTATTTTACATTTTCCTCTTGCTGCTTTCAGTAATTTTTCTTTGTCTTTAGATTTGCCAATTTGATTACTATGTGTCTTGGCATGTTTCTCCTTGGGTTTATTCTGTATGGGACTCTCTGGGCTTCCTGGACTTGGGTGGTTATATCCTGTCCCATGTTAGGGAAGTTTTCAACTATAATCTCTTCAAATATTTTCTCGGGTGCTTTCTCTCTCTCTTCTCCTTCTAGGACCCTTATAATGCAAATGTTATTGCATTTAATGTTGTCCCAGAGGTCTCTTAGGCTGTCTTCATTTCTTTTCATTCTTTTTTCTTTATTCTGTTCCACAGCAGTGAATTCCACCATTCTGTCTTCCAGGTCACTTATCTGTTCTTCTGCTTCAGTTATTCTGCTATTGATTCCTTCTAGTGTAATTTTCATTTCAGTTATTGTGTTGTTAATCTCTGTTGTTTGTTCTTTAATTCTTCTAGCTCTTTGTTAAACATTTCTTGCATCTTCTCAATCTTTGCCTCCATTCTTTTTCCGAGGTCCTGTATCATCTTCACTATCATTATTCTGAATTCTTTTTCTGGACGGTTGCCTATCTCCACTTCATTTAGTTGTTTTTCTGGGGTTTTATCTTGTTCCTTCGTGTGGTACACAGCCCTCTGCTTTTTCATTTTGTTTATTTTTCTGTGAATGTGTTTTTTGTTCTACAGGCTGCAGGGTTGTAGTTCTTCTTGCTTCTGCCCTCTGGTTGATGAGGTTATCCCAAGCCATATTTTATATATACAGTATGAAATAAGACCAAAAAAAAGGGGGTCATTGTCTTCATTGTTTAGACTCATATAAAAGTAAAGTCTTTTGACTTAATTCTAAGGTAGTCTCATCAGTTTTCCATGTCAAAGCATAATCAGCTGGTGCTCGGTAAATGTTTTTTGCAGAATTAAATTTCTTGCAATTTTCCTATAACTATTCATATATTAATAAAATAGTAAAAACAAGAATGCTTCTTAAAAATTTTAAACACTAAGGTTTAGATTAAAATGTCCTCAGTATTTGCCTACATTTAACCCAGTGTCATAAGTTTAAAAACTTACACCTACCAACTGGTGTCCTTAATTATTAATTAGGAAATGTTTAGCAGTGAATCATTTCCTGCTTTATTTACTTTTTGCAAAGATATAGTTAATTTATGAAATCAGAAAATTAGCTGGAAGCAATCTTAGTCTATTTTATAGTGGAGAAAGTAAGACCCAGATGGTTTATAGCGGCTTGCTCAAGATGTCACAACTAGCCAGAGGCTTCAGGATTACAATTTTCCTTTAATATGTTAGGAGGTACAAAGAATACCTGGTTCTTTGGAGACATAGAGGAGGCAGGAGAACCCTAATCTCTCACCTGGCTTCCCCTGTCCTAAGTTGTTTTGCTGCCAATAAATGACCGTGAATGGTATGCTGCTTCTCTCTTCATTACAAAATATTTACTGGAAACAAGTTATTCAGTCAATATTTAACCAAATATATTATAAATTGTTTCACTACTCAACTATAAACAGATGTATTAAAAATTCTACAAATTGCTGTAAAAAAGAAAATAAGTAAATGTAGAGAGACTAACAATATTGTTATCTTAATTAAATGCTACGTTTCCATTCCATGTCGCTCTCATTTTATTTAGCCTCTGCATTAATCCAGCCAGAATTTGAATTAGTTCAGATTAAGTCTTAATATATTATTTGTAGTTTTTACTAGTTCCAAATTGTGCATTTTCATCCAGACAGGTATAATAATTCTGTCAGATTCACATAAAAGCAATTTTAAGTGTACAGCAAATTGTTATATTAAAATAAATTTTTCGTATCTTTTTTCATAGACTTGAGTCAAAGGAGCCTTTCTTGTCTGTTGGGTGAGTATATGTCTAAATTTTTTAAATCTCAATTCTCTAATTGATTTTTAATTCAATTTAACAAGGTCTTCTGAGACAGTATTTTCAGTCCTTTTAAGCCCATATTCAAAGTCATAACCTACCATTGATTCATCATTTCCTCAGCAATAGGGCTATCTACATTTAAAAGACAACTAAAATGCTCTCTGGGCTGTTGTCTAATCTCAGAAATTTAACTAATGAATGTATATGAAATCCTGTATCCTATGTAAATCTAAAAATGTACACAGTGATTATCTCATCAAGTAAAAGTGTGCTCTGATTGGTTTTAAAAATTCCTCTGAACCACAACTTCAGTATTCCTAGTTTGTCTACTCCTTTTTGTACTGTTTCCTTTCAATCTACTCTATTCAGTATTTCTTCCCCCCTTTTCTCTAAATCTGTGTCCAAAAACTTTTTATTTTTCCCTTTTCTCTCATTTCACTTTTTTTTCTCTGCTGCTCCCACTGACTGCTTCTCTGAACACAAAGCTGAAAAACCCTGAAGCAGATTAAATAAGACTAATGCTTGCCCTCTCTGATAGTATCATTCTGAGTCACAGTACATGTTCTAATAAAAATATACTGTTGACAAGAATATGCACATACTATTTTTAGCCATTTAGCTAATTAAGACTCAACAAAGATGTTTTTACTGATATATTACATAATCCTTTGACTAACATATTAAAATGTTTTATTAAGGGACTTCTGCCTCATTATGGTTGATGTTATAAAGTATCAAAAAGCATTGGAAGATGTGACATCTAGTTTAGAAGAAATCATGCTGTATTTGATAAGAAAAACACCCCCCCACACACACACATAGGCAGTCATGACCAGAAACATAGGATGGGGTTAGATTTTTAAATGATGACATCCGTTTTCTTTTATTAATTTGCTTGCAGCCGGTGAATATTTCTGTCACTCATTGAACAAAATGGTTCCCTCTGCCCTTCTACTCCTCATAAAAGCTTTTCAGAATGCCATTTGAATTACAGGAATCAAAATAATTGTTAGGGGTTCTGGGAGAGAAAAACAGTAAATGCATTTATTGGAGACTTCATGAAAAATGAAAGGTCAAGTTGATCTGGTCCAAAAAATTCATTAGCACATACTTCTTTCTTTCATTGATCATCAGATCCTATTTTTAAAACTTTTAAGCCTGAAGTAATATTTTGTTTTGAGTGCCTATGTGCCCTGCCCTCAAGTCCGAAGGCTGGAATAGCTTCTCTTTATGCCTCAGTGCAGTTGTTCTGCAGCATTTCCTGTTCTCTCCACTACTCTGAGGTGGAATCCACTTTTTATTGCAAACCTCTATTTTACAAGGGCAGATGCTCAGTAGTCTTTGTTTTAAACTTATCAGGAATTTAGAACTCAGTATTAGAGCACTGAGAAAAATTCTCTCCAAAAGAAAGACCTATCACTCAGCAAATACTACTCAAAATGGGAAAACTGGCATGGCAGTAAGAAGATATTGCTTTCCTTAGACTTGTCTTAAAATAAAGTGGGGAAACAAGCAACCCAAATAGTTCTGCTGACTGGATACTTTAATTTATAGCTAAATGTCTTCATTCTCCTGTAAGAAAATGATTTTGAATAAGATTGTCCAAAAGTATGTATCAATCTCTATCCTGACCCTGTTCAGTAAAAGGAAAGCGTGATAATGAACATAATGGACACATATGAGCCTATTAGGCAACAGGTAATCTACTATAAGAACCATGATTCAAATTTGTGTCTTTAATTTAGTCACTTGCCAAAGGGAATAAATATGCATGATGTACTGTCTATAGTATCAGTTGACATGTGAGTATTTAAGGTCGAGTTTTTCTAGAACCCTGCATATCTTATTACATTAATTTTAATTCTATGTTCAATAAAATTATGTTATGAATAAATCAATACTAAATATTGTATACTTCAGTCTGTTGTCCAACAGTGTCTGAAAGCACTTATTAATATACTGTACTTCTAGAAGTTGCTTCCACCCTTATAGACTCTAATACTTATAAGCTAGTTATATTAATTTAGTCAGTTTCTTAAACTCCCAAATCTCAGGCCCCTAATCGGTGAAATGGAGATAAAAAAAGAAAATTTAAATCAAGGATTTAGCATTGTTCTTGGCACATAGTAACTGTTCATAAATGTTAGCTATTATTACAGTTATGGAAGGTATATTCATAAATAATGTTCTAAAAACTCAATCACAGAGGTCTGAAATAGTTTAGAGAATACAATTCCACTTCTATAGCTGTGCTTTGAGTTGCATGGGGAAACCAAATGAGGATTTTATAATTGGGAGAGAAAAATGAAAATTGTGAACGGAATAAACATGAGTACCAATATTCTGCTTCATATTTTAATGATGAACACTAATAATTGTTATTTAAAATTTTAACGGGACCTTAAGAAACAAGACACATCTCAAATAAACAACCTAAACTTACACCTAAAGCAATTATAGAAAGAAGAACAAAAACAACAACAAAAAAAACCCAGTTAGCAAAAGGAAAGAAATCAAAAGATCAGATCAGAAATAAATGAAAAAGAAGTGAAGGAAACAATAGCAAAGATCAATATAACTAAAAACTGGTTCTTTGAGAAGATAAACAAAATTGATAAACCATTAACCAGACTTATCAAGAAAAAAAGGGAGAAGACTCAAATAAATAGAATTAGAAATGAAAAAGGAGAAGTAATAACTGACACTGCAGAAATACAAAGGATCATGAGACATTACTACAAGCAACTCTATGCTAATAAAATAGACAAACTGGAAGAAATGGACAAATTCTTAGAAATGCACAACCTTCCAAGACTGAACCAGGAAGAAATAGAAAATATAAACAGACCAATCACAAGCACTGAAATGGAAACTGTGATTAAAAATCTTCCAAAAAACAAAAGCGCAGGACCAGATGGCTTCATAGGAAAATTCTATAAAACATTTAGAGATTAGCTAACACCTATCTTTCTCAAACCCTTCCAAAATATAGCAGAGGGAGGAACACTCCCTAACTTATTCTATGAGGCCACCATCACTCTGATACCAAAACCAGACAAAGATGTCACAAAGAAAGAAAACTACAGTCCAATATCACTGATGAACATAGATGCAAAATTCCTCAACAAAATACTAGCAAACAGAATCCAACAGTACATTAGAAGGATCACACACTATGAACAAGTGGGGTTTATCCCAGGAATGCAAGGATTCTTCAATATATGCAAATCAATCAATGTGATAAGCCATATTAACAAATTGAAGGAGAAAAAACATATGATCATCTCAATAGATGCAGAGAAAGCTTTTGACAAAATTCAACATCCATTTGTGATAAAAACTCACCAGAAAGTAGGCATAGAGGGAACTGTCCTCAACATAATAAAGGCCATATATGACAAACCCACAGTCAACATCGTCCTCAATGGTAAAAAACTGAAACCATTTCCACTACGATCAGGAACAAGACAAGGTTGCCCACTCTCACCACTATTATTCACCATAGTTTTGGAAGTTTTAGCCACAAAAATCAGAGAAGAAAAAGAGATAAAAGGAATCCAAATTGGAAAAGAAGAAGTAAAGCAGTCACTGTTTGCAGATGACATGATACTATACATAGAGAATCCTAAAGACGCTACCAGAAAACTACCAGAGGTAATCAATGAATTTGGTAAATTAGCAGGATGCAAAATTAATGCACAGAAATCTCTAGCATTTCTACACACTAATGATGAAAAATCTGAAAGTGAAATTAAGAAAGCACTCCCATTTACCATTGCAACAAAAAGAATAAAATCTCTAGGAATAAACCTACCTAAGGAGACAGAAGACCTGTATGCAGAAAATTATAAGACACTGATGAAAGAAATTAAAGATGATACAAATAGATGGAGAGATATACTATGTTCTTGGATTGGAAGAATCAACATTGTGAAAATGACTCCTACACAAAGCAATCTACAGATTCAATGCAATACCTATCAAACTACCAATGACATTTTTCACAGAAATAGAATAAAAAATTTCACAATTTCTATTGAAAGCCCAAAGACCCCCAATAGCCAAAGCAATCTTGAGAAAGAGAAACAGAGCTGCAGGAATCAGTCTCCCTGACTTCAGACTATGGTACAAAGCTACAGTAATCAAGACAGTATGGTAATGACACAAAAACAGAAATATAGATCAATGGAACAGTATAGAAAGCCAGAGATAAACCCACTTACTTATGGTAACTTTATCTTTGGTAAAGGAGGCAACAATATACAGTGGAGAGAAGACAGCCTCTTCAATAAGTGGTACTGGGAAAACTGGACAGCTACATGGAAAATAATGAAATTAGAACACTCCCTAACACCATACATGAAAATAAACTCAAAATGGATTAGAGGCCTAAATGTAAGGCCAGACACCATCAAACTCGTAGAGGAAAACATAGGCAGAACACTCTATGACATAAATCACAGGAAGATCCTTTTTGACCCACCTCCTAGAGAAATGGAAATAAAAACAAAAATTAAAAAGTGGGACCCAATGAATCTTAAAAGCTTTTGCACAGCAAAAGAAACCATAAACAAGACAAAAAGGCAACCCTCAGATGGGAGAAATTATTTGCAAATGAAGCAACTGACAAAGGATTAATCTCCAAAACATACAAGCAACTCATGCAGCTCAACATCTAAAAAACAAAGAGCCCAATTCAAAAGTCGGCAGAGACCTAAGTAGACATTTCTCCAAAGAACATATACAGATTGCCAACAAACACATGAAAGAATGCTCAACATCATCAATCATTAGAGAAATGCAAATCAAAACTACAATGAGATATCATCTCACACCGATCAGAATGACCATCATCAAAAAATCTAGAAACAATAAATACTGGAGAGGTTGTGGAGAAAAGGGAGCCCTCTTGCACTGTTCGTGGGA
Organism: Phocoena sinus; assembly: GCF_008692025.1. NCBI lineage: Eukaryota > Metazoa > Chordata > Mammalia > Artiodactyla > Phocoenidae > Phocoena > Phocoena sinus. Next base: position 28,109,627 of record NC_045779.1, read on the forward strand.
ATGTAAATTGATACAGGCACTATGGAGAACAGTATGTAGGTTCCTTAAATACTAAAAATAGAACTATCATATGACCCAGCAATACCATTACTAGGCATATACCCTGAGAAAACCATAATTCAAAAAGATTCATGTACCAAAATGTTCATTGCAGATCTACTTACAATAGCCAGGACATGGAAGCAATCTAAGTGTCCATCAACAGATGAATGGATAAAGAAGATGTGGCACATATATACAATGGAATATTACTCATCCATGAAAAGGAATGAAACTGAGTTATTTGTAGTGAGGTGGCTGGACCTAGAGACTGTTGTATGGAGTGAAGTAAGTCAAAATGAGGAAAACTAATACCGTATGCTAACACATATATATGGAACCTAAAAAAAGAAAAAAAAATGGTCAGAAGAACCTATGGGCAAGATGGGAATAAAGATACAGACCTACTACAGAATGCACTTGAGGATACAGGGAGGGCGAAGGGTAAGCTGTAACAAAGAGAGAGTGTGGCATGGACATATATACACTACCAAACAAAAAATAGATAGCTAGTGGGAATCAGCCGCATAGCACAGGGAGATCAGCTCAGTGCTTTGTGACCACCTAGAGGGGTGGGATACGGAGGGTGGGAGGGAGGGAGTTTCAAGAGGAAAGAGATATGGGGACATATGTATATGTATACCTGATTCACTTTGTTATAAGGCAGAAACTAACACACCATTGTAAAGCAATTATACTCTAATAAAGATGTTAAAAAAATAAAATAGAATAAAATTTTAATGGGAAGAAATATTGATAAAATTTTAATGTGCATCTCTTTTTAATGTAAATTAGGGAACAAAATTCTTCCTTTGATAAATTTGCTACAGTAATAATGAAATAAAATGTTTAAGTGTCACAAACATAAATTCAAATTAAATATGCCAGCAGAAAAATTTGTCAGAGAAAGTTATAACACAAGGAAATATTTGTTTATGGAAAAAGGTTAGGAAATTGTGAAAGGAAATTAAGTGAAATTTCAGATCTTAATCCTTCAACTATGTGGTGATATAAGTGGAACTTTCTTTCCTATGCACCAGTAAATGATTAGTAAAATAATTTCATTATGAAAAATTTAAAAATAGCCTTTATCCTGGAGTGAGGAATGAAGGCCCAGAGTTTGATTCTGTTAATTCAAGTAGGTCAATAGATGTAGTGTTTTCCAAGGCTATCTAGGCAATTCTGATACCAGCCAGGGCTGGAACCACTGTCTATATCATGTATGCATCCTCCCTCATCCTTTCCTTACAGCATACACAGGTTGTTCTTGCAGACATTTATGGTCACTGGAATCTCCTTAAAAATCTTTGAAATACAACTTCCTATGGCCTCTCTCTGTTTTAGATATATATGGCAGAAGTGGACACATTGATTGAGAACTGTCTTGGAGTTCATCCATCAGAGACCAGAATAGATGTAAACAGATGAAAAGGTGTGCCATGGAGATCACCATGGTGCCTAGGGAACACACTGCCTGTGTTCATTCTAATGTCATCCTGGACCTAAGGTTGGGATTATATTATTAAATGCTGTAGCTTAATATTTAATAAATATTCTACTACATGAAGATAAAAAGTTTTATATTAAAATTATTATAAGTATATTTAATATATAAATTTATATGTAACATGTATCACATATGTAAATTTATTTAAATATATCATAAAATACATTTTTATTATAAATATAATAAATTTAAATAATAGATTTAAAAATTCAAGTTCTTTCCTATCTAACTCACCTAAAAGTAAAAAAAATCAATCAACTCTGTTTTTTAGAATGGAGCTTAGGCTTGAGTGCTAAATGATTACTAGATGGTTGATATTCTACTCATCCTCAAAACATTACATTTTAGAGCAATTTAGAAAACTCTTCTGGCAAGTGTTTTCTTGTATGAGGCATCAGACAGATTCTGATTTTGGAAATAAGCTGGAAGAGAACAGACATCAATTTGTATTCAGAAAAGTGAGTAAGAACCAAGTGATGGTCTCAATTAAGTGTCTAAGATATAAATATTAGTTTGAAACTAGTCTTGCCTTGAAAAATCTTTTTACAGCTTTTTAATGAAAAAAAGAGATGAGGGGAAAGGAAGCTCCTGTTCATTTGACATTTGAGATTCATAGTGTAAAAGGACATGTCAAGACAATGCATGAATTCCCTTCAAGAGCAAATGGCTGTCGACACTTTGCAGAAACTGAGCCACTTAAAAGTATATTCAAGGCACTAAGTAAAATTTTCCATGTGAATTATTTCCTCTTACCTCTTTAGCATAAAGTTAACCTTTTTCAAAGACTTTTACTATGAATGAGTTGTATTTTGGAATTGAAACTTTGAATCATACCAATGATTTTACAGTTGATGAATTTTTGTATGAGCAGCTTTATTATGAGGATGATTATTTACTGCATGGGTAAATATTTTTTTCAGATTTTTTCATTATATTAGAATAATTTAAATAACTCAGAAGAATTTGAAATTTTTATTGGAATAACTCAGAATATATTGTTTCTCAGGCTTGGCTGAGAGACATTAAAAAACACATCAGGAATAAAAATCTCAAAATTATCATATTTATCTCAGTTAAAGCACTGGCTCTATGAGGGAGCTAATCATGGCCCAGCCAATGGAGTTCCTGCATCCCCTGAGAGATATCTGACCTATTCTACTTAAGTCCAACCAAGAAGGGGCTAAAACTGCCAGGGCAGCAAAACTCACCCTACAACTAAAAGTATTCCTAAGTAATTGCTAACATATATATATCTATATCTATATATAGATATAGATATAGATATAGATATAGATATAGATATAGATATACATACACCACACTGCATGGCATGTGGAACTTCCCCAACCAGGGATCGAACCCATGCCCCCTGCAGTGGAATAATGGAGTCTTAACCACTGGACCACCAGGGAAGTCCCATGCTAACAGCTTTATTTTGTTAAATAATTTTCCGTGGGGAATATTTCCCCCTTTTCTTTCCAGTTTTGGAACTGAATTTGGAGCTTCAGTGTACTTCTGCTATTGTTATAAAGATTATTAAACCTCAACATTCTTATTAGGTCAAAGATTTGTACTAGTTTACTTTTATCCAGGTTTTGTTTGAGACTTGGTATTTACTGACAGATGCTGTATATTATTATACAATTAGCTACCTATTTTAGTAGACTAAGTTCTGTAATTTGGTTTTCTTGGTTTGAATCTCATTCTGTCTTTTCCTAGCTAGGTGCCTTGGGCAATTTCTTTAACTCCTCTCTGTCTTCATATTCTCCCCTGAAGTAATAACTAACTCTTAGGGCATTTGTGAATAAGATAATATTACAAAGTGCTTAGAACAGCATCTAACACATAGTAAACAGGGATAGATATCAATTGTTATCAACATTCTGTGCAACATCTAAGTTATGTTATAAATCTTTACTAAAGGAGTGAGTTTCTCTGAATTACAGAAATTTCAACTAATTAAGTCCAAAGGTCTGAATATTCTAGAAGAGTAGTAATCGATTGAATTCTTGGAAAGGAAGTTCAGAAGAGTGAAATCAAGCACAGTAGTGAAGAAATACTTTACTTGGGAGATCTTTAAGGAAGATAGACAAGAAAGAAAGAAAAGCACAAAGACAGGAAGACAGTTTTGGAATGTGCTCAGATTGATATAAAATGACAAGTCAATATTTAAAATTTTAATAATAGGAGCATGAAAATAGGAAAGCAATGCCAATTTAGGGATAGTTGCAAAAGAGCATCAAAAAGTAAAAAGAGAGTTATATGACTGCTGTAAAATGATTGGTTTTTACCAATCATTTAGGAATTAAAAGATGGTCTTAATCTAGGATTTGAGAAGTTGAAGAAATTGACCAGATTGTCAGGAAAATTTTCAAGACAAAAAGTAGGACTTGAGTTTATCTTCAAGGTGAAGTAAGAATGCAATAAAGAGGTTTTAAGAGTAGCATTTCTGGAAGAAAGAATTGGAAGAAAAAATTGGCAGCAGGGAGAAGAGACTGCACATCCCAGTCTAACAAGCTTGAAGGTTCATGAAAAGACAGGAGAGAGATTAAGATTGGTGAGTTAAAGTAGTGGCTATATCCTGAGAAGTGATGATAATGCAAGGAACGTCCTTTACATTCTAAGGATTCAATAGAGTCATTGGTTGGTTGTATGTGTATTTGTTTGTCTGTTTTGCTTTTAACTGAAGAATATTCTCCAAAGTGAGGTCATAGTAGAGTCACTTAGAAAGCTGTTGCAATAATTCCAGCATGACTTGAAAAGATTCAGAACTTGAGCAGAATGAAATCACCTCCCACATGTTAGAATGGCTGTCATCAAAAATTTGACAAAAGATAAAAAGTGTTGGTGTGGATGTGGAAAAAAGGGAACCCTTGTACACTGTTGGTGGGAATGTAAGTTGGTGCAGCTACTATGGATAATAGTAGGGAAATTCCTCAGAAAATTAAAAACAGAACTACTTACATGATCCAGCAAGCCCACTTCTGGGTATATATACAAAGGAAATATTTTAAAGTCAGTATCTGGAAGAGGTGCCTGCACTCTCATGGTCATTGCAGCATTATTCACAATAGCCAAGATATGGAAACAACCTAAATGTCCACTGACAGATGAATGGATATAAAAAAATGTGATAATGTAATATATGTATGTATACACACACACACACACACACACACTGAAATATTATTCAACCTTTAAAAAGAAGGAAACCCTGCCATTTGTGACATCATGGATGAACCTGGAGGACATTATGCTCAGTGAAATAAGCCAGACACAGAAAGACAATACTGCATGATCTCACTTATATGTGGAAGTTGAAATAGCCAAACTCAGAAACAGAGATTAGAATGGTAGTTGTCTGGGAGGTGGGGGAAATGGGGAGACAAATTTTCAGTTGTGCAGGATGATTAAGTTCTGGGGAACTTATAGTTACAACATGGTAACTATAGTTATTAATACTGTATTGTGTACCTGAAATTTGCTAAAAAGGTAGATCTTACGTGTTCTCACCAAAAAAAAGTAACTGTGCGGTGTGATGGATATGTTAATTAGATTGACTGTGATAATCCATTGCATAATGTATATGTATATCAAAACATCACATTGTGTACCTTAAATGTATACAATTTTTATTTGTCAAAAAAAATCTAAAACAAGAATGGAAAAGAAATGCCTGATGAAATATTTTCTTTAATTGTATCAGAATCAGTGTGATTGAATGATGTCCTAGAGGATTCTCAACTGAATTTGGTGGATTGTGGTGACAGAATGACAAGCAAAAGTCCAGCTGTAGTGTTGAAACTAAGGGAAAGTGAGCAAGAAACTGTCCGTAAGCTTTAAATATGCCCATCAGACATCATGGAATCACTAATGGCCAATTCAATGCCTATCTTTTGATAGTGTGGTTCCAATTTTCTCTAGGTCTCCAGGGAAAAAGGGATAAGGGGATAAAGCCAATTTTCTTCTTCTAAAAATCTATTTTAAAATTTTTTTTAGACTCAGGGCTACCACAAAATTAATGATTCCTTTAGCAACTGCACTTGTTTCATTTTTTTCCAAGGTCCTCCAGGCTACTTCTCTGGAGAGTACACAAAATTTCCACAGTACTATTTTTATAACCTAAAGCAGTTGTGCTTTCAAGCCTGATGCTACAACTGTAATTTTAATTTATCAACCTGCCACTCAGTAAAATGCTGTAAAAACATTTGAACACTTAAACCCATCATTTATTTCTGCACTTGTCAATGACAGTCTTCTGTACTTGTCAAAATCATTTAAACTGTGCTACGATAGCATATACAGTATCACAAATAAATTGGGTAATCAATCGTGTATGTATATATTTTGACACTGGTGTGTTGAATGCATGGATTCCAGGACATAGTTTTAAGAAGCAAGAATTCATTACACTTCCATAATAAAATACAGTAAAGGCATCAAAGAGTCTTCCTCAATTCTTACAATTTAAAAATATCTTAGAAAACAGAGGGGCTGATTTTGACTGAAACATCTTTTGTTTCTTTGGTGAAATGTTCTCCTCAGGGAAAAGGAAGTAATTGCAGATTATAGCAGGGAGGAATATAGTGTTACCTGGAGGGAAGAAAATACGTAGGATCATCAAGTAGATTTGTTTAAGTTCTGCTTATAAAGAAAGCAGTCGTGCAGAACTTTATAGCTGATGATATTTCTAAAGAGTGTTATCAGCACTTTCACTACTATCTAATTCGTTCGTATAATAAAATGTCACATTAAGCCAAATGTCACAGTTCATATCAATTTTACTTTGAGAATTGGTAACATTATATATCATAGGCAGCCTCCCCCCCCAAAGTTTGGATGAGACCTTTGATCATAATAAATTAAAGCATTTAAAATTAATCTATCATTTGATATAAATATATGTAGAAATAAAAAGCATATGTTCAGTCATTAAATCCATTCAACCCAATAACAAATCTGATCTCATATAGGCTATATGTCTGTATAAGACAAAATGTTGTTAAAATTGTAACTTAAATAATATTGACTAAATAATCTGTACCATTTAAACTCTTAGCTATTAAAATTTTCACCATTTAATTATTTTTAAAAGGCAAGTCTAATGAGATTTAAAATATGTGGAGGATTTAAAATCACTTCATTATCACACAATTATACCTTAGCCAAAGTAATTTATAGACATCAAATACCTATACATAAGAAAATAAATAACTAAACTTGGCATACATAAAATCCCACCATGGGAAGAACTAATCTTGAGTGATATTATGGAATCAAATCTAAAGCAATCAAGGCTTTGACAGGTATGTTAACTTATACAAATACCACTGTTTCCTTATTGCCACCAGCACTGTTGTTGAGGGACAAGTTTCTAAAGTGTCAAGCCACATTGGAAAGGGTATGCATATAATCTGATTCATGAAATATATATTTATTGAATGTATATATGAATAATAATAGAAATGGTGGCTCAGATAATTTAGATGCCATACGTAGAAATATTGCATGAAGAGAGTGCTATTGATTCAATTTGAAATGAAATCTTAGTCTCCTCTACTTTTAAAATCTGTCCTGAAAACAATCGTTCACTGGAAATAAGTATGCAAAATAAATAAAGTGCTTTGCTTTCATTAATCTGAAATCAAACCAACTCAAAGGAAAGAAAATTAGTTAAGTTTATTTGAAGAGAATAAATTCTTGCTCCTATTTTTTTTTTTTTTTTTTTCGGTACGCGGGCCTCTCACTGTTGTGGCCTCTTCCGTTGCGGAGCACAGGCTCCGGACACACAGGTCCAGCGGCCATGGCAGCGGCATGTGGGATCTTCCCGGACCGGGGCACGAACCCGTGTCCCCTGAATTGTCAGGCGGACTCTCAACCACTGTGCCACCAGGGAAGCCCTCTTGCTCCTATTTTAACTCCATAAAATATACCTAAAACTGGCTTTCCAGTTGAATCATACTTGATTATCTAAATAATTTCCTGGAAGCAAGCACTCTTCTTAGAGGGTTCAAGTTATTAATTAGCCTTTATTTTTTGTTGCTCACTGAATCACTACTGATTCTCATATAGATAAAATAGATACTATAACTCTTTTAAAACTGGAAAACTGAGACATAGAGAGGTGATGTACTCTCCATAAAGACACATAACACATTAGTAGCCATTTTGGAATGGAGTCCAGCCTAGGCCTTTTGCTTAAAGAGCTGCCAATTTCATGTGTACTAACATTTCATGCTCTCTTCTGAGTTTCATATTCATTTGAATCATCATGAATACCTAAATAATAGCTTTAATTATTCAGGAAAATAATTATGTACATAAAAAGTTATTTATTGCTTTTAGAGTCATTGTGAATCCCAGATCTGCATTATAAAACTGCTGGCAAAAGTTTCGAAGCCTCACTTTCCAATTAAATTCTGTTCATCCAGCCAAGAATGATTGATCTATATTTCATCAACCTCAAAATGTGACCTTTTCAACACTTTTAATGACACTTTCAAAATACAGAATACTTTCTGATTCAAAAGATTTCCTACTTAATGCTGCAGAACAAATCAGTTATCACAGCATAATCAATAGTGGCCAAATATTAGCAAAAACCAGGCATCACTTGTGCTTTAAGAGCTTATCAGGGAAAAAAAATACATTGAGTGGCTATATTTTTGCATGGTAACTAAGGTTTATATTAAAATGAAAAGCTAACCCCCAAATGTTTTATGTTTTTAGAAACCTTACTATTTCTTCTGTGAACTTTTTACTAGATCACACTCAAAACTCAACATTTAGAACCTGCAGGCCATGTTCAACTTCATAATGATATAATGGTGCCTGTGGTTTGACTCAATGGTAAGCTACCCTTAACTATAGCTTCCCCTTAGCTTCAATGAAAAGCATATGAAAGATGGAGCACCTGATGAGACATATCTCTCAGATGTTGGCTAAATTATCATATCATGCAGGAGGTATTTCAATGAAGTATATGTTATAGCCCAACTGGATACTAAAAATCTTGAAAACTGTTTTAAAAAGTGAGGCTTTCTAAAAAAGTTATTTTTAAAATGTGTTCCTTAATCATGGACCCTTGATTATCCGCATTAATCTCAGTAGGCCCATGGCAGGCTAAATACTCCAAGTTCCCTTATAAGACCACCAAGTCACAGATTAAGGCACTGCCTGATAAATCAAAGCGCTCAGTCCTAATTTTCTTCAGTCAGGTTTTCATCTGAAGCTCTTGAGAAAGAATTTGATAGCATCTCTGCCCTTTGCACAATGAACAGCAGTTCAATTCCAATAAGTGCATCAATTCATTATTTGAAGGGCACTGTAAGTGTGTGTGTGCAAAATGTTATGTGAGAACAACATCAGCTGCTATTCTAAACTAACCTACTACACAAGAATAGTTTCCTATTGCGTGATTGAATACTGAGCTTTCCTTCCATATTACAAAGATCACATGCCAAATTATCATTGATGGAGAATTTAGTAAAATATTTAGACATTTATTTTTGACAGTGATGGAGGGTGATGCCAAATTATGTAGACTTAAATAACTAATATGTTGAAAATATTCTGCAATTCACAATATTTTTGAGAACACTCTTAATGGCTTAATATTTAAACTTTCAAAGTACAAGTTAAAAACAAAAAGTGAATGTTATGATGCCATTTCATTCTAATCAAGACTTCATTTCCAGGATCTTTATCCTTAGTTCTGAATATCAATTCAGTTATATTTAGGTGAAATTTACACAGTGCAAAATTCCGTCCAAGTAATCTTGCTAGGTGCAAAGCTAATTATAAAGGTGGATTAGACCAGTGTTTCTCATAGACTCAGTAAAACATTGCCAATCCATGAATTGTTTTTTTTTACCAGTTTATGACTAATTAAAGTATAAAAAAGAGGAATAAGCATTTAGAAACTTTTATAGCATTTTGATACTGCTGTGACATCTAATGTATGATATTGTATTTTATGAAATTATTAGTCTGTGATGGATTGGTAATTTTAAAATTAAAAACCTGGTCCCTCACTACAATAAGCTGAGAAGCCTTGGCTAAAACTAAGTCTTTGCTTCAAGGACATTATCATCTAATGAAGAGGGTAAAAACAAATGAGTTGGTGTCTATAATACAAGACATTGCTTGGTAACTCTAACATAAAGAAGATAAAATAAAAGTAGGCAAATATCTGTAATGTAAGGCATTACTTGATTATCTTTGAAAGACAGGTGGTTATAAACAAAAAGTCATCAGACTGTTGATATGGGACACAGTCAGGCAGGTTTGGTTTCTGTTTTGGAGATAGCTAGTTGTATCATTTGGCTACACCAAAGGGTATCTTAGAAGAGACACTGAATTTAAAAAAATTAAACAATGACCACATCAGAAAGACTGGAAATCCCTGACTGTGTTTCAATCTTTCATCAACTCCTCCCTCCTTTCCTCTCCTGCCTCTTCTCTCTTCTTTTCTTTGCCTTCATTCTTCCCCTCTCCTCCCATTCCCCCATGTTTTCTACTCTTACCCCTTTGCTTTATCTCCCTCTCCCTTTTCCTTTCTGCTTATTCTTTCATATTCCTCATTTTAAAAAATATATGCCCCCCCAAAAGAGCTTATGTCTTCTTGTCTAGTCCTCAACTATCCCCTTTGCTTTGCAATAGATTTCACCATTAGAAGGAGTGATGGTATACGTGAAATGTTTGCTGGGTGCCAGAAATCACATTAACCACTAACACTCCAACCGATGCTCTAGTTTCACAATTGAGAAAAAAATTCTGCCACTATCTTAATGGCCTATGGAAAAATTAGGGTAAACCCAAAATACCATAATTTTTCAACATTAGATTAGGATAAGACTTCTTTTTATTTAAGACTTAGCAGTTTATCCTCTTTGAGGAAACTGACTATCCCAGAAGACCTGGATATACTGTCAATTTACAATCCCAATAAACTCCTAGGACCCTGCTCAATCACACTCCAATGAGACCAACAGACAGCAAGATGTGCACATGTACACACACACACACACACACACACACACACACACAGCTACTTATCAGGTTTTTGGTGCTTTGCTCTGAATTATGGCCAAGCAGCAAAGGATCACCAGATATTTGAAAAAAAATACTCTAACATGAAAGAAAGACACCCCAGAGAAAATCAGAACTCTACAGAAATAGAGGAAATATAGAGAGTGTAAAAGTAAACTAAACAAACCAACAAAAACTCTAAAAATGTATAACTACTATCCCTAGATATAGGAAAATATGCCATGTTTATGTGCAAAGGAATAGTTAAAAAGGAATATATGGAGAACAAGAAAATTTTCTTAGAAATTAAATTAAGGGACTTCCCTGGTGGCTCAGTTGTTAAAAATCTACCTGCCAATGCAAGAGACACGGGTTTGTGCCCTGGTCTGGGAAGATCCCACATGCAGTGGATCAACTAAGCCTGCATGCCACAACTCCTGAGCCTGCACACCACAGCTACTGAGCCCATGTGCCACAACTACTGATCTCGTGTGCTGCAACTACTAAAGCCTGTGTGCCTAGAGCCTGTGCTCTACAGCAAGAAAAGCCACCGCAGTGAGAAGCCCATGCACCGCAATGAAGAGTAGCCCCTGCTCGTCGCAACTAGAGAAAGCCCGCACAGCCACAAAGGCCCAAAACAGCCAAAAATAAATTAAAAAAATTTAAAAATGAATTAAATTAAAAACATTATAAGAGAAATGAAGAATTCAATAAAACTTTGGAATATGAACTTAAAAGACCAAAAAGACAAAGCGATGAAAAACCATAAAGTTCTAAAATAATTAGAGAGTTACTCCAGGAGTTCAATATCTAGTAAAAGTTGTTTCACAAAGAGAAAACAGAGGACATTATCAAATAAGTAATACAATAAATGTCCTAAAACTGAAAGATATGTGTTTTCAAATAGAAAACACTCAGCACAGTGAATGAAAGATGACTCAAACTACGGCAGGTTAATTACTATAGATAAGAAGGTGGTCTTAAACCTTCAAACAGAGGAATAAGGGACACAAAGATTCTGAATCAGAATGACATCAAATTCCTCAACATTAGGAAAACTTATAGACAATGGAATAATGCCTTTTAAATTCTGAGAGAAAAATGATATTCAACCTGAAAATCCAGACTGTCAACCCCACCACACATACCATCAAGCATGAAGATTGGAAAAGATACAGTGGACTCTTGTTATTTGTGGTAGTTATCTTCCATAAATCACTTCAACCACTGCATTAGCAAACACGCAGTCATTGCTCCCAGGGGAAGTGTAGGGTTAAGTTCCTGTGAGCCTCTGATCACATTTTTGTTAACCAGTCAATACATAACTTTGCTTTATGTGTTTCTCTTTAAAGACAGCCTATTTTCTGTATGCTGCTGGTTCATTAGCATTGAACTCATAGCCAACAACACCATACCTCTTGCTTGAAGAAAGCTTATCTAACACAGGCATTTTCTTCCTAAGGCACACCACAGACTTCTTATGCTTAGGAACACTAGACAGCACTTCAGCACTTTGTTTGAGGGCCATTTCAAATAGCAAAATCACCAACAAAACACAACAGTACAAAAAATGTAGCACTAAACAGACCATGAAAAATAACACTTGTTTACAGTATGAGAGGTAAAACAAGAAGGCAGGGTATCGCCTTATTCAATCTCAGCTGGAATGCTGCCTCAGCAACTGAAATATTTTGCTGCTCTGTGCATGTCTCTGAATGACCATGAAAGCTTTGCAATATTGAATTGGGAGTTACAAATAAACTTTGTAAATTCACAAATACAGAATCCACAAATAATGAGAATCAACTGTATTTTTTAGAAATCTAAGGATTAACAAACCTTTTCTAAGAAATCTCCTGAACCTTGTTTCACTAAAATCATTGAATTAAAAAAAAAAAAAAAAAAAAAAAAAAAAAAAAAAAAAGAGGGTCTAACACAAAAGAGAACCAAGTCTCCTGATGGCTGGTGAAGAGGAATCCCAGGATGGTAACTCTGTAGCAAACCTAGAGAGGACCAGTCTGGGCAATGGAGAACTCCAGGAAGAATGAAAAACTAAGGCCACTATAAATACCAAGTCAACAACAGTTTTTAAGAAGGAAATGTAATTATTGCACAGTATATTGCCCAACTGTAAATAATATTTACTTGGTCATAACAGTGAAAACACTGAATATTGACTTAATCAAAGCAGAAGAGAATTAATGAGAAAGAAATCATGGAAAAAACATTGGAAAAAATTCTTCAGTACAAGCAAACAGAGCAGTATTCTGAGGCTCAAAAAGAACTCATTTATTTGAATAAAATTTAATTCTATTCAGAATGAATATGTGGTCAAAAGGTACAAACTTCTAATTATAAGGTAAATAAATCCTAGGGATGTAATTACAGTATGGTGATTATAGTTAATACTGTACTGTATGTTTTGAAATTTGCTAAAAGAGATCTTAAAAGTTCTTATCATGAGAAAAATGTAATTATGTGTGGTGATGGATGTTAACTAAAATTATTCTGGTAATCGTTTTACAATATATACATATATCAAATCATTATGTGTACATCTGAAACTAATACAATGTTATGTCAATTTTACTCAATTAAAAAAAAAAGATTTACTTCTAGAAACTGAAGAATATTATAGAAAATATCTGTTAATTTAGCTCAGTAATGCTCAGAATGAAAGTATCTTTGAGAAACATTAGTAGGTTATGATAAGATATTAATCTAGAAAATTTCAGTATCAACAAAACTCCTGATTAAGTGCAATGCTTCATTTGAAGCAATAAATGGCAGATTTGATACTACAGGGGAAAAAATCCAATAAATGGTATATACCCAGAGAAAATTATGATAAATATTCCCTGAGTAAAATAGAGGAAAATGAAGTGGAAAAATGAGAACAAAGAAAAAAATGGATGAAAGACCATTAGGTTTAATCTGTAATAATATGTGTTCCCAAAGAGAATATGAAAGAGTCAGTAATGAAAGGTAAAATATAATTCATTGATTTTAATGAGATTTTTAACATTTGAAATGTAAAGAAACATATAGGTATCCATACCAAAAGAAAAATCTAAGAGAAAAATTAAAACTTTAAGAGAAAAAATAATGTTGGACTCAGTTTTCTTGGTGATGTGAAGACAATGATGGACGTAGTTCTGACAGAAAGGATTGGAACACAATCATTCTGTGTTCAGCTATGTCGTTTTTCATTTATGAAGGTAATAGAAAGATGTCAACAGAAAATATGTTATACCATGTACCAAACACAGACAGAATTCTATAAATGTAGCTGCTAGTCTGATTTTGTCCACTGTGTGTTACCGACCAGGTTCTCGTCTTCCTTAAGCAACAGAAATTGATAAGAGGCCAGACAAGAAATTCAGGCAAGGCTTTAATGGGGCCCCTGCTGCAGTAGTGAGAACAAGTAACATGTTCCCTTGCTTGCTCTCTGGGTTGGGGGGTGAGCTGGTTCCTTATATGGAGTGAGTGTAGGGGTGTGTCCAGGGGTTGGGTTGGAGGGGTGGCTTAGGGGGTTTGCCCATCCTTTAGGTGGTGTTGTGTGCAGGGGCGCATGCCCAGTACCCCCTGGCTCTTCAGAAGTAGCAGTTGGGTTTTTGGTCTTTTTGTATCTTGTTGTCCATAATTTGCCCCAACTGCACATGCATGCAACTATTTTCAGTCCCTTATAGTTTCTTTGTATTTTATTGCTTGAGGAGACATTTGGCCAGGTGCAAACATTGTAGCACTGCAGCAAAGGGTCCCAGGTCCCAGCCTGTCTCACCTGGACAACAACATCATAAAGATCAACTTAATTATAACAATTATTTAGTCACGTTCTTTAACGGGGAAATTCATGAAGCAGGCTAAATGATTGTTTGAGAATGATTGTGGGAAAAATTTGACATTTCTAAACTTCATCTAGAGATGAGAATATAAAAGAAAATTTTGAAGGGTGTTAGTTATGAGGGAGACTATCTTTTCTACAAACATGAAATTTAGGGATAAGAATTGCCTTATTATCAGTGGGGATAAAATAAAAACCACAATAAGCCATGTTTATACAAGAAAGTGATAATTGACAAAGAGTGCAAACCAAGTCAATGAGGAGGGGACAAATGATTCAATATGCTCCTTTTTCTTCTATAAAATTTATAGGAAACACTAATCTTAAGTAATAGGTATTTAGTGCAATATGAGTTTGTAATAAAAAGAACATAGAGGTTATTTCTTAATAGGTATTTTGTGAAAATGGGCAATTAAAAAAACAAGTAAATGTGCATAATGGAAGAAAAAATTTAATGTATAAAGATTTGATAAAACTTTCAGGATATTTTTGAATAAAAATAGTGATAAAAACTAATATCCCAATTCTAATTTAAATGGTTTTACTATTTTACATTAATTCCTTCTTGTTTCAGATACATATCTATTGTATTTAAGTAGTTTTCTTCTTACTATTTTACTTATGATATATTATAAGGAATGCCTCATAAATTTTACCTAATGTCTGTCTATCATCTATTAATGAAAATCATATTTTTCTTCCTTTAATTTCTTTTTGTGACAGATTGTTTATAGATTTCCAGGCTTCAAACTAGTTTACATTGACTTACCATGTTGCTCTTTTATCTAATGAGATTAAGGCTGAATTCCTTTATTTTTCATATTTTGTCTTTAACAATGAAACCTCTAAAACTGTAAATTTTTTTGTCAGGTTCTTACTGTGACCCATAGGTTTTGGAAGAAGCATTCTTTTTATTTCTTTCTAGATAATATTAAAGTTCAATTTTTAATTCTTCTTTAATTCTGCATCAATCTGATTAAAGAGAGTCAGGGAATCTAGAACTGGTGCCAAAAGGAAAGGGAGTCAGATTCAGGTCATCACCTCCCTAAAACCTGTATGTGAATAGCTAAATGTTACATTTAAAAATGTAATTTAATTTTAATAAAATCATGAAATTTCAGCTTGGAAGATACCCCAGAAATACACAATGCATTAATTCTCTTCTCTATAAAATCCCTAACAAATGGTTTTGGGGGCTCTTTTTGAGACATATGTGTTTGTTACACTGTGTTATGCTAGATCATATAATGTTTTCCCACAGTATTTTCCTTTTAATGATTCTGTTTTCTTTCCCAAACTACTAGAAGCTCAAGATATTTGGAACTCATTATTCTATTTCTTTGTTATACTTAGCAGTAACATTCTTCCTTGTAATTACTACTCTTCAATAATTGTCCTCCCTTCTGGAGACACAATGAATAAATTCAGTACCTCTTCCACTAGACAGCCTTTCAAATGGTTGAATAATTAGCTTCCTTCTTTCCCAAAGTCTTTTTTCTCTAGACCAAACATTCTTATTTAATTCAACCATTTTTATATAAGGACATTGTTTTGAAACTTATTGCCATCCTAATTTCTTTCATCTGCATGTGTTCCAGTTGGTTTAAGTCCTTCTGAAACTTCACAGAAATAAGCTGAACTAAATATTTACAGGGATGTCTCAAAAGTGAAAGTGCAATGGAATTGTTACCTCCTTTTCTAAAAGACACTACAGTTCATTTAATGCCTTCTAATATTCCATTGGCTTTATGGTAGTAGTATCATTCTCCTGGCTTATACTGAATTTGTAGTTGAAGAAAGTACCTAAATATTTCTTACAACAATATCTGGTAAGCCATAGACAAGGTGATTTATGCTCTGTACTTTAATTGGTCATATTGATACCTTGCTTCTGTCATTTATGAAATCAGGATAATATTAATACCAACTCTAAGGATTTTTAAGACAATTAAATGATTTGATATATATAAAGCACTTAGAACAGTGACCAATGAATGCTAAACTTTCAGTAAATTTTAACGTTATCATTGGTGATATTATTATTACTCTTATCCCATTTGACATCACTCTCAAATATTTTTATAAGTTAGTTTCTACAATGGGGAACATATGCAGTTGATATATTTATCCTTGAAGGAAAACAGTTTAGAAAAATCATTATCATCCAATAATTTAAATAATAGTAATAACAAAAATATCAACTGTACAAGTTATGAAAAAAGATTCACTTACAAATAGACAACATCTAACCTTTCACTATGTATCACATGTGAGCATTCTTTCTTTTAAATTTTATTGGAGATTAGTTGATTCACAATGCTGTGTTAGTTTCAGTTGTACAGCAAAGTGATTCAATTATACATATACATATATTCTTATTTTGTCAGATTTTTTACCCATATAGGTTATTACAGAATATTGAGTAGAGTTCCCTGTGCTTACAGTAGGTCCTTGTTAGTTATTTATTTTATATACAGTAGTGTGTGTATGTTAATCCCAAACTCCTAATTTATCCCTCCCCCACCACCTTTCCTCTTTGGTAACCATAGGTTTGTTTTCAAAATCTGTGAGTCTGTTTCTGTTTTGCAAATAAGTTCATTTGTATCATTTTAAATTGGATTCCACATATGAGTGCTATCATATGGTATTTGTCTTTCTCTGACTTACTTCACTTAGTATGATAATCTCTATGTCCATCCACATTGCTGCAAATGGCATTATTTCATTATTTTTTTATGGCTGAATAATATTCCATTATATACGTTTACCATGTCTTCTTTATCCATTCCTCTGTCTATGGACATTTAGGTTGCTTCCATGCCCTGGATATTATAAGTAATGTTGCAATGAACATTGAGGTACATGTATCTTTTCAAATTATGGTTCTCTCTGGATATATGCCCAGGAGTGGGATTGCTGGATCACATGGTAGTTCTATTTTTATTTTTTAAGAAACCTCTATAGTGGTTGTACCAATTTACATTCCTACCAAAAAAGTAGGAAGGTTCCCTTTCCCCACACCCTCTCCAGCATTCATTGTTTGTAGATTTTTGATGATGGCCATTCTGCCCGGTGTGAGGTGATACCTCATTGTAGTTTTGATTTGAATTTCTCTGATAGTGATGTTGAGCATCTTTTCATGTGCTTTTTGGCCATCTGTATGTCTTCTTTGGAGAAAAGTCTATCTAGATCTTCTGACCTTTTTTAGATTGGGTTGTTTGTTTTTTGATACAGAGCTGCATGAGCTGTTTGTACATTTTGGAACTTAATCCCTTGTCAGTTGCTTCATTTGCAAATATTTTCTCCCATTCTGAGGGTTGTCTTTTCATTTTGTTTATGGTTTCCTTTGCTGTGAAAAACTTTTCAGTTTAATTAGTTCCCAGTTTTTTTGTTTTGTTTTTATTTTCATTGCTCTAAGATGTGGATCAAAAAAGATCTTGCTGCAATTTATGTCAAGGAGTGTTCTCTCTGTTTTCCTCTAGGAGTTTTATAGTGTCTAGCCTTACATTTGGGTCTTTGATGCATTTTGAGTTTATTTTTGTGTATGGTGTTAGAGAATGTTACAATTTCATTCTTTTATTTGTAGCTGTCCATTTTTTCTCAGCACTACTTATGAAGAGAGTGTCTTTTCTCCATTGTATATTCTTGCCTCATTTGTCTTAGATGACCATAGGTGCATGGGTTTATCTCTGTACTTTCTATCCTGTTCCATTGATCTATATTCCATTTTTCTGCCAGTACCATACTGTTTTGATGACTGTAGCTTTGTAGTAGTCTGAAGTCAGGGAGGCTGATTCTTCCAGTTCCATTTTTCTTTCTCAGGATTGCTTTGGCTATTCAGGGTCTTTTGTGTTTTCATACAAATTTTAATTTTTTTTCTTCTAGTTTTGTGGAAAATGTCAGTGGTAGTTTGATAGGGATTGCGTTGCATCTGTAGATTGCCTTAGGTAGTATAGTCATTTTGACAATATTGATACTTCAAATCCAAGAACATGGTATATATTTCCATTTGTTTGTGTCATGTTCGATTTCTTTCATCAGTGTCTTATAGTTTTCTGAATAAAGGTCTTTTGCCTCCCTAAGTAGGTTTATTTCTAGGTATTTTATTCTCTTTTGATGCAGTGGTGAATAGGATTGTTTCCTTAATTCTGTTTTCTGATTTTTCATTGTTAGTGTATAGGAATGCAAACAATTTCTGTGTATTAATTTTCTATCCTGCAACTTTACCAAATTCATTGGTGAGCTCTAGCAGTTTTCTGGTAACATTTTTAGGATTGTCTATTTAGAGTGTCATGTCATCTGCAAGCAATCATTATGTTACTTCTTCTTTTCCAATTTGGATTCTTTTTATTTCTTTGTCTTGTCTGATAGCATGGTTAGTACTTCCAAAACTATGTTGAGTAATAGTGGTGAGGGTGGACATCCTTATCTTGTTCCTGATCTTAGAGGAAACCTTCAGTTTTTCACCATTGAGAATGATGTTTGCTGTGGGTTTATCATCTATGACCCCTATGATCTAGAGGTTGATTACCTCTATGCCCACTTTTTGAAGAGTTTTTGTCATAAATGGGTGTTGAATTTTCTCAAATGCTTTTTCTGCATCTATTGAGATGATCATATGGTTTTTATTCTTCAGTTTGTTAATGTGGTGTATCACATTGATTGATTTGTGTATATTGAAGAATCCTTGCACCCCCCAGATAAATCCCACTTGATCATCCCACATGATCCTTTTAATGTGTTGTTGGATTCTGTTTGCTAGTATTTTGTTGAGGATTTCTGCATCTCTGTTCATCAGTGATATTGGCCTGTGATATTCTTTTTTTTTGTGGTATCTTTGTCTGGTTTTGTTATCAGGATGGTGGTGACCTCACAGAATGACCTTAGGAGAGTTCCTTCCTCTGCAATTTTTTGAAAGAGTTTCAGAAGGATAGGGGTTAACTGTTCTCTAAATGTTTGACAGAATTCACTTGTGAAGCTGTCTGGTCCTGGACTTTGTTGGAAGTTTTTAAATCACCGTTTCAATTTCAGTACTTGTGATTGGTCCATTCATATTTTCTATTTTTCCTGGTTCAGTCTTGGAAGGTTGTACTTTTCTAAGAATTTGTCCATTTCTTCTAGGTTGTCCATTTTATTGGCATATAGTTGTTTGTAGTAGTCCCTTGTGATCCTTTGTATTTCTGCAGTGTCAGTTGTAACTTCTCCTTTTTTATTTTTAATTTTATTGATTTGAGCCCTCTCCCTTTTTTTCTTGATAAGTCTGGCTAAAGGTTTATCAATTACATGTGGTCATTCTTAAACTTGTAGAATCCAAGAATGCCTAAACTGGACTGTCTTGGTTAAAGTCCAACCAGGAGACATGAGACAGAAATCACACCAGTAATTTTAACAGGGAAAATGTAATATGAATAATTATGAAATAGCAAAATATGGTTACCTACTTAAAAAAGGTAAAAGAGACTGCAAAAGGATATGAGAATAGAAAATGTAGGGAACAACTACTATCACTATGGCTGAAGGAGAGTATATAAAGAAGCAACAAACTAGAAGAGCCTCTTTCTCTTAGGCTGAGATTCACATCCCATTTGGAGGGGAGCTGGCTGCAGCCTACTGGAGGTCACAGGAGTTTGTTGAGGTGTTGGTGGACTGGGGATAATGAGCAGGCATCCTCCTGCTGGGGTGCCAGTTGAGCTTCAGAGGATGTCCTGTATGGTGCTGACAGCTGTGCCAGAGAAGCAAAGAGAAAAACACATGGGAACCAGGAAAAAGAAACCCCTTTTTCTTCAATGTCTTTCAGTTTTCCTCCAAGCACTCTCTACTGACAAACCCTAACATGGTGCCAGCTGCCAAAGGAACAATGTTTACAAGATCCAGCTCACAGAGCAAGAGTAAAAAGAAGGTGGATTTAGAGCTAAGAGGCAATAAATTGATATTTATTGGCAGAAAGCTCTAACCCAACATGATATAACCCAATTATAATTGTGTACACGTTCTAATATTAATCTTCAGGTGTTTAAAAATTCTAATATAGACATTTTGTTTCCTTACAAAAAGTAATAACAGTAAATACGGTAGTGAAAAGTTCCACAGAAGTCTGATATTCAGTTAAAAAAAATATCTACTGGGTGACTACAAACACGCTGTTTTTTCACAGCTCACAATCTAGTCAGATAGAGTCATGAATTGTCAATAACAATATAAATGTGTTCAGATGGAAGTATGAATAAGAAGCTCTAAGAATGAAACCTGCATATTTGTGAATAAATTCAGCTAAAACAAAAAGATGTGTAATATGCTACAAGATATTGACATGAGTCCTCCTAGAATATTTTATTGTGAAAATTTCAGGGTCAAAAAATTCAGATAAATTAGAGTAAGTTCAAAGAAGGAAGACAAGAATGATGAATGGAACAGAGAGATTGGTTTGTGAAAGGGAAGGTTAACAGAAATAAATCTATATAGATTAGCTATGTGACAGGAAAAGCAGAGAGTTGACAAGCATGAGTCAGATGTAAATTCAAAAAACTATAATCAAGGAATAGCACAGTAAGTGGACTTTAGTCTAACTCCACAAACTTTTAATTGGGGAAGATGTAGGGCTTGAGTTATGCCCTAAGAATGGATTCATATTCAACAGAAAGAAGATACGTGTGTTGACAGATGGAGAGCTTGAGCTAAGCCCCATAACAGGAAATTTCTGTTAAGCAACCAGTTGGGCTAATGCAGAAGACTGTGTAGAGATACAAGAATATCTGTGTCTGAGAGCAAGAAGCTATTCTGTGCCACCCCAGAGAATAGGTGCTTGGAAAGGTTGAGTAATTAAAAGAGTAATTGAAGGAATTGTTAAAGAATGTCAGAAGAAGGAGCAGCATGTGAAGAGTGTTGAATGTCGAAGAGTCTGAACATTACCTCGGAGACCATGGGGAGTCACTGGAGGATTTGTTGTTGTTCTTATTTGTTTATTTTTTATATTCTGTAAAAAGAATTGTGTAAACACAATTTTGGAATTATATGTGTGAATATCCTTCCTAGGGAACACAGCATAGAGAATAGTAACAAACATAACCCATTCAAAGTGATACTTCCAAAATCAGAATCTCTGTGTTAGCCAGAAGAGAGAAAAAATATTTCTCTTTTTTTCCCTCCTCTTTCTTGTCCCCAGAATTCAGTCTACATACATGCTTCAATTAAAGAAATCATCCTTTAAATGTGTGAGACAGTAAGCTTGACTCACAACAACTAACAGACCAGAACTCTTAAATGTACTGGGTGGATTGTTTTAATCTTTGAACTTCTTCGTCACTCCTTCTTTCTAAGCTGTTAGGTCCTGATTCACAGTTAGCCAGGATTTCTATGAATGTGCCATAATCCTTGGGTTCCTCCCCCATTCCAAAATCGTTGGTAGTCAATTGGGTATTTTGTCAGTGCGATTTAGACTTAATAGCTTATTCCATTGTATTTTGAATCCATGTGTATATGTGTATCCACTACACACACACACACACACACACACACACACTATCCAAAGTAAATATACAGATTTATTTGTATTCCCTAAAATGAAAATGGACAAATTTTTTGTCCACATACAGCTTAACAAAGTTCATAAATCGGTTCAACTGTATATACTCTGACAGTCGGAAACCTGCATCAAATTTTGTGACAAGTTAGAAGTAGAATCCTGTAGGTATCTCTGAGGAAAATTTGATTCACTGGGAACCTCAACTGTAGAGAAGTATGCTCTGGAAACTCAGCTATCTTACATTATAATTTCTACATTCACAACTTCTATAGGTATTCTGAAGAATAGCTGTGCAAAGGAGAGAGAATAAACTTCATAAAGCACTGTTCTCCATACTTGTCCCACATTTTTCTACCACTAAATCTTGACCATCTAGAAGGACTACTTTTGAACATTCACTTCTCAAATCCCTACATCCTTTTTCAAACATTAAAATATCATCTCTTTAAAGAAACCTTGTTTGATTCCTTGTCCCAACCAAATCCTATTTCTTCTGCCTATAAGCTCTCATAATAGTTTATATTTGTATTTTGGCATTTAACAAATTTGGCTTTGAATTATGTTCATATATGTATTTGTCTAGTCCCTTAAACTAGATTGTATTTGCCTAATCCCTTAAAGCTTGAGGTTAGAAGCCACGTTTTACTGATATGATATTATTATTCACAACTCCCAGTATTTTCCTTACAATAAGTATTCAATAACTGATAATTCAATTTAATTTAGGGATCAAGATATAGTAATTGAGAAGGTTCCAATCATTATTGGTAGGATGTCTGTTAACCATTAAAAATGCTCCCTCCTTGTGCTAGGAAATTTATTAATATTCTTCAGATTATACTTTAATGATGTTCTGTGATAGAAAATTAAAATAAATACTTCTGTGTATTAGTTTACTCAAATAAAGCTGGTTTTATGAATTGAAAAGGGATTATATAAAATGGACCATATATACTGCAAAACCCAATGAGTTGTGATTTCTTCTTCTATTATTTAAAAAGTTTAAATGAAATTCCTGGAAAGTTACTACGTCTCATTTAATCTCCAGTAATGAAAAACAGTGTAATTTACTTGGGTAGTGCAAAATAAAAAAGAGACAAAAGGATAGGGACAGGACCAGCAACAGAGGGAGGGAGCTGTGAAGGAGGAAAAGTTTCCACACACTAGGAAGCCCCTTCACTGGTGGAAACGAGAGGGTGGGCAGGGCAGGGGAAGCTTCAGAGACATAGAGCAGAGTGCAGCAACAGTGGTGCAGAGGGCAAAGCAGAGAGATTCCCACACAGAGGATTGGCGGCGACCAGCACTCACCAGCCTGAGAGGATTGTCTGCTCACCTGCCAGAGCAGGTGGGGGCTGAGAGCAGAGGCTTCAGCTTTGGAGGTCAGATTCCAGGGAGAGGATAGGTTGGCTGTGTGGACACAGCCTGAAGGGGGCTAGTGCACCACAGCTAACCAAGAGGGAGTCCAGGAAAAAGTCTGGAACTGCCTAAGAGGCAAGAGATCATTGTATCAGCATGCACGAAGA